>NC_143025.1:66762500-67100000 GCF_057628025.1 Oncorhynchus mykiss | reverse complement strand
TACTAGCACCATCCATCATTCCTTCAATTCTGACCAGTTTCCCAGTCCCTGCCAATGAAAAACATCCCCACAGCTTGATGCTGCCACCACCATGCATGGATGGTGTTCTCTGGGCGATGAGAGGTGTTGGGTTTGCCCCAGACATAGCGTTTTCCTTGATGGCCAAAAAGCTCAATTTTAGTCTCATCTGACCAGAGTACCTTCTTCCATATGTTTGGGGAGTCTCCCATATGCCTTTTGGCGAACGCCAAACATGTTTGCTTATTTTTTTAATTTAAGCAATGGCTTTTTTCTTTTTTTTATATAAAAAAATGTAAACAAGCAATTTTTTTTTCATTTCACTTCACCAATTTGGACTATTTTGTGTATGTCCATTACATGAAATTGTAACGTTTGTTGTCGGAAGGAGACCAATGTTCCACCAAGAAATAAACAATACAACGAACAAAAAGTTTTGTTGTGCAAACTACATGCACTCAAACAAAGATCCCACACTGAAGGAGGGCGAAAGGGCTGCCTAAGTATGATCCCCAATCAGAGACAATGAAAGACAGCTGCCTCTGATTGGGAACCACACACAGCCAAACACAAAGAAATAGAGAACATAGAATGCCCACCCCAAATCACACCTTGACCTAACCAAATAGAGAAATAAAATGGCTTTTTAAGGTCAGGGCCTGACAGAAATCCAAATAAAAATTCATTTAAATTACAGGTTGTAATGCAACAAAATAGTAAAAACGCCAAGGGGGATGAATACTTTTGCAAGACACTGTATATGGAAATATCTCTCTGCCCTCCTCCTGCCTCCTCTGCTCTGCCAACCAACCCTGAGCAATCAGACATACTGTTGCTCCCAGCAAAATATGTAATTTTTGTTTGAAACATGAGACACGACTCCTGATACACTGTCAGGGAACTGGGAAAGCTGAGATACAGCAACTGAAGAACTGGGAAAGCTGGGATACAGCAATTGAAGAACTGGGAAAGCTGGAATACAGTAACTGAAGAACTGGGAAAGCTGGGATACAGCAACTGAAGAACTGGGAAAGCTGGGATACAGCAACTGAAGAACTGGGAAAGCTGGGATACAGCAAGTAAAGACCTGGGAAACACAGAGGGTGTTATTTAATGGAAGCCTCTCAGATATAATCCAGTTAGAATCAGGAATTCCCTAGGGTAGCTGTTTAAGCCCCTTGCTTTTTTCAATTTTTACTAAAGACATGCCACTGACTGAGTAAAGCCAGAGTGTCTATGTATGCGGATGACTCAACACTATACACGTCAGCTACAACAGCGACTGAAATGACTGCAGCACTCAACAAAAAGCTGCAGTTAGTTTCAGAGTGGGTGGCAAGGAATAAGTTAGCCCTAAATATTTCTAAAACTAAAAGCGTTGTATTTGGAACAAAACACTCACTAAACCCTACACCTCAACTAAATCATGTAATAAATAATGTGGAAATTGAGCAATTTGAGATGACTAAACTGCTTGGAGTAACCCTAGTCTGTAAACTGTCATGGTCAAAACATATTGATGCAGTTAGTAGCTATGATGGGGAGAGGTCTGTCTATAATAAAGCGATGCTCTGCCTTCTTAACAACACTATCAACAAGGCAGGTCGTACAGGCCATAGTTTTGTCGCACCTTGACTACTGTTCAGTCGTGTGGTCAGGTGCCACTAAAAAAGGACTTTTGCAAAAGGAAAATTGCAATTGGTTCAGAACAGGGCAGCACGGCTAGCCCTTGGATGTACACAGAGAGCTAAAATTAATAATATGCATGTCAATCTCTCTTGGGTGAAAGTGGAGGAGAGATTGACTTCATCACTACTTTTATTTATGAGAGATATTGACATGTTGAATGCACCGAGCTGTCTGTCTAAACTACTGGCACACAGCTCGGACACCCATGCATAACCCACAAGACATGTCACAAGAGGTCTCTTCACAGTCCCCAAGTCCAGAACAGACTATGGGAGGCACACAGTACTACATAGAGCCATGACTACATGGAACTCTATTCCACATCAAGTAACTGACGCAAGCAGTCAAATTAGATTTTAAAGACAGATAAAAAAAACAACTTATGGTACAGTGGGGACTGTGAAGCAACACAAACATTGGCACAGACACGTGCATACACACACACACACAATAACAATACACAATATACATACACATAGATTTAGTACTGTAGATATGTGGTAGTGGTGGAGTAGGGGCCTGAGGGCACACAGTGTGTTGTGAAATCTGTGAATGTATTGTAATGTTTTAAAAATGGTATAAACTGTCTTAATTTTGCTGGACCCCAGGAAGAGTAGCTGCTGCTTTGGCAGCAGCTAATGGGGATCCATAATAAATACAAAAACCACTGTCAAACACGTTTCATATATGTCTTACATAAGATTTTACACTGAAAATAAGGAGTGTCCCTATAAATCACAGTGCTTAGTGTGATAATAGCTTTTGTTCTGATCTTGTCAGTGGGCTATGGCTGCTCTTTGATTATCTCTGGGGCCGAATGAGGTGCAGCTTCCTCCATTTCAAGCCATTACCACGGAAACAGCGTTTTGTGGCAGTGAAGCTTCTCAGGGAGGAGAGGCAGGTGGGCACTGGCTACCCATAGCCCACCACTTCTGTCTCCATTTAATCAGCATGGAGAAAGGAGGTCTTAAAAGAATACACTTCCCCCTGAAGTCGTCCTGTGGGTCAGTGAACAAGAGAGAGAGCTGCCTGACGCATTGCCTGCCTGTAAAACCACACTAATATCAAGCCCAGCTGTGAGGGAGGAGGGTTATGAGGAGCCAAGCGTCTGCAATTTGTCGAGGTTAGGAGAGCACTTCTCCCCTTCAGAGCCCATTTGTTTGCTAGCTTAAGGGAGGATGCATAGTTTTACTGCTGTAGTGTGTTCAATCATTGAGTGAGTGGGAAAGGTATTCAAATTAAGCCTTACTGCCCAATGGAAATGGGCTAGGACCTTATGGGAGAAATGGTGTGAGAAGAAAGTCTCACAAGCTGTGCTTTACTTGGCTAATAAACCATGTTGTACACCAAAGAGGTGGGGGGTTACTAATTGTCTCTTTAGTGGGGCAGTGAACAACATTAAGCAATATGAGAGCCTATAATAACAAATGAACCAAGCAGAAATGCGAAGGTGAAGACATATTAAACATCTATTTGTCCTTATTATAACCCTCCACTATTTCATGAAGAATTCATCACTCCCACTCTGTACTAGTGGTTGAGACTTGCACTTACCTACCGTTCAACGCCTTGTCTGCTACAGCCAGGCCTCTTAGAAAAATTGAATGATTTATCACATTAGTGTTTGAGGCTGTGACTGTGACTCTCCCCACATTTCACCTCTGCATCCTGACTGAGTCACTGGTTTAAGAAACCAGGCAGCTGTTCTGTTTGGAGATCCTGCCAGGTCTGTTTTACATTGCAGCATAACAGCATACGCTCTCTCAGGTCCGTCAGTGGAAAAGAACCAACTGGAGATCTTTAACCTTTTATTGTGGTGTGTTAAATCAGGGTCATAGAGTGATTCTTGGTAGTCTTAAACAAATCTACGTTGAAACAAAAGTATACACCTCACACACATGGTTAAGGGTTTAAAAAAATAAGACACCTGTACCATGTCAGATACAGAGTTGAAATGTATTACATTTTTAGTTTGCATCCCAATATTACACTTTATATACAGTACCAGTCAAAAGTTTGGACACACCTTCTCATTCAACAGTTTTCCTTTATTTTTTACTATTTCTACATTGTAGAATAATAGTGGAGACATCAAAACTATAAAATAACACATATGGAATCATGTAAAAAGCAAAAAACTGTTAAACAAATAAAAAATAAATTTGAGATTTGAGATTCTTCAACGGAGCCACCCTTTGCCTTGATGACAGCTTTGCACACTCTTGGCATTCTCTCAACCAGCTTCATGAGGTAGTCACCTGTAATGCACTTCAATTAATAACAGGTGTGCCTTGTTAAAAGTGAATTTGTGTAATTTCTTTCCTTCTTAATGCGTTTGAGCCAATCAGTTGTGTTGTGACAAGGAAAGGGTGATATACAGAAGATAGTCCTTTTTGGTAAAATACCAAGTCCATATTATGGAAAAAACAGCTCGAATAAGCAAAGAAGAATGACAGTCCATCATTACATTAAGACATGCAGGTCAGTCAATCCAAAAACTTTGAAAGTTTCTCCAAGTGCAGTCGCAAAAACCATCAAGCGCTTTGATGAAACTGGCTCTCATGAGGATCGCCACAGGAAAGGAAGACCCAGAGTTATCTCTGCTGCAGAGGACATGTTCATTAGAGTTACCAGCCTCAGATATTGCAGGCCAAATAAACGCATCCCAGACACATCTCAACATCAACTGTTCAAAGGAGACTGCATGAATCAGGCCTTCATGGTCAAATTGCTGCAAAGAAACCACTACTAAAGGACCCCAATAATAAGAGACTTGCTTGGGCCAAGAAACAAAAGCAATGGACATTAGACTGGTGGAAATCTGTTGTTTGGTCTGTTGAGTCCAAATGTGCGATTTTTGGTTTCAACCGCCGTGTCTTTGTGAAATGCAGAGTAGGTGAATGGATGATCTCCGCATGTGTCGTTCCCACCGTGAAGCATGGAGGAGGAGGTGTGATGGTGTGGGGGTGCTTTTCTGGTGACATGGTCTGTGATTTATTTAGAATTCAAGGCACCCTTAACCAGCGTGGCTACCACAGCATTCTGCAGCGATACGCCATCCCATCTGGTTTGCGCTTAGTGGGACTATCATTTGTTTTTCAACAGGACAACACTTTTTTGGTTACTACATGATTCCATATGTGTTATTTCATAGTTGGAATGTTTTCACTGTTATTCTACAATGTAGAAAATAGTAAAAAATAAAGAAAAACATTTGAATGAGTAGGTGTGTCCAAACCTTTAACTGATACTGTACATCACAGAAGACGGAAATGTAAAACTGTTTGACATAGTAACACCGGATTTTTGTCTGCTTTTAAAAAATAATCTTTATTAATGACAAAATTATGAAAAGTATTAATGCAGGAAAGGGCTACAAGACAAAGTCTTACCAACTTTACAACAGCCAATCCCTGAAAGTCCTTTCAGTCCACATGAGAAATATTACTGTCATGTACTGTCATGTTGTCTTGTCTCTGTCCTTTCCCTTCACCCTGTCTCCCTCTGCTGGTCGTGTTAGGTTACCTTTTCTCCCCCGCTTTCCCCCAGCTGTCCCTTGTCTCCTCTAACTACCCATTCACCCCGTTCCCCACCTGTTCCCTTTTTTCCCTCTGATTAGGTCCCAATATCTCTCTCTGTTTCTGCTCCTGTCCTTGTCGGATTCTTGTTTGTTTGTGTCATTCATGCCTGAACCAGACTGTCGTCATGTTTGCTGTAACCTTGTCCTGTCCTGTCGGAATCTGCCGGTCCATCTGAGCCTACCTATGTTTGGTAATTAAAGAAGCTCTGTTTAAGTTGATTCGCTTTTGGGTCCTCATTCACGCACCGTAACAGAAGAATCCGACCAAGAATGGACCCAGCGACTTCGGATCCTCTCCACTCAGCCGTCGAGATCCAGGGAGCGATGCTAGGCAGACACAAGCAGGAATTGTCTGCTGCTCGACATGCCGTTGAGACCCTGGCCACCCAAGTCTCCAACCTCACAGAACAGGTTCACCATCTCCGCCTCGATCCACCGGCCACTTCCAGGGCTTTCGAATCTCCGGAGCCCAGAATCAATAACCCGCCGTGTTACTCTGGGGAGCCCACTGAATGCCGCTCGTTCCTCACCCAGTGTGATATTGTGTTTTCTCTCCAGCCCAACACTTACTCCAGGAGCACTGCTCGTGTCGCCTACGTCATATCTCTCCTTATTGGACGGGCTCGTGAGTGGGGCACGGCAATCTGGGAGGCAAGGGCTGAGTGTACTAACCAGTATCAAGACTTTAAGGAGGAGATGATACGGGTTTTTGATCGATCTGTTTTTGGGGAGGAGGCTTCCAGGGCCCTGTCTTCCCTATGTCAAGGCAATCGATCCATAACAGACTACTCTATTGAGTTTCGCACTCTTGCTGTCTCCAGTGGCTGGAACGAGCCGGCCTTGCTCGCTCGTCTTCTGGAGGGTTTCCGCGCAGAGGTAAAGGATGAGATTCTCTCCCGGGAGGTTCCTTCCAGCGTGGATTCCTTGATTGAACTCGCTATTCGCATTGAGCGACGGGTTGATCTTCGTCACCGAGCTCGTGGAAAGGAGCTCGCGCTCTCCGTCGCCTCCCTCTCCGCATCACTACCATCTTCCTCTGCCGGCTCGGGTGCTGAGCCCATGCAGCTGGGAGGTATCCGCATCTCGACTGAGGAGAGGGAACGGAGAATCACCAACCGCCTCTGTCTCTATTGCGGTTCCGCTGGTCATTTTGTCACTTCATGTCCAGTAAAAGGCCAGAGCTCGTCAGTAAGCGGAGGGCTACTGGTGAGCGCTACTACTCCTGTCTCTCCTTCAAGATCCTGCACTACCTTGTCGGTCCATCTACGCTGGACCGGTTCGTCAGCTTCCTGCAGTGCCTTAATAGACTCTGGGGCGGAGGGCTGTTTTATGGACGAGACCTGGGCTCGGGAACATGACATTCCTCTCAGACAGTTAAAGGAGCCCACGGCCTTGTTCGCCCTGGATGGTAGTCCTCTCCCCAGGATTCAGCGTGAGACGCTACCTTTAACCCTCACTGTTTCTGGTAATCATAGTGAAACCATTTCTTTTTTAATTTTTCGTTCACCTTTTACACCTGTTGTTTTGGGCCATCCCTGGCTAGTTTGTCATAATCCTTCCATTAATTGGTCTAGTAATTCTATCCTCTCCTGGAACGTCTCTTGTCATGTGAAATGTTTAATGTCTGCTATCCCTCCTGTTTCCTCTGTCTCTTCTTCACAGGAGGAGCCTGGTGATTTGACAGGGGTGCCGGAGGAATATCACGATCTGCGCACGGTGTTCAGTCGGTCCAGGGCCACCTCTCTTCCTCCACACCGGTCGTATGATTGTAGTATTGATCTCCTTCCGGGAACCACCCCCCCCCCGGGGTAGACTATACTCTCTGTCGGCTCCCGAACGTAAGGCTCTCGAAGATTATTTGTCTGTAGCTCTTGACGCCGGTACCATAGTCCCCTCCTCCTCTCCCGCCGGAGCGGGGTTTTTTTTTGTCAAGAAGAAGGACGGGTCTCTGCGCCCCTGCATAGATTATCGAGGGCTGAATGACATAACAGTGAAGAATCGTTATCCGCTTCCTCTTATGTCTTCAGCCTTCGAGATCCTGCAGGGAGCCAGGTTTTTCACTAAGTTGGACCTTCGTAACGCTTACCATCTCGTGCGCATCAGGGAGGGGGACGAGTGGAAGACGGCGTTTAACACTCCGTTAGGGCACTTTGAATACCGGGTTCTTCCTTTCGGCCTCGCTAACGCTCCAGCTGTCTTTCAGGCATTAGTCAATGATGTCCTGAGAGACATGCTGAACATCTTTGTTTTCGTTTACCTTGACGATATCCTGATTTTTTCACCGTGACTCCAGATTCATGTTCAGCACGTTCGACGTGTCCTCCAGCGCCTTTTAGAGAATTGTCTTTTTGTGAAGGCTGAGAAGTGCACTTTTCATGCCTCCTCCGTCACATTTCTCGGTTCTGTTATTTCCGCTGAAGGCATTAAGATGGATCCCGCTAAGGTCCAAGCTGTCATTGATTGGCCCGTCCCTAAGTCACGCGTCGAGCTGCAGCGCTTTCTCGGCTTCGCGAACTTCTATCGTCGTTTCATCCGTAATTTCGGTCAGGTGGCAGCTCCTCTCACAGCCCTTACTTCTGTCAAGACGTGCTTTAAGTGGTCCGTTTCCGCCCAGGGAGCTTTTGATCTCCTCAAGAATCGTTTTACATCCGCTCCTATCCTTGTTACACCTGACGTCTCTAGACAGTTCGTTGTCGAGGTTGACGCGTCAGAGGTGGGAGTGGGAGCCATCCTTTCTCAGCGCTCCCTCTCTGACGACAAGGTCCACCCATGCGCGTATTTTTCTCATCGCCTGTCGCCGTCGGAACGTAACTATGATGTGGGTAACCGCGAACTGCTCGCCATCCGGTTAGCCCTAGGCGAATGGCGACAGTGGTTGGAGGGGGCGACCGTTCCTTTTGTCGTTTGGACTGACCATAGGAACCTTGAGTACATCCGTTCTGCCAAACGACTTAATGCGCGTCAGGCGCGTTGGGCGCTGTTTTTCGCTCGTTTCGAGTTCGTGATTTCTTATCGTCCGGGCTCTAAGAACACCAAGCCTGATGCTTTGTCTCGTCTCTTCAGTTCTTCAGTAGCCTCCACTGACCCCGAGGGGATTCTCCCTGAGGGGCGTGTTGTCGGGTTGACTGTCTGGGGAATTGAGAGGCAGGTAAAGCAAGCACTCACTCAAACTCCGTCGCCGCGCGCTTGTCCTAGGAACCTTCTTTTCGTTCCCGTTCCTACTCGTCTGGCCGTTCTTCAGTGGGCTCACTCTGCCAAGTTAGCCGGCCACCCTGGCGTTCGGGGTACGCTTGCTTCCATTCGCCAGCGTTTCTGGTGGCCCACCCGGGAGCATGACACGCGTCGTTTCGTGGCTGCTTGTTCGGTCTGCGCGCAGACTAAGTCCGGTAACTCTCCTCCTGCCGGCCGTCTCAGGCCGCTTCCTATTCCCTCTCGACCGTGGTCTCACATCGCCTTAGATTTTGTCACCGGACTGCCTTCGTCAGCGGGGAAGACTGTTATTCTTACGGTTGTCGATAGGTTCTCTAAGGCGGCTCATTTCATTCCCCTTGCTAAGCTTCCTTCTGCTAAAGAGACGGCACAAATCATCATCGAGAATGTTTTCAGAATTCATGGCCTTCCGTCAGACGTCGTTTCGGACAGAGGTCCGCAATTCACGTCTCAATTTTGGAGGGAGTTTTGCCGTTTGATTGGGGCTTCCGTCAGTCTCTCTTCCGGCTTTCACCCCCAGTCTAACGGTCAAGCAGAACGGGCCAATCAGACTATTGGTCGCATCTTACGCAGTCTTTCTTTTCGCAACCCTGCGTCTTGGTCAGAACAGCTCCCCTGGGCAGAATACGCCCACAACTCGCTTCCTTCGTCTGCGACCGGGCTATCTCCTTTTCAGAGTAGCCTCGGGTACCAGCCTCCGTTGTTCTCATCTCAGTTCGCCGAGTCCAGCGTCCCCTCCGCTCAGGCTTTTGTCCAACGTTGCGAGCGCACCTGGAAGAGGGTCAGGTCTGCACTTTGCCGTTATAGGGCGCAGACTGTGAGAGCTGCTAATAAGCGTAGAACTAAGAGCCCTAGATATTGTCGCGGTCAGAGAGTTTGGCTCTCCACTCAGAACCTTCCCCTTAAGACGGCTTCTCGCAAGTTGACCCCGCGGTTCATTGGTCCATTCCGTATCTCTCAGGTCATTAATCCTGTCGCAGTGCGACTTCTTCTTCCGCGATATCTTCGTCGCGTCCACCCGGTCTTCCATGTCTCCTGTGTTAAGCCCGTTCTTCGCGCCCCCGCTCGTCTTCCCCCCCCCCCCCCCCATCCTTGTCGAGGGCGCACCTATCTACAGGGTCCGTAAAATCTTGGACATGCGTCCTCGGGGCCGTGGTCATCAGTACCTAGTTGACTGGGAGGGGTACGGTCCTGAGGAGAGGAGTTGGGTTCCCTCTCGGGACGTGCTGGACCGTGCGCTGATTGATGATTTCCTCCGTTGCCGCCAGGTTTCCTCCTCGAGTGCGCCAGGAGGCGCTCGGTGAGTGGGGGGGTACTGTCATGTACTGTCATGTTGTCTTGTCTCTGTCCTTTCCCTTCACCCTGTCTCCCTCTGCTGGTCGTGTTAGGTTACCTTTTCTCCCCCGCTTTCCCCCAGCTGTCCCTTGTCTCCTCTAACTACCCATTCACCCCGTTCCCCACCTGTTCCCTTTTTTCCCTCTGATTAGGTCCCAATATCTCTCTCTGTTTCTGCTCCTGTCCTTGTCGGATTCTTGTTTGTTTGTGTCATTCATGCCTGAACCAGACTGTCGTCATGTTTGCTGTAACCTTGTCCTGTCCTGTCGGAATCTGCCGGTCCATCTGAGCCTACCTATGTTTGGTAATTAAAGAAGCTCTGTTTAAGTTGATTCGCTTTTGGGTCCTCATTCACGCACCGTAACAATTACAGTTTACTACAGAATACTACAGTACTATAGAATTCTGTAGTAAACTGTAGTATACTGTAGAATACCATACTACACACTGTAGTATCCCTCAATCATGTGTATTACTTACTATAAATTGCTGTAGTATACCGTAGAATACTATAATAAATATTACAGTGTTATCCACACAAAACACTACAGTCTGCAAAAACACCATATATTTTGTTATAGAAGAGAGCAAAAATGTATCACTATGTGTTCAGACACTAGTACTATCTACAGGTTATGGAAAACTTGCTCTTTTAGTATTTCCCCAGTAGGTTTCCTGAAGGAGAAAGCCTCCGCTTCTATGTGAAAGAAAATAAAACTAAACTCTATAGTAAATACTACAGTCATGTATGCAAAAACACGCCAGTAAGTATTGCAGTATACTACAGCCTGCAAAAACACTACAGTAAATCCTTCAGTATTGTACAGTCCGCAAAAACACTACATTAAATACTACAGTATACTAAAATCCACAAAAACACTACAATAATTACTATAGTATTTACTACAGTTTTTTACTACAGTATTTATACTATAGTTAACTGTAAATGCTACTGTATATTACATTATACTACAGTGAATACTACAGTAAAGTCAGCAAAAACACTACAGTGAATAATATAGTATATTATAATTATACCATAGTATTTTTTTATGTGGGAGTGGTCTGACATTGACTTTTATATCCTGCTTGATATCATTTAGGGATAATTATTTGTACATTTTCTCATACTTTAATAATAGGTAATTGCCTTCTTTGCCTTGTCCAGTTGTTATTGTTTCCCATCACATGTTTTAAATCGATTTCATAGAGCTAAACAGCTCACATTCTGCTAATGATCATTGGGAGCACTAATCCCCTCCATTTGCAATTTGTGGGGAGTAAGAAGTTAAAGTCAGATAAGGCTTTACTATACTGAACAAAAATAATTACGCAACATGCAACAATTTCTTACATTTTACTGAGTTAAAGTTCATATAAGGAAACTGGTAAATTGAAATAAATTCATTAGGCCCTTATCTACGGATTTCACACAACTGGGAGTACAAATATGCATCTGTTAGTCATAGATACTTTAAAAAAGGTAGGGGTGTGGATCAGTATCTGGTGTGACCACCATTTGCCCCATGCAGTGTGACAAATCTCCTTCACATAGAGTGGATCAGGCTGTTGATTGTGGCCTTTGAAATGTTGTCCCACTCCTCTTCAATGGCTGTGCGAAGTTACCGGTTATTGGCGGGAACAGGAACATGCTGTCGTACACGTCTATCCAGAGCATCCCAAACATGCTCAATGGGTGACATGTCAACTGAGTATGCAGGCCATGGAAGAACTGGGATATTTTCAGCTTCAAGGAATTGTGTATAGATTCTTGCAACATGGGGCTGTGCATTATCATGTTGAAACATGAGGTGATGGCAGCGGATGAATGGCATGACAATGGGCCCCAGGATCTCACCAGGTATCTCTGTGCATTCAAATGGCCATCTATAAAATGCAATTGTATTTGTTGTCCGTAGCTAATGCTTGCCCATGCCATAATTCCACTGCCATCATGGGGCACTCATTTCACAACATTGACATCAGCTAACCACTCACCCACACGACGCCATACACGTGGTCTGCAGTTGTGAGGCCGGTTAGACATACTGCCAAATTCTCAATAACGACATTAGAGGCAGCTTATGGTAGAGAAATTAACATTAAAGTCTCTGGCAACAGCTCAGGTGGACATTCCTCCTCCGTTCAGCATGGCAATTGCACTCTCTCTCAAAACTTGAGACATTTATTGCATTGTGTTCTGTGACAAAACTGCACATTTTAAAGTGGCCTTTTATTGTCCCAAGCACAAGGTGCACCTGTGTAATGATCCTGATGTTTAACTTCTTGGCGCACCCATCCCATTAGCGGGATCATTTTCGTCAACATTGCAAAGCGCCAAATTCAAATTAAATTACTAAAAATATAAAATTTTAATTAAATCACAAGTGCAATATAGCAAAACACAGCTTAGCTTGTTGTTAATCCACCTGTCAGATTTCAAAAAAGCTTTACAGCAAAAGCTATCCAAGCGTTTATGTTAGGACATCTCTCTCAGCAGACAAAACATTACAAACAGCTAGCAGCAAGGTAGATTGGTCACGAAAGTCAGAAAAGCAATAAAATGAATCGCTTACCTTTGATAATCTTTGGATGTTTGCACTCACGAGACTCCCAAAATACCTCCATTTGGTTGGCGCGTTTTGTTCAGAAATCCACTGACTCGAACAGTCACGACGGGGCAGACGAAAATTCCAAATAGTATCCGTAAAGTTCGTAGAAACATGTCAAACTATTTTTTACAATCAATCCTCAGGTTGTTTTTACAATGAATAATCAATAATATTTCAACCGGACCGTAGCTTTTTCAATAGGAGAGAGAGAGAAAATGTCTGCTCCAAGCATGCAAAACTCTGCTGGCACCCAGCCATACACTGACGCGATGTGATCGTTCTCGCTCATTTTTCAAAATAAAAGCCTGAAACTATGTCTAAAGACTGTTCACACCATGTGGAAGCCATAGAGAAAGGAATCTGGTTCATATCCCTTTAAATGGAGGAAAGGCATGCAATGGAACAGAGAGGTTTCAGGAAAAACAGCACTTCCTGGTTGGATTTTCCTCACTTTAGAGTGTTTTCTATCCTAATCTGACAATTATATGCATATTCTAGATTCTGGGCCTGAGAAATAGGCAATGTCAATTGGGTACGTTTTTCATCCAAACATCAAAATACTGCCCCCTACACTCAAGAGGTTAATCAGCTTTTTGATATGCCACACCAGTCAGGTGGATGGATTATCTTGGCAAAGGAGATATGCTCACTAACAGGGAAACACATTTGTGCTCGAAAGTTTCTGGGATCTTTTATTTCAGTTTATGAAACATGGGGCGTACTGGATAGTAATGTCACTTCCAGATGACTGCCCTCCCTTACTCTACAAATGGAACAGGATGCGACAAACCACATGTGATACTCAGTCCCTCTGCTCCTCCTCTTGTAAAGAATGTGAAATGTGTGGGTAGCACTGGCAGACACTGAGGTGAAAACAGCTCACTGCTAATGAGTCTCTTTGGGTTTCTGTTCTATGGCTTACAGATGGTAAGGGTAGCTCAGCAAGACAAAACAAAGATGTTTCACTTAGTTTCTTGTTTTGTTTCCCATTTTAGAGTTATTGTGTGTGTGTGTATGTGTGTGTGTGTGTGTGTGGTGTGTGTGTGTGTGTGTGTGTGTGTGTGTGTGTGTGTGTGTGTGTGTGTGTGTGTGTGTGTGTGTGTGTGTGTGTGTGTGTGTGTGTGTGTGTGTGTGTGTGTGTGTGTGTGTACACTCCATGTTCCCTATGACCTCACCTTGTGAGTTATGGGATCACATGGCTGTTTCAATGTCATTTTATGCAATGTAATGAATTCCATTCTTCCTCTCCCATGACAGAGTGATGTTTAGTACACTGAACAGGAACAGAGACATTGTTCTCAGCCTTTATCAGATAGTTAGCTACTTCAAAACAAACAGTACATATGTCATATTGACCAAAAACAGAGTACCCAAAATGTAATTTATCATTCAAAAGTATGAATGTGTCTTTCTAAAATGTTCTAAGATTTTATTTTACTTGTTTTGGCAAATTTGATGTAAAGAAGTGACATTTTATTTGAATTATGTGAATGTGTCTAAATACCATATAAAATACCATTGAATTTTAGGTAAGGGGTTCATTGTAACAAATGTTACAGTTAACCCCCAATTCAAATCTGAGTCTAATCTGAGAAATCTAAATCTAATCTGAGTCTAATCAGTAATCTGAGTTTTATGAAGAAATACAACAATAATTATTGCCATCAACTATACCGATCAAAGGACCTCTTCGTGCTGATAAAAATGATATACAGTATACTGAACAAAAATATAATCGCAACATGCAACCATTTCAAAGATTTTACTCAGGATCTCGTCACGGTATCTCTAGTACATGGGGAATGTTCTGCAGGTCAATAATAAAAAAACCAGAATATTTATTTGGCCTGAACAAAAAAAAGTGTAAATAAAACCCCAAATAATGAATGGATTCAAGATAAACTTTCTTGGCATGTAAATACATTAACTAAGCATTAACACATTGAACACTTTTCTAAGTTATTTCTAATTTGAGTTATTTAGTTGTTACTTTGGGCCCGTGTTACTTTCTTCCAATTGTCCCTTAGTCACTACTCTAGGTTTATGTTTCTGCTCACAAAAACACTAACTACTGTGGAGGACAACATTTCCATTAATAAATTCTCTGTGGAAGCTAATTTGTAAAGCTCTCATAACAAATTGCTGGGGGGTTATGTTCATATGACGTCACCATGGAAATACAGATGAAAGAGTGTAGCCTCAATCTGCTATTCTAAAGGCCATATGCAAGAGCTGGCTGTGGGAATTACTGTCCTTAGGACCTTGAAGGAGATTTTATCTCAATATTATAAAGCTCAGTTATTGTACCAGCAGTAATGTCACTGAGATGTTCTGGTTGTGTCAGAGGGAAGCTGCAAAACACCCCTGCTGACAGAAAATTAATAACCAAATAATCCATTTTACCAATCACTTTACCATTTTAGATTCTAATTTAATCTGTCATATTCAAATGATTTAATCTGAAACAATAGTACTGTGTGATGCTGTGTATCTATCTACACAATGGAGCAGGAACAGAGCTGTATAGCAAGATTGCCTCTCATTGGTTGCCTTCCCTACTGGACCAATAGGAGTAATGAGGCCTGTGACGGCTCCATCAATATGTACCGTCTTATCTATCTTTATTAGCAGTTTGGCTTCACCATGGATTCATTCTTTGTGGTCCTTGATTGATATCAAATTGTCCAGTGTGGTGCCAAGGAGACAATCTTTATGTGGCAGTTGTGGAGACAGATCTTCCTTCCTCTGGGCTCAAATATTCCTTTAATGGCAAGGCTAGCTTCCTGCAACATGAACCTGGCTTTAAATGTGGTGAGTCTTTCAAAGCACAAGCCTCATCTCTTAAACATTATAAATGATTTTAGGTTTCACTTTTGAAATATCAATTCTTGGGCATGTCATTTAGTAAAAGTATGAACCAAAACGCAGGCTATAATCAACAGCTGTTGATGATAAACCTACAGTAAATTCAGAAGGACTGAATACTGTATGTGCGGAAGTATGTGCTAAACTGAATCAGTTTTGTCTGACACAGAACAGGAGTTAAAACCACAGCAGGAAACCATATTACCAGATAACTCATTATCTTCCTGTCTGGGTTGATACTATTTCTACCTCAGTGGCCACAGAATACAGCACAGCGTGTTAATGCTACTGTATAGTGTTTCAACATCATTTAAAAGATGACAGTGGGAATAGGTACACCTAGAACATAAGTATTTTTTATGTTTTAAAGAGCTTCTATGTTGTTGTACCTTGAAATAGTGGTATAAAGAGTTGCTTCAACACAAGTTTTTTTCTCCAAACTCCTCTCCTCACTCCATGTTTCTTACCAGTTTTTAAAACTTATTTCAATGATTTGTATTTCTCAAGGACCATGACATAATTACCTGACTCCTCCGCACAACACTTGCACCATGGCAACAATAACAAACTCCAATTGCATACCCACACTTACAGCAGGTTTATGAGGAAGTGTGGTTGACTGGAATACTCTGTATAATTACGCTGGAGTTAGTTTTTCATTGCATAGTTGTGTACTTTATACATTTTCTTCGTCAAAACGACAACTCATAGGCATATATTGACTTGACTGACCTGTACCTTGCTTGAATGTGAGGCATACATATGTTTTTATGTACTTACATGTACAGTGACAGCCCCTCTGAAATACCACTCTGTTCCTGAGACCTATAGGGCATCAGTTGGCCTGGTGACACAGAGGTTAATACAGAGGCAGAGATTTATAGAGCCTTGTCAACAGTCACCATTTGAATCATCAAACTCCAAACCAAACTCTGCCAGAGCAAATGTTTATACAGCTTTGTCTGGCTGGACACTTTGCCTGGAGCCAATCCAACTGAGCCTCTTTGGTGTATAACAGGATTGATGGCACAGGGTTGAGTGAGAGTTCCCAAAGGACACTGACACTGTAAATGCCGTTATATTGATGGTTCTGCAGCTGATGAATATATTGGCCACTCCAAGGTGGGCTCCCGAGTGGCACAGCGGTCAAAACCACTGCATAAGGGGCGTCAGGTAGCCTAGTGGTTAAAGCGTTGGGCCAGTAACCGAAAGGTTGCTGGATTGAATCCCCGAGCTAACAAGGTACAAATCTCTCCTACCCCTGAACAGGACAGTTAACTCACTGTTCCCCGGTAGGCCGTCATTGTAAATAAGATTTTTTCTTAACTGACTTGCCTAGTTAAATAAAAGTTCAATTGAAATGTAACAAAAAAACAATCTCGGTGCTAGAGGTGTCACTACAGACCCTGGTTTGATTCCAGGCTGTATCACAACCGGCCATGATTGGGAGTCCCATAGGGTGGTGCACAATTGGCCCAGCATCGTCCAGGTTAGGGTTTGGCCGGGGTAGGCCATCATTGTGAATAGGAATTTGTTCTTAACTGACTTTCCTAGTTAAATAAAGGTTACATTAAAATACAGTAAAAAAAAAAGGTCACACCTTGATTGTCACCTTCCTCTTGACTCTGACTCTCAGTGTACATTTGTCTTCTAGTCATCGTATGTACAGTTGAACTCGAATAAAGTCAAGACAGCCTCGCTTGAACCTTGAGTGTGTTTGTTTGCTAGGCTGTTCTCAAATGTGAAATTCAGCATGACTGTGAGAGTTTCCTTCTCCCCGGAGATGCAATTCATTTTACACTGTGCTTTTAAATAACAAAAATCTTGCCACTGTTACATTTTTCCAATACATTTGCACTACCTTTGGGAACATGGAGGAGTCACAACTCAATCAGCAGAATATGTCTCTTGTCGTGATGACACCTAATTTAGCCACTGTTCAGTACCATGGTGACATAGATAAACATGTTCTTTGCCTTTGTCAATTTCAGGTTAGCTATTTGTTTGAAGATATTTTGCAGACATAACATGTCCTTTTCATCTACCGTAATAGCGGCAGTATAATTTTCCAAGTTTCCCCCCACAAATGTATCCCTCTGTTGGCCAGTCCAAGAGTTACATTTCCCTTTCCTTCTAAACAGGAAACATCTGCAGTGGTGTGAAATGTGGACGTTAGGGATAAGTCGGATTTAATTGTGAACATTTCAATTCCATTATGATGTGAACTGTCTCCCCTGATACAGAAATAAAAAGGTGGGAGGTGAAAACACACCTCTGCAAACAGAGCAATGCTAACAAAAGCAATCGTCATCTTAGTCAAATGGCATGAAGCAAAAACAGGTAAAAACAGAAATGGATAGAGATGGACCAAACCAAAGTCATCTTCATTCACAATACATGTCAAACAAAATGTTGCTGAGTGATCTTGTCTTTATTTACTATGTTGTGTCTGATGGAATGATTGGTGCAAAGACTGCAATCAGATTTTCTCTGAGTAACAATAACAAACTATCTTAGTAGACAGAAAATATCCCTTTATCCTGATTTCTACACTATCCCCTGGCCCTGGTATAAGAATCCTTTGTCTTTATGCTCTGTAGGATGGTCTAGAATCTACTCAGCCATATAGTGCCCAGTCCCGCATGCCCATATAGAACGCAGGCAGCAACGTAGTGACGTAATGTAGTGACGCAATTGGGCTTATATTGCGCCAGTGGCCACAGTAGCCCTGCCTGCCTCATTGACTTGACTGCTGCACAGGACTGCACAGCTGCGCTCGTCAGGTTTAACGTGATGCTGTCAGACTGTGCATGGCCCTTCCATCTTTGCATGAGCACAGGAGCGAAAGCTACGCAAAATAGGCCACACAGACAGAGCCATATGAGCAAATGCTCTGTTCAGCCCTGTTTTTATGATCCCATACAACACAACATTCTTCTGTCTGACTGACAATTACAGCACACACTATTGCAAGAGGTTGTTGTTTTATATGCTGACAATTCCAAAGCATTTAGTCTTGAGTCAGAATCAAAATCTGTCAGTAGCAATAAAATGAGTATAAATAATGAGGCGATCACCGTTTGACCCTTCCGTTAGTGGCATGCCTATATCATGTCACAGTGAGTTTTTCTGAGATCCAAAACAAACCTATGTCTCAGTGGGTGTGGTTACAGGATGATGACATTGCCATGGCAGTATGACAATCAACATTTACATTTAGCAGACGCTCTTATCAAGAGCAACTTACAGTAGTGAGTGCATAAAATGTAATTTGTACTGGTCCCCCATGGGAATTGAACCCACAACCCTAGTGCCATGCTCTACCAACTGAGCCACACAGGACTAATCAACACCTGCTGACTCAGATCTGTTTTGGGGACAAGGAGAGAAACAGATAACATACATAGGCCTACTGTCATGAAATATTAGATAACATACAGGTAACTGACAAACTAAATGAAACACTTGAGTAAATATGGGATACAAAGTATGTTGAAAGCAGGTGCTTCCACACAGGTGTGGTTCCTGAGTTAATTAAGCAATTAACATCCCATCATGCTTAGGGTCATGTATCAAAATGCCCAGAAGCCCATTATTTTGGCTACCGTGACTAGTAGAAAAGATCTCAGTGACTTTGAAAGAGGGGTCTTAAAAGAGCATATGGGGTTTAAAGTGTGTGTGTGTGTGTCACCAGATCTCAACCCAATTGAACACTAAAGGGAGATTCTGGACTGGCGCCTGAGACAGCGTTTTCCACCACCATCAACAAAACACCAAATTATGGAATTTCTCATGGAAGAACAGTGTCACATCCCACCAATAGAGTTTCAGACACTTATACAATCTATGCCAAGGTGCATTGAAGCTGTTCTGGTGGCTCAATGCTCTATTAAGACAGTTACCTGTGGCATTATAATTAGATGACAATTGACTTGCATATGTAATAGCTTAATTATTATTTATTGAACTGTGGTTTATTTATTTAACCTTTATTTAACTAGACAAGTCAGTTAAGAACATTAAGAACAAATTCTTATTTACAATGACGGCCTAGGAACAGTGGGTTAACTGCCTTTTTCTGGGGCAGAACGACAGATTTTGACCTTGTCAGCTCAGGGATTCAATCTAGCAACCTTTCAATTATTGGCCCAACGCTCTAACCACGAGGCTACCTGCCGTCCATTGACAACGTTTTTATTTTTTTGTATCTATGTCTTGTAGTAACTGGAAACTCAAATGGAAGCTGGACTGGAGTCGAAATAGTTAAGCGGGGACAGGCACAAATCACTATTGTGCTCGTGCACGGCGAATTGTAAGGATGTGAACGCGCACCAAGGTAGTCCCATTTGGTTCCTGGGGAGAGAGAACGGAGTGCGATAAACGAGAGAGAGGGACGCGGAAACAGCAGGAGCGGTCCGCGAGAGAGGTGCAGCGACCGGTGACAGCTTTTCACTCGAACCGTATAGAGACCAAATAATTGCTGCATTTGTCTTTTTTTTTCGTGAAGTTGTCGGATCAGAGGCTTTTTGTAGGGACAAGGGGATCTTCTGTATAGAGAGTATCTTTCGGGATTCAGAATGTCGGGGAGCAGGGAGGAGGAGCGGCGGAAACTAGCTGACATCATTAACCACTGGAACGCCAACCGGCTCGACCTGTTCGAGATCAGCCAACCCACCGAGGTGAGTCCGTGGACCTTCCCCGAGTACAGGCCGCACCAGTCGGAAAAGAGACGATAATTCCCCAGTGCAGTGGGAACTAGCTGAGGGAAACGCGCCTGATGAATTATTAAAAACTGGCAACCAAACACGTTTGTTAACAAATACCTGTAGAGTACTGTTGAAATGCAAAAATGAGTCTCAACAAAGTGCCTAACCCACACCTTAGTTAATCGCAAACCAAACTCGAGAGCAACCAACCTGTCAACCAGATATCTAGCCTAATGTTTGTGAACGTTAGCTAGCTAGAAAGACGTCTCGAACCGGGGTTTCTTGCGTCAGTGGGTGGTGCACTAACAGCAGCACGCTCTAGTTGTGGCGAGTGTATGCAATGCACGACGAGCTGCAACACAATTTATCCAACAGATCGCGTAAACTTGCAACAATCATGTCAGTCACACTTAACTGTATTATTAGATCGCTAACGTTACCTAGCTAGCTAACAGTAGCATCTAAACAGACGCAATCCGACCGGCGTTAGTTAGCTAGCTGGAAAACACAGACTCCGAAGCTAGTTACAGACAATTCAGTTTTGTATTTTGCAGTTATTTTGCTTGTTTTAGCTACATTCATTCAAATTATAGTTATACCTACACGTGGAACACGCACTTAGATACCAACCCCGTCATATCGCTATATTTCCGTCTAAGCCTTCTGTATTTCACCACCGTGATGAGGGCTATCATTAGCCGGCATCAAACTAAAACCACAGAAACCTAGAAAGATAAAACAACGGCGATTCGCTGGATAGCTAGCTTAGATATCAGCTAACGTTATCAATGGTTGAGATGACGATCAAGCCATTTTGTATGCCACCAGGTCGTTTGGTAGGTCCAATAAACAGTTTTCTACTTTAAACGAAATACGTGTTTACTAAGATAATGTCTAGTGTTTAGGCAATACTAGTACTGTAGTGGGCAAAGTAAACTAATGATTATGGCTTATCCTACTACTACTGCTTTTCTCGATATAACCAGATGGTTAGCTAGGCTAAATCCGTTTTAAAATGGTCTAAATACTGACCATCGATTATGGTTTGCTACCAATCTCTGTTCTAATCAAACCACTAAAATTAAACTTGGGTCTCGTGCAGATATTTCTGCATCCAACTTGCACGTGGTTTTTGTCTGATGGGGTTTTAGGTCTAGCTAAGATTTGGTGGACTGTGTGTGCTGTTTGCCACCCGTAGTCAAGTGTTTTTACGCGCGCAGGTAGAAGCCAGCCACCCCCACCTCTGAGTTGCAAGTCAAAGCATTGGGGGTAACGGGGGACCCCTCTCATCCGATTAATTAGCTTTGGACAGCAGGACCGCTTCAGGCCTATGGCTGACGTAACTAACTTGCTGCAGTGTTCTGGGAATCCTGCAGTCCTGAGTCAGTATGCCCCCTCTTATTTCTAGGTGCATTATTTTTGCATTTGCTTGAGCAAAATGTATTTAGTGTTGGTTGGATTAACATGTCTCACATGTAACATACACACCCCTCCCCCTCTAGCCATTGCTCCCCACACCCACAAGTTGCTCCCCATTGCTCCCCTCAACCATAATGCATGGCAATTTTCAGACAATTTTGAATTTTGTTTATTGCTTATGAGCTTGCCAACAAAATGTCAGGGATGTTGTCAGTTTTCGTTACCATAATGGAGGCCTTCTGAAAATGTTGCCATTTTTAGCCATGACAAGAGGTCCTTAAATCAAGATTTTTTTTGTATTGTTAATGACATCGTTTTATAGCATGACCCCATGGCTGGTTATTTTAAAGCAGGTTGGCCAGTGTTTATTTTCTTCCTCCCTCTGACTATGTCCTGTGGAATTCACTTCCTCTCATTACATTACCACACAATCATATATAGAAATGAGCAAATTGGGTTTGTTTGTAGTTTGTATGAAACTGCTTCTTTTCGGGCATACTGGTGGCTTGTGGATAGCAGGGGAAAAAACAATGTTTGTTCTCCTTACTCTTGATAAATAAGATATTCAATAAGCTATAAGATATTCAACTGGTTGTAACTGCTGACCAAGTCTGTCTCCTTTGGAGTATGGACAAAATACCAGCAGTCTTAAGGGCTTGAATGTTAAAACAATCCAAGCAGCATTTTCTTCTCCAATTTAGTATTGATCCTCATTAGCTGCGGGGCTTGAGAGAGGGTGGATGGAAACTTTTGACAGGCCAAAATCAACGCCCTGTGCATCACTGCGTCGTGTCAGAAGGTTGAGTCTGTCCGTGAGTAAACCGCTTTGTTGCCGTCAGTGTTTCCGTTCTTCCCTGTGGAAGCTAGTGATTTGATTGTTGGCGTCAGTGGAACGGGTGCACTGTTTAGGCCCTATCACATCCCTCCCCGGACTTGCAATGTGTGCCCACTGTGATCCTGCGAAGTGTGATTGTTTAAACGGGGCCACCTGGGTTAAAGCTAGGTATGTCATCACTCTGGGTGGAATTAACCAGAAATGAAGCGCTATCCTCTTTTGTGTGGCACTGCTGCCAACCGAAATAAAGCACAGCTTGTTTTTTGTTATATTTTGAATGGAAAGAGGACTGAGTCAGTGATCAGAGCAACATTACGTATAACCTAACTGACCGTCTGATCCTTTGATGTTTAGTCCTAGTTTGTTTTTAACCATGCTGCTGTGAATCCCATGTTAACATCTACTTTCGTCATCCACCAGCAAAAGGCTGTGATGTCATGTGGCCGTGTTTGTTATTGTTCCGGGTTCATCATGTATGACGGTGGAGAGCTTCTGGTCCTGCAGGTCTCCTCTCCAGCATGTGACTTGCCGCTTGACTCACTATTGCCATGGCAACAACATACTAGTGATGAGCACAACACAGGACTTCTTGCTTTGTGCCCTATCAGCAAAGTGGACAAAGTCGATACCAACGGCGCATTATACATTCATCTCTACTGTGTCAATTCACTACAAGCTTTCATATTAACTGATACATCGGAGGTCGTGTGAAGGATTGTTTCATACAAAGCCCTATGATATGCTTCATTTTTGAGTGTATTGGATATCGTTATTCTCAGGGTTGTTTGTAATTGGAAAAGGAGAATGTGTCAACAAGATAAATACACACGGTCCACACACACTCCCCAGCTGGCATATGCTGCAGTTTGTATAGAAAATAGTTTGTCCACAAAATGTTGTCTTCACGCCATGCAGAGTAGAGTAGGCTACATAAAAAATGTAGCACAGAGGAAATGGACCTCTTTGTTACATCTGCCATTAGTGTGTTTGCATTACTGAGTGGCTCCCAGTACTTTAGTAGACCATCCATTCCACATGGGCTGACTGGTATGTGGTTTTAGGGAAACGGATCTATCACCCTAGATAAAAGAGCACAACTTTAGCAGATGGAGCCTGTCTTGCTTCATAGTCTTGAGATTAAATTGATCAAAGACGACGTGTTATTAGATTTGTCACACACCCATTTTCTTTACACTGTGTCATTTCAGGTTTCCCTGCATTTAAATATGTGCACACACAAGCATCCTTGTGTGGGCGTTCGCTGTGTACTGTAATTACACCGTACACAGAATAGACAAGGTGATTTACAGTTCCCAACAGCTGTAATTTGTGATTTTATAATCCAGACAGTGGTAATCTGTGGGGACCTTGGAGTGGGCTGCCTGGGATTAGCACATCCTGACTGTCTATTTGGCTCAGTCATTCCCTCTGTGATTTTGTTTGTTGCTGTTCATACTGGCCAACACTTGGCTCCTCTTCATTGGGCCAAATTTATTATCCACTTAAAGTTGGAGACATACATTGTAATATTTGATTACCACTGCCGGTGTTGTTGAACAGTTCACAAGATGACTAGGCTGGTATTTGCTGAGCTATTGGAGCTATTGGCTTTTGACTTGAGGGGATGCTGAGGTTTGGACTTGCACGTATCGTTCATCCTACAGTGTGTGTGTGTGTACTACTGTGTCTTGTCTCCTCCTCCATGAACAAATCTGTTCAACTCTCTGCTACTGGGAAAATGGAGCTGTAAGTGTGTTCCATGTCATGGCTCAAGGCCTAATGTGTGTGTGTGTGTAGCTGAGAAAGCTCTGTCAGAGTAATGGCTCCCACCCAGTTCATTAAGAAGTGGGCCAAAGATCACAACCACATCTTGTCACTTACTGGCTTCAAATGGAATTATGGCCCTTATGTCTCATCTCCACACTGGCTATTACACATCCTAATCTATCAACTACACTGCCTGCTGCTGTATTATGTTGGGTGATCTAAATCAGCTGAATAACAAAAATGAGAACACATTTTCATGGATATAATTCTCAAATGGTGCTCTTTGACTAATGGGTCACAAGATGTGGGGATGGTGACTCCCCCCCCCCCCCCCCCCCTTCCAGGGCACATTGAAAACACCTGGTATCATATGTGGATCTCTCTCTCACACGTACACAAGTGCCCTGATTAGTGGGCTCAGCAGAGAGGTGGTGGTGGTCTCTGCTGTAGGAGAGGCCTGGCCTTGGCTTGTCAGTCCCATAAATCCTCAGAGGCCTGACGGTCGTTCCAGTCCGCCTCTGCCCTTTCCTCACTCGACCACACAGCCCATCTAGCCCCCTGATATGGTTGTTCCTTGAGTCACTCAGAGCCAGACTCAAGCCTGTAGGCCTTTGTGACCTCACACGATCAGATCATTTTGGGCTGATGACTTGTCTGTTTTGGTATTTACAATCAATAGAGATCTGCCCCACAACCTGGTATTTTCTTCCACTCTCTCTTCTGACTGGAGGAAATTTAAATTTGCAGGCCCGGTGTCTGATATCAGGCTTATTGTTGCAGGACTTTTCTCATGTGAAAAAACCTCATCTGATCGTGTTGCGTTGAGTCTGCTTAGCTAGGGGTAATTGAAACCTACCTCAGCCGCGCCTTGTCCTTTAGTTACAGGGAATGTCTCCTTCCATTTGAACAAAATGTCTTCATGTTTCTGTCTGCCAAATAGTTTGTGGTCTTCTTTCATATTCCCGGAATGTTGTCTTTTTGTTTAGTACAGCCTGTCAGTGGCCGGGGTGGTGTTTTGGTGTGTGGAATGTCTCTCATGCATGTTTATGAACAACAGTCCGATGCTAGGATAGCATGGGAGCTGCTGCCGCTGCCAATTTAGCTTTTAGAATGACCCTGGCATGAACTTAGACCTCCTACAGTAGGTGACTCCTGCCTAGCTGCTCCCTTCAATGGTGTCTGGTGATCATTGCCTAGTTGAGTGAAAACATGCATATCCCTTGTACAGGATTCTCCTTAATACTTCTGGAGAATATTGTAACTTAAACAGATTAGCACAATCTTCAGGGCTAGGTGTAGCCTAATACTCCGGTCCAGTCCACACATTATCCAGATGATTACGTGGCTGCCCTCCCGTTTAGTTTGAGTGATGGTCACATTAGGGACCAACCTTCTAGCTTTGAAAGCACACACAAATCCCTAGAACTGTGAAAGGTGAAGACACATTAAACCTCCATTTTCTCCTATGACGAGGAACAGAAGGCAGGAGGAGAGAGCGATTTTAGAGACGGCAGGACTTCCTCTTCTCATTTTCAACCTGCTGGGAGAGCGCCTTCCTGGCAGAGCCAGCCTAATGCACGTGCTGTTCACTTCCTAATGTCCAAGTGGTGTTTCACTGATAAACTAGATATCCCAGTTGAATGGCCATGGTACTGTGCACAATGTAGCCTATACATTAACCTTGTTGTGGTACTTGTACGCATACATACATATATTTATTTAATTTCTTTCTCAGTATGACGAGCAATGAGTGAATGTTCAGCTGGTTGTCTTTTGTCTTCCTGATTGGCTTTGAGTTTCCTCCTGAATAATGATCTATTCTCAGGTTGTTTCCCTTGGATTAGGAATGCTGCATGCCTGTATCTCAGAGCTTCCTGGAACTATGACATCATCAAACCCCTTTTTGTATGCCTGATGGTACTGTATGTCCTGCTCAGACTCTTTGATGCTGCCTTTGGCAGTGCCGGCGACTCATCTCTGACCTTCTCTGATCAAGCCAACTCCCGTCAAAGGCATCTATTCAAGTATGTTAATGATGGTGGGTGGCATCATATCCCAGTAGAGTTTTTTTTATTTTTATAGCAAGATATTGTAGTTTTGATCAGTCAACAAAAGCATGTTACATTCTGTAAGCGGCAGAAACTCCAGCCGTCTTGTGGAGCCCGGCTCAGAAGATTAGGAGGGGAGTAGGCGTTAGCATGTGCAGTGTCATCACATATTATACTTACACAAGTGCTTAGCCAAGCGCTGTGCTCTTTGTCATGTCTGTCTGGCCGACCCAGGTTAGTGAGCATCTCTATTTTTGTATGTGGGAAAAACCTGAGCATGGCCTCTGTTGCAACTAGCCTGGGCCTAATCGCTGACACAGGAAAGTCTTCACTCTAGCACACTGTTGGAGGGGGGGTTGAGCTGAGAGGGGGGTCTGCTAAGTTGGCCCTCTGTTTGCTTTGGACAGGGAAGAAAAGCACAGCCACCCTGTGGGAGGGGGAGGGGTTAAGGGGGTGGTCAGAGAGGGGAACGGTGGGGGAGGCTGTGTTTGTGCCTTGTGCGGACAGCGAGCTGGGTTGGAGATAAACATTTGAACATCTTGGCCATGTTCTGTTATAATCTCCACCCGGCACAGCCAGAAGAGGACTGGCCACCCCACATAGCCTGGTTCCTCTCTAGGTTTCTTCCTAGGTTTTGGCCTTTCTAGGGAGTTTTTCCTAGCCACCGTGCTTCTACACCTGCATTGCTTGCTGTTTGGGGTTTTAGGCTGGCTGGGTTTCTGTACAGCACTTTGAGATATCAGCTGATGTACGAAGGCCCCCCCCCCCCCCCCCCCCCCTTATCTCCTCTCTCCCTTGTGGCCCCTGGGTGACCAAACTAGCCCTCTTGTCCCTCTGGCTGGTAAAGGCCTGTTAGATCACAGACTGAGGTTAGGGAGGAATGAGGGGGAGGTTGGGATGAATAGCACTGTAGCATCCTGCAAACAAGTCACTCAGGATTGTTTTGTAAAAATTTGGTGAACCCAAATCTAAGTCTAAATATCTTTCAGTGAGAAGTAGTTTGGATATAATAACTTACAGGCTTTTAAATGTCCATTTCACAATGTTTGGCCGGTTGATAATTGTGTGTGTGTGGGAATACTCTGCCTGAAGCAGCCTTGCCCTGAAACTCCAAAAATGTAGACTGGAAACATCTGCTGCTTCTCATATGGGTCCCTGGCGTACCCTCTCCTCCTTTTTAATAATTTCAGCGCTCGGCTCGACCTGACCCCACCTTGCTGCTGTCTGTGTGGTGGGGCTGGGCTGGACAAGGAGGACGATTAGGCAGGCTGAGGGGGGCCTCTTGGAGTCTACTACCGGAGCACTTTCACCTTGTCCCACCTCTCCAACCCACACCCCTGTAGGCCTCAAGCAGGGGAACACCACAGACTGACCGGGCCTGGTCGACTGTAATAATAATAATACTGTTGCCAAGCAGACAATGGCTGCCTGAAGGATGACCGCTGTGACCGAGGCTTCCCTAAACACAGCTCCACCCTCATGTTTGTTGACTTAACTGTCAGAAAAATGCCTTCAAGAGAGACTTCCTCCTTCGCAAACACGTTTTCTTTCCCCCCTTTTTTAATTGCCGGGCCAATTCTGAACAGTGGAACTGGAACACCCCTAGTTAGCTGTAGTCTGGGGCTGTGTTGTGTGCCAGGATTGGAACATAGAGGCCAGGACAAGAGGGGAGGAGAGGCCTGGTGGCGTTGAGTGACTGACCTCTCTGCCACTCCCTGACACAGGTTGGGCCCAGATGTGTGATCTAGCTGGCCACTGTGGTGTGTGGTTATGAGGAACCTGGGGGGGGTCCAGTCTGTGTAAGGATGTGGTCAGCTGCCAGACGTCTCCCCTCAGGCCCACGTGTTTGGTGGTGGTGGGTGGCTGTGGAGACTCCTGGCGCGCGCGCACACACACACACACACACACACACACACACACACACACACACACATACTCATCTGACAGAAAATGTGTTCCAAATGAGGCAGGCGGTCTGCCTCGCGCTTTGAGGGAGTTGATAGTATTTGGTAGGGCTGGGAATTGGGTGGACTGGGCATGCCTTCATGGTTACACTACACCTGGCTGTGGTTGCTATGGACACAGAAGCCTGCATAGGTGTCCTAAATTGGCCTGACTCTCTAAGGACTGACTGGCCTGTGACTTCATAGTGCGAGGTTGAGGTGAATTTTGTAGAGAATTGCTTTCTCCCACTCTGATAATTGGATAATGTTCGTCAGCACATTCTTACATTTTTTCCATTGTACCAAAGTCACCTCTCCAAGTGGATGGTGCTCTGTTGCATAATTCAGTATGCCCCTGTAAAACAACACATTTCACTGCACCTATCTGGTGTATGTGACATAAAACATCTTGTTTTTCATTGTGTGTGTCATATTTCTCGTCTCCACACACAGGAGGACCTTCAGAACACGCACACTAACGTCACACACACACACACACACACACACACACACAGTGCGGAAAGCACTCTGACATGCAACCTGCGTGTGTGAGAAAATCTATACATTGTAATCATACAGTGCCGTGTTGCACAACCAGCCAATATTTCACAGCGAGGGTTTACATAAAGCCATTATCCAGCTTTAAACATCTATTGATTTTTGTGTGTGGGGGGGGGGCAACAGTAAGACATTGAGTTACACAAGTGGAAGCCTCCATCTATAATGAACCATGGGACTGCAGTGCAGAACTACAGTTTTTTTTAAAATAAAAATGAAGCACCTTGTTTCACTCTGGTCAAAAGGGAGTTTGTGTACGCTAGCCCGTCAGTGTGCGAGCCATCGAAGACGACTGAATGACGCGCCTATGAGGAACAACCTTGAGTCCTGTCCTGGAACTCGCCTGCTATTCTCACTGGGCTCTGTTAGGAGAGTCAGGAACTTCTTTTGGCAGATACAACACTATTTATCAAGGGAGGAGAAACAAAAAAAAAAGCCTCACCTGTTTTCTTCAACCCGTGCCATCATGGTTCATGAGCAGGGCCTGTTTTGAGCTCCCAGGGATAGGATAACCCACATACCTGCTCAGCCACAACATCCAACCATGTGACCTGCCAGGCTCAGAACCCTGTCCCCATTCATCCAAACCTAATCAATGGCTTTTTGCAAGCACCCAGTGTGTGGGAGTCCCTTTCACCGCTCTTACGTCTGGGGTTTGCACCCATCCAACTCTGCTTAGTCAGTGGTGCCTTCAGAGAGAAGCCCTGTTTCTGTGTACCACAGAGGGAATGTCGTTCTGCTGTCTCCTCAGCCAGGACGGGGCCATTTTAAGAGGCAGTATTCCTCCCTAAACGGTCTGTGTTATTGAAGCGGCAGACGGGCCCATCTCCCCCTGCGATTTACTGCCGTGGACACTTTACACAAGGCCACTGGGCCTGATGATAAGACCTTACAACCAGGAAGTAAATTACCCACCTCCCTTGGGGGACTGTAAATACTGGACCCCCCCCCATAACAATGCGTCCACAGTTGGGCTATCGCATAACCTTGATCTGGCTGTTTATCAATGCTGTTAAGTGTTTGCCACGATTGATTTGCAGTGTTGCCTGGCGTCAGGGGATTTATGTCATGCCCCAGGTCCTCACTCCATCCCCCTCCCACAATGCTCCAAACGGAACAGACTGGGCACACCTGGGACACAGGAGATGCACTCATCTGGAGAGTCAGAGATTTGCTATAGAGCAGTGTTCTTCAGTCTGTTTCCTGGGGACCTATGTTCCTGTCCAGCACTAACAAGGATACTGCTGCTTAATAGTAATGTGGGGATAACTCTATACAGTTACATGTCGCAATATTATTTTGGGCTGATATTACAGGGTTGCGTTAATGCAGAAACAAATATCCTAAAATATTTAGCTGTGTATTGTAAACGTGGATATCTAAAATGCTTCTTAATGTAATTGCTGCTCTGCACCTGACAATTTTGACTTTGTGGATGTGCTATTTAGTGGAAGCCATTACAATTCCCTCATTCACAAACATGCATTATATCAGCAGACAGCGCTCCACCTGATGTGTAGACACTTCTCTCTGCTAAAATGTAAGACTTAATTTCAAGCAAAACATTAGGACATTTTTCTGTGTACTTTTCTATAATACACAGAAATATGATGGCCATACTTAGTTTTTGAAAAAAAGACCATGCCTATTCATTGTAAGCTCATTTACTTACGTGTGGCTGTTAGCCAAATAGCATTGCACTTCGGTAGTCATTTGATGAAAATGAAGCTATTTTGTGTCGAATGTGTTCTACTAATGCAATGGTCACCAACCGGTCAATCTCCAAGGCATTTCTGTAGAAAAGCCAACGTTAAAGGCTTGCGCTCCTTTAAAAAATAAAAAATAGGTTCTAGGTGCACTTGATTCAGAAGCTCTGCACACCGGGTAGGCAAAGTGTTCTCAATTTCAACCATTTAATTTGACTGAAAAGACACTGCCTACCCAGCGGACCAGGATCCTGTGGCTAAATCGAGTGCGCCTTCAGTACTGGCCTATCTGATAGCTCAAATCACCGTGCCTACCGCTTCCATGACCCCGGCCACAGCGATGTTTGGCAGGCTACTAGCCTACATGAGATTTCAGAACTTTTAAAACCATGACCAGAGAGAGACTGTCAAAGAATACAGCAAATAGCACCATTTTGAATGGTCATCCAAATCTGAATTCCAGGACCTGAAGATCACTCTGATAATTCACGGATCACTTAATTTTTTCCCCCTCCAGAGTTCCTAGTTGCCTTGAAAGCACCATGACCATCAGATGCAGGTACTATCAGTCCACTAAAATAAAAAGCTAATTATTTCAAGATATTTATTTTTTATTTTTGCTCAGCTGTGCCTTGCAAGTGCTCCACCAACTGATCTATTTGTTCTCAAAATTGGCGTTTTGAAATACAATATCGTCGGAGAAGACCAATATTGTCAAGATGGGCAAAATGTATTAGGTCTACTGCACTAACCTCATTCCTTCAGAACTGTTTTTATTAGGTTCAAAACTAAATCTGAGCGCTAGATCTCTGCTTGCTTTTTGACTGCGAAAGTGACCTTGACTCCGAGGTTGGTGATCACTGCACTAATGTATTGTGTGAAGGAAAGCTACAGTTGCAACGCCCCTGATCGCTCTATTGAAGCAAAACGCACTGACTTTCAATATAAAACACAAGTCAAATGTTTTATATTTTATTGTTCTGCGTCTTGAAAATGCAGATTTCTGAACGCTAATGTGACCCCTGTGTTACTTCGACATTTGACTCCTGAGTATGGATTTGTAGCACTATTCATCTGTACCTGCGCCAAAACTCTGGTGTTTCCTTCCTTTAGCTTCTTCTCAAATAGTGAGCCAACCTGTTTTCAGCACTTGTTTCAAAACTCTTTTTCTCATGGCTCTCTCGTCGCTCTGCAGCAGGCGGTGAGCCATATGTTTAGAACATCAAATCGCAATACATATAGAATCGTGAGAATCACAATACATATAGAATCGTGAGAATCACAATACATATAGAATCGTGAGAATCACAATACATATAGAATCGTGAGAATCACAATACATATCGTATCAGCACTTGGGTTTAGTGGTAATATCTTATCGTGAATTCCCAGCCCTAATGCTGTATGTATAAAGGAGGGGCATAGACACTCTCCATAGCGGGGAAGGAGAGCAGCAGTTTACGACACACCACATCCATAAGCGATGAGAAATTGGAAATTAAGACCATTGCCTCATGTTAAGTGGGTGTGTAGGAGGGGATTCGTTCCAGTGTAATGAAGGCTATTAAAGCTCTATGATTTAAGTGTGTATTAATAGACTGGTAGGTGTTGTCTGGGTGTGGCATTAGTTTCGACAGAGGAGAATATGAAGAAGCCCACAAACATAAACTTCAAGTAGTGTGATGTCATTTCCCCCTCCAGTTCCTCAGAAATCCCCCTTCAGGTCATAAGTTGAAAAATATTTACTTAGAAAGGGGAATCCTAATTTGCCCGCTCCTGGCTGAGCTGTTCCAATAAGGTGGTAATGCCTCACAGCGTGTTTAATAAGGCAGGTCAGATGAATAACCCAGAGTCCTGGGGAGATGACAGAATGCTGCTGGAATCCATATTGAACAGGCACCTGTGAAAGGCCCTCTTATCAGATGGGCTGTCATCAGCCACAAAGCACTATTTAAAATACCTCCAGCTCCAAGTCTCCTATCTTAATGAACCTTTCCCTCTGACGACTGAAGGGGTGACTGACATTGGTGGCACCTGCCAAGTTTGGCTGATTGGGGCCAGCAGACCTCCAGACCCAGGTCTCCTTTGAGTCTTGTCCCAGGACAGAGCTTCGCTCCTGGGACTCCCTTGTGGTGGAGGTCTGAGACTTGACGCCTTACCTGCCAGAGAGCCATATCCTCAAGCTGCTGCAAAGCTCTGTTTTTTACTGACCTCCTCAAAAGCTGCAGTGTTGTCTAATGCCCAACGGAGTCCTCTCAAAACCTCAAGAGAGCATGTGCTTTTTAGCTGTAGAATTCATACAGCAGAGCTGTCAACAACATTAACTTTGAGGTGAAAGCATTAAAGTTAATCTCACATTTAGTCTTTCCTGGTTTTGTGAGTTTAGGCTTCATACTTGTCTCCATGCTTTATGATGGGAATACTATAGTAGTTTGAATTCCTCTTGGTAGTAAAAGTATTGGTATTTTTGCTGTTGGAACATGTCAGTCAGTCTAGCTCAGTGGGCCTCTAACTGTATAGCTAAGGGGGTAGAGTCAGTGCAGGTGTGCATATCTCAGCTAGCCCCACCCGGTACACATGGACGCTGTATTCTTAGAAATAGGCCATGGAGCTCATTTTAAAATGCATACCAGGGTTTTTTTTATCAGCCAAGCTTGATTTGTATCTGGATGTTTACTCAATATGGCACCACACCCCGATCTAGAGATGGAATCCGTAATAAAGGCTGTTCTCGCAGTCGCTCTCTTTCTTCATTCACTCTCTCTCTGGAGAGGAGGATGTGGCTGTGTTCTGGCCTCTTGCCCTGCCGTGTGTTTTCTCCACGACCCTTCAAGGGCGGTGGTCCAGCGCAGGCTGCAGCTGGGAATCTGTCTTTTATTACCGGAGAGGGAGAGATTATTTGTTTAACTAAGCACTGCAGAGGGCCTAATGGCATTTCAGCCCGTCTTTTGAGTGATGTGCTATTCTCACCTTAATGGTGACGACCTGCTCTTAACTCTGGCGGAAGTAGGTCCCCTTCAGACTTCACGGTGTTAAAGGAAAGTGGGAGTGAAGGTCGAAGGCTAAGGAGGCATAGAGTGTAACGTGGAGTCTTAACTGGGAGGGGGACTGACTGGCCGGGTGGTGTTACTTGTGGCTTTCAGCTCTCCCCTCTTGGCTTTCACAACCACCACCGCAGCTGCTGTGGTTACGACCAGTCCTAGTGTCTCTAACCACCACTAGCCTCCCAGAGGAGTTGTTATTTAGTAAGACACTCCTGTCTGGCTGCGTCTGAGGCTGTAAATCCACTAGGCACGTCCAAAACGAGCCTATTGGCTGTGGGAACAAGGCCGAGAGGACCTTTTTCGAGAAGACCTGACAAGCTTATCAGTCCTCCATTACGTCTTATCTTTGCCTGGTCCCTGTGTGAGTTGGAGGGGGAAGGTATTCAGGACACCTGGTCTGTGTTCCTAACTGGTTGTCTATAGAGCTGATAGTGGAGGGGGATGTACGGTCAGCCTAGGGAAGGTGTTGCAGGGTCTGCTGTTCTCAGACTGATAAGAGCTACTCTGATGTCATGACCCCTGTGTTGCTACATTATCTCCATTGAGGGTTAGTTGTAGCCTACTCCCCCCCCCCCCCCCCCAAGACCTGGACTGATAGCAGTGTGTTTTTGTCCCCAGTGTGCCTGTGTCCCCTGCCTGTAAGCTTTAATAGATCAGTTTCTGTTTATTAGATTGTAAGGTTCCAAATGGACTTGAACTGCCTTTTTAGCAATCTAATCTTCATCTCCTGATTGGTTCTGTCAAACGGAGGCCATGGAACGGTTTCACTGTCACCGTTTTGCTTCGGTTTTTCGGCAGCACCTTGTTTGTGCAAGCTGGGCTATGTGACAGAATCCGTCGAGTGACATTACCGCAACCTTTTGTCAGACTTCATAGTGGGTTGTGCGACGCTGTTCTCAGACGCACGTTGACATGTTGTCGTATGGTGTCTAGTGTGTTGTCGTATGGTGTCTAGTGTGTTATCTCCTTTCATTCCAGACTTTCCCTGACAGACCCTGCAGTTGAGTTGTTAGCTAGCATTGGGGTGCTAGTTAGCATTAAATGTATCTTTAAAAAAAAACGATCTTAACATAATCACTAGTTAACTACACATGGTTGATATTACTAGTTTATCTAACTTGTCCTGCGTTTGATCCGGTTCCAGTCGGGGTTCTGGCTGGGTCACTCAAGGACATTGAGACTTGTCCCAAAGCCACTTCTGCGTTGTCTTGGCTGTGTGCTTAGGGTTGTTGTCCTGTTGGAAGGTGAACCTTCGCCCAAGTCTGAGGTCCTGAGCACTCTGGAGCAGGTTTTCATAAAGGATCTCTCTGTACTTTGCCTCATTCATTAATTTCCCCCTCGATCCTGACTAGTCTCCCAGATCCTGCCACTGAAAAGCATCCTCACAGTATGATGCTGACACCACCATGCTTCACCGTAGGGATGTTGCCATGTTTCCTCCAGATGTGATGCTTGGCATTCAGGCCAAAGAGTTCAATCTTGGTTTCATCAGACCAGAGAATCTTGTTTCTCATGTTTTTCAGGTGCCTTCTGGCAAACTCCAAGCGGGCTGTCAAGTACCTTTTTACTGAGGAGTGGATTCTGTCTGGCCAATCTACCATAAAGGCCTGATTGGTGGAATGCAACAGAATAGTGTTCCAAACTTCTTCCATTTAAGAATGATGACCCCCAGTGTTATTGGGGACCTTCAATGCTACAGAAGTTTGTTGGTACAATTCTCCAGATCTGTTCCTCGACACAATCCTGTCTCGGAGCTCTACGGACAATTCCTTCGACCTCATGGCTTGGTTTTTGCACTGCCTTACACTGTCAACTGTGGGACCTTATATAGGTTTGTGTGCCTTTCCAAGTCATGTCTAATCAGTTGAATTTACCACAGGTGGACTCCAATCAAGTTGGAGAAACATCTCAAGGATGATCAATGGAAACATGATGCACCCAAGCTCAATTTCGAGTCTCATAGCAAAGGGTCTGAATACTAATGTAAATACATAAAAAAAAAAAAAACTTTTTTGCTTTGTCATTATTGGGTATTGGTGTAGTTGGAGAATGGGGGGTTTAAAAAAAATCTATTCTAGAATAAGGCTGTAAAGTAACAATGGAAAAAGTAAAGGGGTCTGACTAGTTTCTGAATGCACTGTATTACACCCCTCTCTGTCTGTCTGGAGAATGTGGCTGCCAACTCGCTGGGTAGTTAAAAGCCCTGCTTTAGCTCAGCAATAATTACTGTTCTCAGATCAGTCTGACGTGGGAGGAGGGCTCTTCAAATACCGGAATAGCAGGGTTGGCCTGCCTTCTTGGATTTAAAGATGTGTGTAAAATGAGCTTTATCACTTACCTTGGTGTAAATGCACTGGACTAGAAAGACAAGCCAGTTCTATGTGCTGAACTTTGGAAATGACAACAAAAAGTTATTTTGGACCCATTAATTAAATATGGTCTATTATGCCCAACTTCTGTATTTTAGTCATCTGTTGTTAAAGTCAAAATAAGCCTCCTGAGACTCGCTAAGTGCATGATTTTTTAAAAATGTTCTTATACAGGAACACTGTCATAATCCTGAGTCGGTTTCAGAGAGAGCAGAGCTGCCTCACCAGAGAGAGCGCATCAGGGTGAAAGGGGGACCAGAGAAAAGTAGGGAAGGAGAGTAGAGAGCAAGAGTAAGAGAGACTGAAAGAGTAGGAGATGGCTCCCAACCATCCAAGCTTGTCGGCTGTCCTGAACTCCTCAATCATTAACCTCTCTTTCACCTCCCCCCTATGCCCTCTAACCTGTGGCCTGGGGGAGGGCTTTACTTCCCCCCCTCTAACCATAGGGTTTAGTCATCCATTCCCCCCCTCTCTAACCATAGGGTTTAGTCATCCATTCCCCCCTCTCTAACCATAGGGTTTAGTCATCCATTCCCCCCCTCTCTAACCATAGGGTTTAGTCATCCATTCCACTGGCCCTGTTTCCTGGATTAAGACCGTGACTGCAAGGATATAATGAGGTATGATGTCAGAGACCCTGTCGATCCATCTCTCCCTCCTAGCATGGTTCTGATCTCTTTTGAGGCGATTGGAGAGTTAGCCACTTGAAGTCCTCTTGAATTAAGTTTATCCTAGATGCAGATCGTTCTGCAGTCCCCCCCCCCCCCCATATGGTTAGAGGCGGTCTGGTCATAACGATTAGAAGCTTTGCTTGACATACTTACCTTACTGTGAGGCAGCTTCGGGACTAAAATGACACGGCAACAAAACGAGATGAATGACCGTAAGTCACCTGACCTGCTACTTTTCAGATCCCTTTGTAACAACCCTTAAGATGGCTCCATGTTTGAATGGACTACAACCGTAAGTTCGTTTTGGCAGCTCTTATCATAGTGGTGTAAATAGTTAAAGACTTCGTAGAGTGGGGATTAATTCAAACACTGACTAACATTGTAGTAGGAGTGTAACTGTTTCAAAGTCAGTCACAGCCACACAGCTTTGTGAAGTGTTGCAGAGTGAGAGTGCCATGTCAGTCAACAGGGCATGGCCGGGCCTTTTATGGTGCTGACTGGGGGTGGGGGCTGACTGGCTGTGAATTGGTGAAGTGGGCAACTGCTGCTGATTGTCTTTAGCCTAACCTTGGTCCCAGAGTGAGTGAGCGCTCTTATCACTGGGCCCTTCCTGGGGTAGATAATGTGTGGGGAGTTGTTGACTGGACTGACTGGATGCCCTCTGGGCTGCCTTGTTGTTCTGGCTTGGCGAATGCTGTGGAGATGCTGGGCCACATTCGGTAAGTCAACGTTATGAAACACTACGGATAGAAATGGAACTGATGAAGGCGGAGTTCTACATCAAATATTTGTCTGATCGGTGCACAACATTGTGCCCTGCTGAACACCAGGCCATTCCGGCCTCAGTTTGACTCTAGCAGGCAGGTGCTAATGGAAAGGCTCATTGGGTTGATTGGGGTCATCCTGGGAGCCTGCTGTGCCACCCTGCTGGAACTCTGTTATGGTAATCACACAGCAGCAGCTTCTAATGAACCAAGACAATCTCTCACTCTGTGCTGATTGGTCACATATAGTTATTTACTCCCTCGATGTTTCCCCTTGTCAAAATGTGTTCGGCCTACCTCTTTGTTTTGAATGAGAAGGAAAAGGCACACAGACGGTTGTATGTCTGGTCATGGTTGTTGGTACTGCATGGTTCGAGTTCTGACATTGAGACCCAAGCAAGCTCCTCAGGCTTATATCTTACATGTTGCTGCTGTCCTCAGTTACAGACCTTCCTCCCCTCACTCCTTCCTCCCCCATTTCTGTCTCCCTAATTTTCTATAACTTTCCATGATTCATTCAAGGTTTATACAAATGTCAACTCAATAGAGAATTGTGTCTGAAAGACCATAGTCCAAACCCCATGTCTCTACCATATATGGTTCTGAAGTTAGACGATTAACTCTGAGAATTGAGCATGTTTAGTGTGACTGGAATGTCGTCACGGGCATGATCAAAAAGTGGTCACTGCTCAATAAAACCCTGGCGCTGAGAACGATGCTAACTTCCAACGTCAACTGACAAGCTAACAAGTGGCTGCAAGTTTGTGAGTGAAAACATGGGCTTTTTCTAAGTGAAATCCGCTGAATAGAAAACAAAATACTGACATGTATACTCATTTATTGCGCCACTCACGAGGCTTGACTAAACATCTTTATTTACAAAGCTAAGACTGATTTTCAATATCCATCCTCCGTGAAAACAATCTGTTCCTGTTTTTTTTTGTGTTTCTGAGTCTTTCCCTTTAAATCTCCATAGAAACGTCCCCTGATATTGAGTACCACCTTCCCGACGCCAAATATGGAAGAGATACAAGAGTTGTGCGGTCTAAACGAGCAACGGTCACAAGAGATGAAAGTATTTATTTCATCAACACTGTCAAGTACAAGTATATTAAATTAAGGTCCCCGAACAAGCTCTATTTTGGTGGCCTCTGGAACATTCTAATGCCTTGATTCTATCCGAAATACACAACGAAATGATTGAAAACTTTGAATTTAGCCCTCAGATTGTGAAAATGTGTTTACAATTTAAATGACTGAAAATGTATGAATTCAGTGCATTGTTAGTTTTTTGGGGTTATCGCCTAGGCTTATATGATCGGGTCTATATTCAAAGTAAGAGAACATTCAACTTTACATTTAAACTGTCTTCTCTTGAGATTAAAGTATTTTTTGCAACATATTAATTGCCATAATTATGTTTGCTCCTCAAATTATATATATTTTTTAATTAAAACCGAAAAATGAAGTAAATAGCCCAAATGATCTTTTACAACTGACCAAAGTATTTATTCTTAAAGAATCAGTCTGCTGACTTCCACAGGCTTCAAGCTTCTGTTTAAGAGGCATTTTCTCAGCTATCTGCAATCCAGGTATGATTGAAGAATGTAGCTGGTGTTAATCATGGGCATTGCTACACAGAGAACAGCAGTCGACTACTCCGTTGTCAACACTTTGATCAAATCAGCAGACCTGTTATTTTCAAATATATGGATCTAGATGTATCGTTAGCTTTCAAAACAATCCAATCCGCTTTCTTTTATCATATCTTGGACCAGAGTGAGGCTCTCTGTCCACTAGCCTGCCTGTTGTTCCTGCAGTGAGGAGGATTCACCATCTTCATCGAATGTGTTTATAATTTATCTGCAGATAATCGCCAACAAGCCCACTCTCTCTTACTAATGCGATTTGGTAGGCTGCTGACGAGTCACTCACTTTAACGTCACTGTCTGGCAAGTCCTTATGGACTTATGGACTAAATATGGAAAATGCAAACAAGATTTTTTTTAGTGTACTTGTCCCAATGTGATACCGTGGATATATAACTAAGTTGTATGATTTATGAATGGGAAGGATATACGAGATCGACTTTATTCAGTCAGTTCTCATGGGGCGGCAGGGTAGCCAAGTTGGTTAGCATGTTGGACTAGTAACCGGATGGTTGCAAGTTCAAACCCCCGAGCTGACAAGGTTCAAATCTGTCGTTCTGCCCCTGAACAAGCAGTTAACCCACTGTTCCTAAGAATTTGTTCTTAACTGACTTGCCTAGTTAAATAAAGGTAAAAAAAACAAACACTTTATAAACTAGTCAAGCTTGCTGTTTGTTTGTCAATCAAATCTCACTAAGTCTATGCGCCAGCATTTCGTGGCTGCATATGAAACACGCGAAAGAAAATAACTGAATGTGCCAGAAAACACTAAGTGCATTTCGACTCTTCGTTACCACATTATATGGGATGTAAAAATTCGCTCACATTAAATGGGAAGGGAAAATCTATTCGCGTAGACGATGAAGGACCATCATTAAATGTGACTGCAACCACAGCGTACACAACACACACACACCCAGGTACCGAGAGGCCGGACAGACGGCAGACAGTCAAACCAGCAGTGTTTCCCTGCCATTGCTCACTTTATGACTCACAGGCGCCTTTGCGATCAATAGACTGCTAGAAGATGCGTATCGTTCATCCTAGCGTGACTTTTTGTACAGTGGTTCCTCTCAGGGTGGTGGCAGAGAGGGTGTGTGGGGGTAACTCCTCTTATTTAAAGCGTTACTGCCGGGATGATGTTAGCACTGACGGGCAACATTATCGTCATCCTGCAGCTCACTCTGGGAGAAGGCATTACTGTCTGCCTGCCTTAGTGAATGTAATTCCTTTATATTTGTTTTAATGTTTTAACTACTTCTGTGAGTAGTTTTGAGATCGAAGAGCCAAATTCTAACTTGCGATACGTGGACAGAATCTCCATACAAATCTTCCAATGACATCAATGCATGATTTAGGTGTCTGGCTTATGCATTGCATATGTGAAGTGATGATTCTCCCTGACTGTGCTGCTAGCTAGCTGACTGGTGTACGACATCCTTTGGGTCAGACCCCAGCAGAGGCCAAGCCTTTGTCTGAGAGGTTGTCACTTTCATTCCCACACTGCAGACAGCCTGTCAAGTCCCAACCCGTCCCTGTCTCTTACCCTGAGTGAACCAGTGTGTGTGTTGTAAATTCCCTGGTTCCGTCTGTGCGTTTTAGTCACAGAGGTCACCCTTCCTCTCTCTACCGGCCACTCTCTCCCCCAGCTGCCCCCTGGGAAAGGGAAACCGACTTCCTTTGGGCGACCAAAGGGCCGACATACCCAGCAGTATGTAGAAGTTACCCCCTAACCACAGATCTATGATCTGATTACCATAAGCATTTAGGGTTCTGAAAAATATCTGAACCTACATCTGTGGTTAGGGCAGGGGTTGCAAGATTTTTGGGGGGGCCCACGACCCCCAGACGAGCTTTAATGCCATACAACTCTCCTTTCGTGACCTCCAACTGCTCTTAAATACAAGTAAAACTAAATGCATGCTCTTCAACCGATCACTACCTGCGCGCCTGTCCAGCATCACTACTCTGGATGGTTCTAACTTAGAATATGTGGACAACTACAAATACCTAGGTGTCTGGTTAGACTGTAAACTCTCATTCCAGACTCGCATCAAACATCTCCAATCCAAAGTTAAATCTAGAATTGGCTTCCTATTTCGCAGCAAGGCATCCGTTACTCATGCTGCCAAACATACCCTCGTAAAACTGACCATCTTACCGATCCTCGACTTCGGTGATGTCATTTACAAAATAGCCTCCAATACCCTACTCAATAAATTGGATGCAGTCTATCATAGTGCCATCTGTTTTGTCACCAAAGCCCCATATACTACCCACCACTGCGACCTGTACGCTCTCGTTGGCTGGCCCTCGCTTCATACTCATCACCAAACCCACTGGCTCCAGGTCATCTACAAGACCCTGCTAGGTAAAGTCCTGCCTTATCTCTGCTCGCTGGTCACCATACCAGCACCCACCCGTAGCACGTGTTCCAGCAGGTATATCTCACTTGTCACCCCCAAAGCCAATTCCTCCTTTGGCTGCCTCTCCTTCCAGTTCTCTGCTGCCAATGACTGGAACGAACTACAAAAATCTCTGAAACTGGAAACACTTATGTCCCTCACTATCTTTAAGCACCAGCTGTCAGAGCAGCTCACAGATCACTGCACCTGTACATAGCCCATTTATAAATAGCCCAAACAACTCCTTCTTCCCCTACTGTATTTATTAATTTATTTTGCTCCTTTGCACCCCAGTATTTATACTTTGCACACTCATCTACTGTCAAATCTACCATTCCAGTGTTTTAATTGCTATATTGTATTTACTTCACCACCATGGCCTAGTTATTGCCTTTACCTCCCTTATCTCACCTCATTTGCTCACATTGTATATAGACTTATTTTTCTACTGTATTATTGACTGTATGTTTGTTTTACTCCATGTGTAACTCTATTATGTGTTGAACTGCTTTGCTTTATCTTGGCCATGTCGAAATTGTAAATGAGAACTTGTTCTCAACTTGCCTACCTGGTTAAATAAAGATTAAATAAAAAAGTGATATCTGATAAATTCTCGCGACCCCAACCATGTGAAAAAAAATTGTAATTAAAAGGTCATGTTTACTTTTTAATGTGGGGCTATGACAGTCGATTACAAATGAGTCTATCTTCTCTCACCACCACTAAGGAGATGGGTGTGCTTGATACATGTCGCGTCGGAGCTTCTCAAATTCGGGGGACGTGGTCGACAAAGTGCACCTGCTCTCTGCTGTCACATACAACCCGTATGGATATTTGTTTTTAATGCAGACGAGAGCACTGAATCCAGCTGGAGAAGGGTACCATGAGTTTTATGGTGCTTTCAAGACAACTGGGAACTCTGATACATAGTCAAATCATTACGTCCGTTATCTTTAGTTTGGAAAGTCAAAGTCATAGAAAGAATTCTGAGTTGGCTGACCATTCAAAAGATTTTTTCCGGTCTCGTCTTAAACGCACTGAAGTTGAAAGTCAGAGATTTCAGAGTTCCGAGTTCCCTTTTGTTTTGAATGTGGTATTAATGCTCAGAGGGACACGGCAGGGTATTCCTTTTGAGTCAGGAACCAAAACTCCTCTTTAGTGACCCCTGAATGCATTTAGTCACATTACAGCTCAATCAGCTGTTCAATTTCACTTACCAGCATGTCAACTGAGCCAGGATCTTAGTCAAACGGATTAGGAAGTAGGTCCCAAAGTGCTCTTCCAAGCACTGGAGGTGAGCAGTCATCACTCGTGTGGGACACTTGGAGTACAGAGTCATGCCTGCCGTTCCTTCCATAGATGGAGCCCCATCTGTACAGAAGTCCACCATTCGATCCCGTGGAATCAGCTTTTCATCAATATAGCCACGCAGGCACACTGCACATCCCCTGTGACGATTCATGCTCGGGAATCGTGAGGAAGAATAATATGTCCTCGTGAATAACATCCCCCGATATTTAGAGCAAGCAAAAATCAATGCATGGGCATCTCGGCCCTCACAGCTAACGTCCATTTGGAGACCATAAGATGTAGTTTTTGAGACAGTCAGTTTCCCCTTGCTTGTCAGCAATAGCATAAATTCTTTATTCATCAGTGTTATCTGACAAAGGTATTGATGTGAGTTTCTGTGCCTCCCAACACATTGTTTTCACCATATCAATTGCGGGCGGTAATATCAAAGTTTCTGCAATAGTGTGTGGTTTCATAGCGTAGCGGGCTTAGCCATTCACCATGGGAATGATTCAAGTACAGGGGTCAATCACGGCCTTTTCCCATGATCTAAGGGTTGAATTTCATCTTTTAGATTTGAATAATTTTAGATTTTGAAGGTTAGCCACATTACAATGATTTTGAGATACAAAGATAATATACTTTTTTTCCCTCTCCTGCTTTTCTGTTTTTGGATTTGTAAATTCTACCGCGACCCCATTTTCATAACCGTGTGGGAAGCACTGGGTTAGGGGCTTTCACGTTACGTGGAGGAAGATGGCGGTCAGCATTGTAGCTTATCCAGTGAGTCTCCTCTCTACCCAGTCCTCTCAGCAACAGTCACGTGAACTGATGATTTGTCCATATGTGGTCATAATTCTTCCTTTGAGCAATTATCATATTTTTCCCCTCTGCTAATCCTCAGAAATGCTGGACTGTCAAACTGGAGAGATGAAAGCACTGCTGGTGTAGAAGGGAATCTGGGGTGCTTTTAAAGCAGCGCTGTTTTGACATCTCCTCTGTCGGGAGATTTGGAGAAGGAAAGGAGAACTCTCTGATGCCAAAGATACTGTTCTCCCCCTCTCCCTATCTTTCTCTGCTTGTGCTGCTACACGCTACGCATCACAAAAGCCCTCTTCAAAGGAGCATGGGCGTAGTGCGTGTTATTATTAACAAGAGGAACGAGCAATGTCGGGTCTCTCAGAACATTGGTACAGGTCGCCAAAATGAGGCGAGATTGGGCTCCGGCAGGGCATACACACACACACACACACACGACCTCCCAGTCACACACCAACTCCCCTGCAGAAATACCATGAGAGGGAGAGGCCAAGCCCACACACTGAATTTGTTTTCCACTCGATCAAAGCCCATGTCCCAGCAGCCATTGTTTTTGTCTAACTGAGCCTCCCCCTCATGTAGAGATTCCATTGGGTTTGGACGGCTGGTTCCTTTTCATTAGGGACAGGGTTACCGCGTAAGTTGCAAAACTGAATGGATTCAACCGAAATGTCTTCCGCATTTAACCCAACCCCTCTGATTCAGAGAGGTACAGGGGCTGCATTAATCCACATCATTGACACCGGGGAGCAGTTGTTGTAGAGGGGTGGGGGTGTGTAGAGGGGGGGGTTTATCTGCTCCTCCAGCCCTGTATTTGCAGTTCTGTTTGATGAAGATGTAAGATCTCTCTCACTATAGTAATTAGGGTTGGGGGTTCATCAGGTCTTCAGTGGGCTGGCCTGTACATTCCTTCGGTGTTCCACTGCTGTCTCGGCCTGGAGCAGAGGGATTAACTCAGCCTTTGACACACACACACCTACCTCTCTGAAGGAGGAAAATAATTTCACTACCCTCCAGTCAGCCTTAGGCTCCGCTCAGAGAAGGATCTACCAATACGCTCTTCACTCAGCCGCTCCTCTGCCAAATTGAGCCACTGGGAATCAGCACACAAGCATTGTCACTTAATCCCAGTGTTTATCCAGCAACATTGTATACGCCCAATAATCTCAATACCCGTCAACAATGACTAATCCAGATAAGTGTTACCACGGGTGAGAAATGGTTGGCTGACAGTTGACTGAAACCCGTTCGTTCCATTGGATCCCCCCGAGCGGCATGCCAGCAACTGATCCTATGGTGTGGTACGACTCAGCTCTTAGCTCAGCCTGCTGCTGCTGTGGAGAGAGAGACTGGCTTTACTCCGAGAGAAATCATCTCCACCAGCTCTCTCTATTCTAAGGCTGCAGTCATCTAGTTAGTTACTTTGCCCGGATGTCATTACAGCCTGCCTGAGCTAAGAGCTTAACTCATTGAAACCACTGGTAGATGACCGTAACTGTGTTTCTGCCAACTCCTTTGGCTACCAGGGTAAAATGTTCCTGCAACCCTGTGAATGTGGCCTATCTACATCTAGTGTGGATCACCTCATCTGGAGTAACCAGGGCTCTCATGGTTGCTGCCGCTTGTATCAAAAGGGTGCAGTAGATGGATAGAGCTAGGGCCGTCCAGAGCCACAGCTGAGGGTCACCAGCTCTCGCTCTCTCTCTCTCTCTCTCTCTCTCTCTCTCTCTGGTTCACCGTGCTGCTGACTGTGTGGAGTTTATGGGAAAACCATTGTTCTCCTCTACCTATTGATTCTGCTGCAGCTGGGGTCTGGCCATCTCTCTCTTTGTCACTCTCCTGCAGTGACAGGTCAAAGGTGGGGTTTCCACTAGCTGATTTGTCAAAAAAGTAAAAAATTAGCTTAGGGTTAAAGATGTCTGCGTTGGTTGTGCAGCATCTACGTTGATCTGGCCTCTGCAGAATTCAGGCCGTTCAGCTATACGGAGCCTTGCGCATTGTTACAAAATTTGAGAGGCTCACAGGGATGAGGTACGGAGCTCAATTTGTCCTCTGAGTGCCTCCAGAGGCTCCGCAATTGCGTCACACCATCCATACGACACCCCAGACCACGTTGTCAGATCAAGCATAAATTGGCTCTTAGGCGTGAAGTTAGCAGTGTGGTTAGGCTTAAAATCTGATTTTAAGAAGATAAATAGTAGAAATAGGCAAGGTTTATGACTTTGTTGCTGTGCCAGCTAGTGACGACCCAAAGGCAGAGCCCATAATGGAGCAGAGAGAGGGCGGAGGAGCTTCCTGCTGCAGGCAGACCTATAGCACTGCATTACACTCTGATTCAGCTGCTCGGTTGTCTGAACGCTGTGTCAAATAAAGATGCTTTACAGTCACTGAATACAGTCTTGACTTGTACAAAAGTGGCTTTTGGTCTCCGGAGTGCACTGCCCCAGTGTATTTATTCACTTACAACAACAACTCCACTATTTTGCAGAAGAGTTTATAACCAACGCAAGCTTGCCGTGGACAGCCTCTTCTGGGTCTGTGGTGGGGAGGCTGCCAGGGATTTCCAGTGAAAACCGTTGTTAGTCGTTAGATATTGTGAAGGCATTGCCACATTCCTGTCATGCCATTGGTGAAGAGCTAGCGGTGGGGTCAGAGTCCATAGTGTGATGTAAGCTGACAGAGCTAACGGTCATCTGTTCGCTGTCCCTAACACACTGAAACAGGGAAAGGTTTTGTCTGTACCGTGTGTGTTTTCTCCTGTGTGTGTGTGTATCAAGTTAGCGCATAACCGGTTTTAATCACGCCTGACTGCTTTATTTCCTCATTAATTATTGTGATTGAGGGAAGCCAAATGATTTTATGCTTTGATGGGCTTGCTGATTACCTGAACCCTGATATGACTGGAGTCATGTGCTTAGTGCAAACCTTCACAATCTGTGCTCGCTTTATCCCCTGCCTCTCTTCGCTCCCAATCTCCCCCTCTCCTCTTCCAGTCTCTAATCTTCCTCCTCTCCTCCCCTTCTCCTCTCTACATGAGCCTGATTGAAAGTGGTGTCAGTTTTACCCAAGGGGCCAGGGTTCCGGTCTAGAAGCACGGTTTCGACTGCTCCTGCAGTTTTTCTTCGGTACTGCAGAGGCCCAGCCCAGAAAGACATTTTCCATACAGGGCCACATAGAGAAGTCGGATTAGAAAATTCCTAATACGACACTTTAGTCGTCACCTTTATGCACAAAACGTCTGAGTTATTCAGATAATTGTCGCTGAGGCAGATAAAAAATGTTTAAAAAAATTCATCGCTCTCTCAGCCAAAGATGTTTACATTTTATATTCATCCAATGTCTGCCATGTCTTCGGTTGATGTCGTCGCTTCCGAGTGATGTTGGTCTGTATAAATCGGATGCAACCCGGATATAAACGGTCCATGAATCGGAATATGCTAATGTGAGTAGATTACCTTGAAGACAACTGTCAGACATCTAAAATTGTTATACCTCACTACTTATTTCCCCCCGTCTTTATTAGACAGGAACAATCCGGCCCATTATCCCTGGTAATAGTGAGCTTATCCCAGATGACTTAATGCTTGGCTTGCTCTCCAGAGGTTTCTGGATGGGTCAGGTGTCTTGAGGGATTGGAAGCAGGAAAGGAAATGATTTTGTCATCCTAGCGTAGCCGCCACTGCTAGCTGTTTGAAGCAAAGTGTTTCCAGGTGCTGGCTAGCGGTGGAGGATGCTGGTTAATGGTGTAGAATGGCCTGTTAGCATGGCCTGAGGGGGGGGAAAGGAGTCTGCTTGGGCATAGTGCCTTCCCCTCCCTGTGTCAGTACAGGGGTCAAACGGTCACTGTGGGTTTGGGACCGAAAGTATCATTCTAATCTTGAGTGAATGTTTGCTTGATGCTCTGCAGTAGATTGAAGGTGAAAGGTAGGTTTACGTGTCTGGTGTTTTCAAAGTAAAAAAAACGGTTTTATTCCCAAGAGAACCTCATATCGCTCTGTGAAACTAGTGAGTGTGCGTATCTCTGTGTGCGCGTGTCAGAGAGTGAATGAAAGAGTTCCTCGCTTTTGATTCTGTGGTTCATAACACAACGCACACCATGGCTTCTTCTCCAGGCCCAGTAGCTCATGTAATGGAATACTGATGTGCCGTGCAGGACAGCTTCTAACGTTGCTGCTGCTGAATAGCAGCACTCAGGTCTTTAGTCCAGCGCTCTCTTTCTCTCTTGATCTCTCCCTTTCTGGCTTTTTTTTCTCTCCCACTCCCTGATCAATGAGTTAGCCTGCAGCTGACTGACAGCCATCACCCATCTATCCATGCAACCTGTTAGATACACACCGTGTCTCGACCCATCTCCTCCTATTGGCTTTCGAAGTAGATGAAGAACGCTCAACTCCGTTCTCTTATATCGATGTGGAGTTGAGTTAGCAGTTTGCTAGCAACAACATTGATTCTTGTAAAAATGTCAATTTGGGAAAAACTTGTCCTGTACAACAGTGCTCCTTCTGCGGGGTGTTGAAATTCATATACAACAGACCTTTTCCTCATTGCTCGTACTATGTAAGCTCCTTGGGATGTCCCTACTCCCATTGAAGTAGACATTTTAAAGGGTTGGGGTTAAAGTTAGGGCTGTTCCAAGGAACCCGGATAGCACTGACCGAGTTTCAAACACAAATTAGTAAAAAGTATTTTTTTTATTAAAAGTATGAATTTCAGCACAACGCAGAAGGACCGTAGTTGTACAGGATAACCAGAGATACAGGTAAGCGTTTTCAGAGTTGACATTTTTACAAGAATCGACTGACGGTGGGTGACTCAATGTTGTTGCCAACAAATCCTGCATCCATATCAAAACTCAACTCCGCCTTGATATAAAAGAACGAGCAGTCCTCAGCTACCTTTTCGGGGACTCTGCGGTTGCAGTGGTGCTGTTGCTATACTAACCGGGTCTATATTTGGCTCCCGTTTGGAACTGTAGATGGGAATAAGACAGACAGAGGCACGGAGATGGCTACAGACTAGTTTTTCCAATGTGAGAAAGTGGTTGTTGAGTTGTGCGGGGCCCTAGAGGTAGATTAATAATTAAATGGTCTGGCTGGTCTACTCATTTTATCAGGGGACAGTATCTCCCCACAGTAAGGTAAGAAACTTAAAAATGAGTTATAGGCTTGGTGGGATCTGTGACAATGTAATACAACTGATTTGCTTATAGCAGGGCACTCTGAGCCCATTGCCCCATCTCACAGAGTTAGATTCCTCCATGTCTGTGCTGGAAGGATGCTCCTCTCTCCTCTGCGGAAGTATTGATTTCCTATTGTCGTTGACTGGGCAGCTCTGATGTAAAGGCCTGTCGACTCGTTTAGCTTAACGATCCTCCCTGTGTTACACCTTTTTGACAGACCAACTATTTACTGCGCAGTGGTTGAGTGGTCTGTTCGTCTGCCTTTTTGCTTTGCAAGGAAATTGCATTGGATATATTTACCACATCATATGGAGACAAACATAAACCTTTTAACTTTTCATAAGTAGACGTAATTGCAAATTATTAAATCCTTCCGATAGAAAAAAAATAAATATTGTTACGAATTAATTGAGTTGACTCTTCACATGGGATGATTTCACTGAACAACAAAAGGGATTATTGAATGATCCCCAATGATCCATCGCATCTCTCAAAAACCTAAATACATCTGTAAAATGATAGTCCAGAAACTAAAGCTTTGATTGTCTTCCTCTCAGGCTTCCATGTCTTCTCCCTGCACCTCCTCAATGTCCACCTCTTAAACATCAGACTCTGAGGCCTCATCTTCACTGTCACTTTCCAACCTAGTTGAGGATGGTTTGTTGTCAGGCTCAAAAAGCCTCAAATTTGCCCAGGTGGCCACTTTTTTTCAACCCTTGTATTGGTCAGCCTGTTGCATGCTTTGACGTGTGTGTGTGTGTGTTCCCAAACAAGGACCAGTTGCGCTCTGAGGCGGCTGATGTTGGTGGGATTTGGAGGATGATGGAGGCAACAGGGGAAAGAGCCTCAGATCCACAAAGTCCCTTCCAGCAGGTGGCTGATGAGATATGTTGGCACGACTGCCATATTGCATCTCCATCCCAACGCCCTTGCTTGGAAGTGTACTTTGCCAGGCTGCCAATAAACTTTCTCTCATCCAGGACAAGGTGGCGAAACACGGTAGTGATGACACCATAAGCCTTGTTGATCTCTGCATCAGACGGGATGCTCTTGCCAGCATATTTGGGGTCCAACATGTGCGCTGCAGCATGTATGGGCTTCAGGCAGAAGTCTTTACGTTTTTTGATGCATTTCAGAACTGCGTTTTCCTCTGCTTGGTGCAACAGTGAAGTGGGCAAGGCAGTACGGATTTATTCTCTTACATCTGCAAGCAGTCTGAACATGAGACATCAGACTCCTACCCCTCCAGGTGACTGTCAAACATGATGACACCGCCCCACCAGGTGTTGCTGGGCAGCTTCAATGTGGAGCGCTTATTCTTCTCACTTTGCTTGGTGAAGTAGATTGCTACTATAACTTGAGGACCCTTCACATACCTAACCATTTCCTTGGCTCTCTTCTAGAGTGCATCCATTGTTTTCAGTGCCATGATGTCCTTGAGGAGCAGATTCCATGCGTGAGCAGCACAGCCAATGGGTGTGATGTGAGGGTCGGACTCCTCCACTTTAGACCAAGCAGCCTTCATGTTCGCAGCATTGTCTGTCACCTGTGCAAACACCTTCTGTGGTCCAAGTCATTGACTTCCTTCAGCTCATCTGCAATGTAGAGACCGGTGTGTCTGTTGTCCCTTGTGTCTGTGCTCTTTTAGAATACTGGTTGAGGGGTGGAGATGATGTAGTTAATTATTCCTTGAACATTCAACCACCCATCAGAGATGATTGCAATAGTCTGCTTCCTCTATGATTTGCTTGACCTTTACTTAAGCTCTGAACTCTGCTTCCAGCAAATGAGTAGATAAAGCATGTTTGGTTGGAGGGGTGTATGTTGGGCGAAGAACATTCAGAAACCTCTTCCAATACACATTGCCTGTGAGCAACAGAGGTCAACCAGTTGCACACACTACTCGAGCAAGACATTCATCAGCGTTTCTCTGACTACGTTCCTCCATTGAGTCAAAAAAAACTTCTGATCCCAGGAGGACCGTGAGCTGTTGCTGTCAATAACGTGTCTGATTCATCATTTTCACCTCGAATAGCAGTAGAGGGACTTTTGTCAGAGGTTGCTTGTTGTGAGCTCTATTTGCAAATGTACACTGCTTTTCTTTTTACATTCGCTGCAGTGAAATGTCTCCACACATCAGATAGTGCCCATGGCATTTTCCTGTAAAGATTAGGAAACAATTTGTAAAAAAAAAACCATACAATTCCACATACAGATAAATAGTTAAGCAGTTAGATTAAAAAACTCATTTTTGTAAGATAAATGTTTTGAAATGAAACATGCATGGAAACAGGTGAATTGACACTCCTCAATTAGCAGGCCCAAGCAAGCCAAAACCCCACATGGCAGCAGAAATGGTTAACTAGTTAGAAATGTTTTAAACACTTTTCTGTAGGCTACTACTTACGAGTTAACAAAAATCATGTCATATAAAATATATTCACCCCACCCAGTATTGTAATCAAAACCTACCAGAATGCATGTAGTCCTTGGCTCAGACAGTTTAGTAGTGTGGGCTCAATAGCATCTCATTAGTGTGGAAGATCTTGAGAATCAGCTGTACATGTGATGGAAGACTGCACTGTGCATGCAGAGGGTTGCAATTCCATTGAATTGGGGAAAGTTTAACCAAAATATACCACAAGACCTAGAATTGCATTGTGTATCCCACATTGTGACATCCCACCCTTATTTTAAGCAACAATCCCCATGCCTAACTTCCCATGGAAAAATTCTGGATTTACCGGACAGTTTCGGACCATTTGCAACCTTTTGTAGAGAAATATTACATTTCCCTACAAAACAGTGCCGAGACAGCTGTGTTTATCTAACTTTCTGTGTTGCTCCCTCTTCCTCTATCTCTCATCTGTTTCCTCGTTTGACTCCACATACTTTACTCCCGGAGCAACCTGTTGCTTAGTCAATAGCAGGAAGACAACTCACACACCACCCAGAACCAGCCAAACCAGAATGACACTTACCTCAAAGCACAGGTCTCGTTCTCTCGCCCTCTCTCGCTCTCTCAAACCTGGCCTTGTTTCCCTAGCCATTGGCTCTCTCTGACATCAGGGGGCTATGGGCTGGAGATGATGAAGTCAGGACCCGCCTGGACTTCCTGACAGGCCGCCCCCAGGTGGTGAGGGTAGGTAACATCTCTACCCCGCTGATCCTCAACACTGGGGCCCCACAAGGGTGCATTCTAAGCCCTCTCCTGTACTCCCTGTGGCCATGCACGCCTCCATCTCAATCATCAAATTTGCGGACGACACTACAGTGGTAGGCTTGATTACCAACAACAATGAGACGGCCTACAGGGAGGAGGTGAGGGCCCTCGGAGTGTGGTGTCAGGAAAATAACCTCACACTCAACGTCAACAAAACAAAGGAGATGATCGTGGACTTCAGGAAACAGAAAAAGGGAGCACCCCCCCATCCACATCGACGGGACAGTAGTGGAGAGGGTAGTACGTTTTAAGTTCCTCGGCGTACACATCACAGACGAACTGAATTGGTCCACCCACACAGACAGCGTTGGGAAGAAGGCGCAACAGTGCCTCCTCAACCTTAGGAGGATGAAGAAATCCGGCTTGTCACCAAAAGCACTCATAAACTTTTACTTATGCACAATTGAGAGCATCCTGTTGGGCTGTATCACCGCCTGGTACGGCAACTGCTCCGCCCACAACCGTAAGGCTCTCCAGAGGGTAGTGAGGTCTGCACAACGCATCACCGGGGGCAAACTACCTGCCCTCCAGGACACCTACACCACCCGATGTCATAGGAAGATCATCAAGGACAACAGCCACTGCCTGTTCACCCCGCTATCATCCAGAAGGCGAGGTCAGTACAGGTGCATCAAAGCGGGGACCGAGAGACTGAAGCTGTTTTTCAATCTCAAGGCCATCAGACTGTTAAACAGCCATCACTATCATTGAGTGGCTGCTGCCAACATACTGACTAAACTCCAGCCACTTTAATGATGGAAATGTTGATGTAAAAAATGTATCACTAGCCACTTTAAACAATGCTACTTAATATAATGTTTACACACCCTACATTACTCTTCTCATATGTATATTGTACTTTTTACCATCTACTGCATCTTGCCTATGCCGTTCTGTACCATCACTCATTCATATATTTTTATGTACATATTCTTCATCCCTTTACACTTGTTTGTATGGTAGTTGTTGTGAAATTGTTAGATTACTCGTTGGTTATTACTGCATTGTCGGAACTAGAAGCACAAGCATTTTGCTACACTCACATTAACATCTGCTAACCATGTGTATGTGACAAATATAATTTGATTTGTGTGTGCACGATGCACTCCATGAGTCCTGGTGTCTGTAGGGTCAGGAGGAAATGCACACTGCAGCTGCAAGAGGAGAGGGGCTGCGGTCAAGAGGTACAGCTCAGGTTACTGTACAGAGTTGATTCCCACTCTGAACTCACTACCTCTTCGTTTAGTTCCAGAGACATTTTTTGTTGTCTACGTTGGCTTGTGACTGCGAAGCCTAACCCACATCAACACTTGCCAATAGCAGTTGTGTGTCAGCGTGCTAAAGCAAGACGTGGTCCCTCTCAGATTTGTCACTTTAATCATTGCATTAGGGCCATTCCATGTGGATGTTTTCAAGTGAATGCCTGTAAGTGCTAGCTAGGATGTGATGTTACATCATCTGTGAAGCAGGGTTAACATTTCTACCCAGTGAGGTTGACTGACAGCTTCATAATGAAACGGCACAGCCACATTCCCCATGGAAGTGTTACCCCTACTTCTCACTAGGTGGGAAAATACCACAGGCCTGGCTGACTGACAACTCTGGGCCACTTAAGAGTCCCAGGCCTGGCCAGCCAGCAGCTAAATAACAATCACAATGTGCCTCCATGTTCCTTCCTGCAGTACACACGGACACCGAAACAACACCCACGGCACATTGCAACCCACCAAGCCGGGCTCCTGTTCCAATCTGTTGTTTATGCAGTGTTCGTTTTTGACTGATGAAGGCTGGGCTGTACTTCAGGAGTTTTGTTTGGCTGACGGGTGGAAACGGAACCTGACGGTGTTCCTGGCTAACCTACAGTAGCTCACGTTGCACAACGGGGTATTTGTGTTGGAAATGAGATGGTGGTATTTTAAGGGGCTGGTTTCCCTCAGGTTAGGTCTGTCTCTGTGGTCAGGGTCTTGATGGGCCTGTGTTTGTATTAGCTTTGGCTGTGTGAGGTTCTAAGTGTGGGGCTGGGTGTTGCTCTGTAGCCAGACTCCTCCGAGGTGGTGAGTTAGGCCAAGATATTCTCAACCTCGGGAAGGTTGGCTCTCAGGGAGCCCTTGGGGTTAGGAAGGGGGGACGCTATGAGGGAGTGAGAGGGTGATGTGGGTGGTTTCTCTTTCCCGCTACTCTCATTTTTAATGAGCTGCAGAGGAAGTAAGTAAGAATGCTGACGCCAGCAATACACACGCGCGCACGCAACCCTGAATGATGGAAAGACCCCGGGAGAGATGGCCTCACTTTTTCCTCCCTTCCTCTCCTCCGCTGATCTTCTTATGATGGATGGAGGGTGGAGGAGAGGAAAGACCAATCGAATAACAGCAGGCCATCTGACAGTCTGGTGGATGAGGCTCGGTAGAAGCAGCAGGCCCAGCGGTCTGATCTCTGTGTCAGGGGGTTCGGGTGAGGTTGTTTGATGATTAGGGGGGAGGAGATGGGTCAAGTTGCCCCTCCCTCTAGAAAAGGGCATCATGGGATGGGTTGCGAGAGGGCACCCATCTATCAAGATGTCAGCTCGGTAGGATTGGACTGGGACAGGGTTGTAACGTTGTGACGGTGACCAGGGAGCTAGCTGCTGGCTACACTGTGTTGTCTGATCTCTCATGTGTCAGACTGAGATTTTATTCGGTCATTGTGTTGTGTTTTTGCTGCCTCTCCAGCTGTGCATTGTATGTAGGGTCCTGGGCAGGTCTGCCATTGTTTAGGTGGTGTTGAATGAGGGGAAGTGGGAGTACTACAGGAAGTGACTGTGGTCTGTGTTAACTACTTCTCTGTGTTATCTCTGCTTACTGTAGAGGACTGGAATCAGTTTAGTCATGGATTTCACTGTTCTGCTTTTCAGCTTCAAGTATGAGCGAGTGGGAGCTGCAGTTGTAAAAAGAGATGGTTTTACGTTCTCAAACCTGCAGACCATCCAATATTCAAAAGCTTTCTAAATAAAGCTCTCTCGCCCTTTCTCCGCTAGTGAACAGTAGTGTTGTCACGATAGCAGGTTTTCCTTGGCAAAAAAATAAACCACGAAGCAGACTGAACTGTCTGGTCTTTTTTTAAACCTACTTTTGGAAGATATTGTGTGCTATAGCTTGGAAAATAAACATGTGACTCTGGGTGACATCAGGCTATTTTCCTCAAGAAATTCAGTCCGCTTCGTGATTGGGTTTCCTTTCCTTCATTCCTTAGTATCGCGACAACTCTAGTGAACAGTTCAGGAGCGGGAACTGGGAGGCAGGCTTTATCTGAAGAAGCACTTCTCTTTGTGTGGGAAACGCTGCTATTAGCATATTTTATCACCGGCATATGAAGCTGTAGTCTCTCTCTCTGTGTTAACCCTGGCCATGAATGAAAAGGAGACTTTGGCTTCTGCTTTAGGGGATTATAGCAACAATATGGAGACTGGAGAATGTAGCACTGTGGGAGAGGGGGGACAACGTGCTCTCACTCCCTGTCAGCCTGTCTCTTTGTTGCTTTTCCAAATGGATATATTACAAGAAACGCATCATAAGTCATGGAATGGACAGGAAATGGAAGAGAGCTGAGGAGGAAATGAGATCTCAGAGGGAGTGATGTCCAGTCTGCAGTGCTTACCAAGGCCCAGGTGTGTGTGTCCGTGTGTCCAGGAGAACAGGGTGGAGAGAACAGCCCCTCCAACCAGGAAACAGAGGTGGTGAGCTGTCATCTTCATTAACCTCCATGCCTCCTCTGTCACGTATGAGGAATGAGCTGCTACACAATCACTCCTCACTCACACGTTTCAATCCTGTTTTCCCTGCAGGACTGGTTTGATTTGATAAAGGTCTACAGGGCGAATTCAACACCACACTGCTGTCTTTGTCATGTCCCGTCCATGTTGGTTTGGACTTTTTGTTTGGCCATAGCTGCGCTTGTCTCCTAGGAGACGGTTGCTGCAGCGATCAGACAGATCTGACTGCTCTATGACAGCCCTTAGTGACCCACATTCCAGCAGTAAATCAGCCTGCAGTGCTGTAAATCCTCCCTTCCTACCGCTATAGTGTGAAACTTGCTGCTAATAATGCACCACTGTGCAGACTGTGAATTCAGTAGGTCCTGTTTGTTCTCCCATTCACCACCCATGTCCCCAGAGAGAACTGTTCGAAACTGCTCAACATCTCATGAGTCAGAGGGGAGGGGGGCGGCGGCGGCGGCAAGTATTCAGTGAAAAGGGGCTTTGTTCTCTCCCCCCTCCCCAGGTCAGATCCAGTCAGCTCAGTAGACCAGCAGGGACGTCTCTATTCACAGCCACAAACTGATCCCCAGTCAGTTTGCAGAGTTCGCTCAAGGTGCTTAAAGTACTAGAAATGTGGCACTCTGAAATTCAAGTACTGGAATATCTTGAAAATCAGACAATTTCTCAAGTTGGTACATAAAAATGACATGAATTAAAGTGAGGGGAGAGCAGAAAATGATGTGTTAAAATTAAAAAAGTATTGGTTTTGCGAATTAATTTCCAGGCATACTACAGAGTTATTTCCTTGTGTTTCGTGCTCTGGTTGCCAGACGAGCTCGCTCATTCCACTCACGCTGCCACTCATCCAGGCAGTAACAGAACTGACTACTTAGGTGCCGCCAAACGTTACACAGATAGCTAAAATGCCCGGCAAATGTAGATTTTATTTGTGAAATAGCATTTACTCACCTTTTTCTGATTTTGTTATTTATTATTATTGCGTTCCCAGTGTTGATCAACGCTCCGAAGGCTTCTTGATCCGAGTTCTAATTGCGCCTACCTCTGTAAACAAGTGCAATTGTGAATGATTTGTGTATGCTCGTTATGTTCACCTGCTCCCACGGATTTGGCTTGTTAGCAGTGGATTCACTGACCACTCTGTCCAACGGGTACCTCCGCCCACGACGTAGGTGACACGAACTGACTCAGCCCAGACCTACAGTGGCAAGAGAGACGCCGCTGACAGTGGGAATTATTTTAACATCCCTCGACTCCTGCCGTGTCAACAGACCCCCCCCCCCCCCCGACTCTCAGAATGAGTGTACAACTGGTAAATAGTCACTGATATTTTTATCTAGCTCAATGGCTCTGGCTATTCGCCAGGTAGCTAGCTTCTAACAGCCTTCTAGCCAGCTAGTTATAGCTAATGTTGAACGGAGCCTGACCTCAGCTTGAGCAGTTGACTGAAATTAAGCTAGCAATTATCAAAGGATGGGCTACTCTTAAGTTCTCATAACAAAATACCCTTTCTTTAGTGAGACAGTGGTGAGTCGTGCTGCAAAGGAAATGCACAGAGAAAGCATTGAAGCAAGCAGGGAGAGCGCTTAGTAGTACAGTGGTTCCAAACCAAAAAATATAAACGCAACATGCAACAATTTCAAAGATTTGTTACAGTTCATATAAGGTCAACATCATCAGTACTGACTTACCGCTCATGTACGTAGTGAAACACGTATTATTGAGTAGAACTTGTAAGGTAATGATGAATAAATAGTAAGTTAGTTAATTTTGAGGTTGCGGCGATATACTGCCACCTGGTGGCGACTAGAAACAATTGCATAATAGGAACTATTACAAACTGATGGCCCTTGATAATAAATATTAGCGCTTGAGAATGTACTTGAAAGTTCTTGAATTTGACTTGCCACTGTTTTGTACGAACCCCGAGTCTGATAAACACCGCTGATAATAACGGGCCTGTGGAAAGTAGGCAGGGCTGTGAGAGGTACAGGTGGGCTGTACCGTGTGGTTGGGTGTATAATCCTATGGAATTGTGAGCCACTGACTTGTTTTGTGTCTCTGGTAGCTGTGTCATGCTTTGGGATGACTGAGCATGTCTTTGTGGTTTCGACTGTAACAAAGCACGTTGTTTTCCCAGTTAGCGAGCCTGTTAGGATATGTGATGTGTTGTTCCATGGAGTCTGGTAGCTCATAACTTCTGCTCCTTAGTGGGACTCCTGTCTGATGGCTTCATGAACTAGGCAGAGCGTATTAAAAACCATTTAGACTAGTGTCATGCTCTGGGAGGAAGTGCAAACATAAGGCGATCTAGAATCCTTGACTCCTGAATTACTTGACTCAATATGTGGGTTTTTAAAATTCAAACGTATGTAGAGTGGAGTGTTGTGTTTTAAGGAAAATAAAGGGTGTGTGAGGCAGAGGAAGTCCAGCCATCCGGCCTGCTGTATCTTTCCATCCTGTCTGCTCCAGAGCATGTCCACACCCAGCGTCGCTAATGCCACACTGGTCTCTGGGCCCCAGCACTGTGTGTGTTAGCTGTGTGTGTTAGCTGTGTGTGTGTGTGTGTTAGCTGTGTGTGTGTGTGTGTGTTAGCTGTGTGTGTGTGTGTGCGTTAGCTGTTTGTGTGTGTGTTCGTGGTTACCAAAGCCTAGCCTGTTGAGAACACTGGGCCTCTCTCTCTCTGGTGCCTGTCTCTCCGTAGCCCCTCAACACAGACTTTAATGGCAGGGTGATGACAACCACAGTCCACTACAGCCTTGTCATATGGAGGGGCTGCTGTGCTGTGTCTCTCCTATTCTCCCCTTTTCTGCCAGTGTCTTTCTATGTCGCCACCACTTCACCTCTACCGTCTCTTTTCCACCTTCCTGTGTGTGTGTGTGTTAGTTCTCCATGCGTTGTTAATGAGGCCTGGGGTCAGGGCCAACGGCTCCTGTTGTGTATGTTCTGTGCTCCTGTAGCTTTAGTGCTGTGCAAGCGCTGCTCTTGTATCCAACATGAGGGCACAGGGCCATTATTGGATTCCTGTCCTCTCACCTCCCTCCCCCACCCCCCTCCAAGAATCGACTCCTCAAAGTCCATAAAGCCACCGATTGAAGATGCTGTCCTGGGGGCCTCTCGCTCTCTCTCTCGCTCTCTCTCGCCCTCTCTCTCGCTCTCTCTCTCGCTCTCTCTCGCGCTCTCTCTCGCGCTCTCTCTCGCGCTCTCTCTCTCGCTCTCTCTCTCGCTCTCTCTCTCGCTCTCTCTCTCGCTCTCTCTCTCGCTCTCTCTCTCGCTCTCTCTCTCTCTCTCGCCCTCTCTCTCTCGCCCTCTCTCTCTCGCCCTCTCTCTCGCCCTCTCTCTCGCCCTCTCTCTCGCCCTCTCTCTCGCCCTCTCTCTCGCGCTCTCTCTCGCGCTCTCTCTCTCGCTCTCTCTCTCGCTCTCTCTCGCTCTCTCTCTCTCTCTCTCTCTCTCTCTCTCTCGCCCTCTCTCTCGCCCTCTCTCTCGCCCTCTCTCTCTCGCTCTCTCTCTCTCTCTCTCTCTCTCTCTCTCTCTCTCTCTCTCTCTCTCTCTCTCTCTCTCTCTCGCCCTCTCTCTCGCCCTCTCTCTCGCCCTCTCTCTCGCCCTCTCTGTGTTCTTTTATTTGATCTATTTCTCTCGCTCTTTATTTTTCATGTTCTCTTGCTCTCTCTCTCTCTCTCTCTCTCTCTCTGTGTTCTTTTATTTGATCTATTTCTCTCGCTCTTTATTTTTCATGTTCTCTTGCTGTCTCTCTCTCTCTGACTCCTGACTGTAAAAGGCCACCTTTGCTATTTTGGGGGTGCAGTGTGCAGAGATGAGGGTGTGTGAGGGGAAAGTTGTGTCCTAACAAGCACTGAGCAGCACAGTGGAGAGAATGTACTTACTGAACACTACTCCTCGTCTGGCACCTTCCCTGAGAGAGATGGAGAAAGAGACGAGAGTGAGATGAAGGGAGAGCGAAACGCGGAAAATGAAAAACAGGGAGTGAGGTGGATGCTCTCTTTCGCTCGCTCGGGTGGTGGGCCAGTAGTAACTTCGAACACCGAAGAGACACAGGCCACAAACGGAACAGGCTTGCTAATTAGATTGTGATTTCCACTAGCCAGTGCCCTTCCCGCTACAGGTCACACGAGTAGGACAACAGTCGGCTCAAAGCTGCCTTGATTCCCAACTTCACAGTCCTAATACTAGCTAGTTTCTCCTCAAGAGCTTGACCCTTCATTTAAGTGGTGCTTCTGGATTGGTCCCCTTGTCTGTGGTTGTATTTGATTAGTTGCTCCCTCTGATTTAGTGACGGGGGCAAAGCTGCATGTGAGAGCTGTGGTTTTGACAGCTGGGGACCCCAGATGTGGTAGCCGTGGTAACACATTTTTACAGCTGTACACGCCTCATCTGCCCAGAGAAAATGGAGAGACAGACTACGGAGAAACACACACTCTGAGCCACATTTGGATGGATCATAGGACACCTGCTAGTGTCATATCAGGCCGAGGGGTTTCAATGGATGAGTTGCCATTGAAGGGATGATTTGATAGTTAAGAGGCTCTGAGATTAAGTCAAATGAGTTAGGCCATACACACGGCTGGAGATAACAACCCTGCATATTACGTAGTGTGTTTGAGCTGGGGCCAGCCTGGGGTATTGAACTACAGAGAGGGAGAGCTCCCTCCCTCCCTCTCCTGCGAACTTCAGCTCAGACATAAGGATTAGCCTTCACACATCTCATTCCAGTGTGGCTCTGCTGCTAGGCTAGTCCTCTCTTCAGTCCTGTCCCAGGGGGACTCTGCTGCTAGGCTAGTCCTCTCTTCAGTCCTGTCCCAGTGGGACTCTGCTGCTAGGCTAGTCCTCTCTTCAGTCCTGTCACAGTGGGACTCTGCTGCTAGGCTAGTCCTCTCTTCAGTCCTGTCCCAGTGTGACTCTGCTGCTAGGCTAGTCCTCTCTTCAGTCCTGTCACAGGGGGACTCTGATGCCAGGCAGACATATCTCCCTCCTGTGTGACTCCTCATCAGATACCTCTGCTCTGGCCTATTTACCACTACCACTGACAAAAGGGGAAACCCAGACAAATCACAGGGGTATAAATCTTCCACTCACCACCAAGGACAGAACATTGAACAAAATGGCTAAACCTGAAAAAGATTACTTGACCCCTTTTCTCACCTGCTAGTGCCCTCTGTGTCAAAGTGCAGTGTTTGGAGACTAGGCTGAGCCCAGGGATGTGCTACCAAGCCATGTGTGTGAGGCAGACTGACTTTGTAGAGGTCTCCAACCCTGTGCTAACAGCTGCTGACAGGCCAGGGCTACAGATGCTGGGCTCGGCTGCCATGCTATTCTGGTCTGTCTGTCAGAGGGAGACGGTCTATTCTGAATGCCTGGCTGTCACCACACCAGTCCATCATCCAGAGTGTCAGGGCTGTTTGATGTATATTTACACCCTTAGTTGTCCTATGCTCTGCCACGTACTTTTTATCCACGCCAAACTTGGTGCAAAACCACGACCGCGAGTAACCTAGCAACAGTTAAAAGCCGCGCTGATTACGTCGTCACGGACATTCCCTGTGACGAAGAAAATGTGCGAAAGAGGGATCGTGCCTGCCATGCCAAGAACCGCAGGAGATGCGCAGTTTTGCGGACTCGTTTGAAATTAGCTAAACGAAAGGCAAGCAGCATGTAGATAGATGGCTAACATTACTACATATTTGTCAGTAATAGTGAATCAATGGAGCTAGTTTTTCCCATTTCAGCTAGAGCTAGCTATGCAGCGTCTAGTTTAGTTGCCAACGGGCACAAATGTCATGTAGCTTAGATGACCACACTAAGCTAATGCTAGATGATGCACGCTACTTCAGCTCGATCAGCGATGTAAACTAGCGATAACGCTTGCTAGAATTTATATCCAGTGGTGTAAAGTACCTAATTAAAAGATACTTTAAAGTACTACTTAAGCAATTTTTTTTGCGGTGTCTGTACTTTACTTGACTATATTTTGGACTACTTTTACTTCACTACATTCCGAATGAAAATGATGTACTTTTTACTCCATACATTTTCCCTGACACCCAAAAGTACTAGTTACAATTTGAATGCTTAGCAGTACTGTAAAAAGGCGAAATCCATACAGTTATCAAGACAACGTCCCTGGTCATCCCTACTGCCTTTGATCTGGTGGACTCACGAAACCCACATGCTTCCTTTGTAAATGATGTCTGAGTGTTGGAGTGTGCCCCTGGCTGTCAAAAAAAGAGGAAATTGTGCCGTCTGGTTTGCTAAATATAAGGAATTTGATGTATAGCTTTTACTTTGTACATTTACTCAAGTATGACAATTTAGTACTTTTCCCACCATTTAAAATCGGATACTTTTAGACTTGAGTAGTATTTTACTGGGTTACTTTCACTTTTACTTGAGTAATTTTATATTAAGTTATCTTTTACTTTTACTCAAGTATGACGATTTAGTACTTTTTCCATCTCTGTTTCCAGCTTACTTACCTCCAAAAACAATGCAACTACCCAGGATGTCAATGCTATCTGTCTGGTCGGCCATGCTGGCTGCAATCACTCACCAAAAAGCTACATAGCTTAATGCAACTTCATATCCTAATTCGGGAAAAATGCAAGTTATGGATGGCAATGTTTTGTTTTTGTGAGGATTCCGTCTCTAGCGTTTGTTCTTTCTTAAAACACAGGGATCAACTGACCAATCAGTGCGGGTTTGAATGTTGCTAGGTTTCTTGTGGTTTGCCGAGGTCAATAAAGGATGCTGCCCAGCCTCCTCAAATATGATGACTAGTTTGTTCCTCACTGCTGTTAATATGCTGGATGAACAATACTGTAGTTCAATTCTGTCAAAATGACAGTTGGTGTTGAAGTGGGATCCGGTGTGGTCTTAACAGCTGCTGGGTCTGGATACAGCAGCAACTGTGTAGGGTGTTAAATCACTGGTCCTATAGCTCATCTTCTGGTCAAGGGGACTGACTGTCCATCCATGCCTGACCCAGTAGCCCCATGTCCACAGTCCCTCAGAGGCCTCGTCATCCTCGATCACTATCCCCTAGCCCTTCTCCCCCTCGCGGGCATGGGACTGTGTCCGAGTGTCACACTGTGAATTCTGCTCCGAGTGAAGTGTTACCACTGCCCCAAGCATAATGTGCTGCTCCCCTCGGTCCCAGAGGACACATGAGGGAAGAAGTGCTTTCATACCAGATTAAACTAGCTCGTAGTTATATGGATCCCAATTGAATGAAACTTTAGTGATTATCTGGCCTCTTATTAAATGACATGATGCGAGTTACATGCAACATGCTGTGATGGCTTCTGAGCGAGACCGTTTTTTTTAGGCATTGGAATAGGTGACGTTAGAAAAGTAAGTTCACTCCAACAGTGTGTTGTCAGTATTCAACGAGCACATCTGGAGCAGTTTGAACAACTCTGACTGCTATTTTACGTCAGTGGTGGGAGTTGGAGCAGAGAAAAGCCTCCACTCCTGGTGAATCGGGTTCAACCAGAGTCCCAATGGCTCAGTAACAGTGCAGAATGTGTGGGGGGTGGATTGACGGCATGCTAGCTAAGCGGTTCATACAGGGAGAGGTTCTGACTGCTCATGGACTGACGGGAGAGGCCTGTGTGTTTCTGGGGTGTGTATGTGTGTATCCGCTCCACTACACTGTCCTTCTGCAGCCTCAGCCTGTCCTGTTATCACGTTTACTGTATGGCTGTAATAAACACAAGCTCACTCTCGTGTGAGTGCGTGTGCGTCCAGGCTGCTCCCTCCATCACACACACTTCCGTCTCCACAGCTAAAAGAGGTTTGACTGTTTATTTGAGGACCAGATGCTTTGCTCCTGCTGCAGCTGTGCTTCCTTCTCTCTGCACCTCTGGACAAGACAACGCTGTCTATACTTGATCCACTACGGGATTATGGTCAGGTACACTAGACATACAAAAGTATGTGGACACCCCTTAAAATGTGTGGATTTGGCTATTTCAGCCAACCACTGTTGCTGACAGGTGTATAAAATCGAGCACACAGCCATAGACGAGCATTGGCAGTAGAATGGCCTTACTGAAGAGCTCACTCGTCACCATCTGGCAGTCCGACAAATGAATCTGGGTTTGCCGGATACCATGAGAATGCTACCTGCCCCAATGTGTCGTGTCAACTGTAAAGTTTGGTGGAGGAGGAATAATGGTCGGGGCTGTTTATCATGGCGCAGGCTAGGCCTCTTAGTTCCAGTGAAGGGAAATCTTAATGCTACACCATACAATGGCATTCTAGACAATTCTGTGCTTCTAGCTTAGTGGAAACAGTTTGGGGAAGGTGCTTTCCTGTTACAGCATGACAATACCCTGTGCACAAAGTGAGGTCCATACAGGAAATGGTTTATCCAGATTGGTGTGTAAGAACTTGACTGGTCTGCACAGAGCCCTGAACTCACCCCCATCCAACACCTTTGACATAAATTAGAACACTGACTGCAAGCCAGGCCTAATCGCCCAACATCAGTGCCCGACCTCACTAATGCTCTTGTGGCTGAATGGAAGCAAGTCCCCGCAGCAATGTTCCAACATCTAGTGGAAAGCCTTCCCAGAAGAGTGGAGGCTGTTATAGCAGCAAAGGGGGGACCAACTCCACATTTAATGCCCATGATTTTGGAATGACATGTTCAACGAGCAGGTGTCCACCTACTTTTGGTCATGTCGTGTATTAGCCTCATTTTTCCCCTATTAGGTTTTTAAAAAGCACGCGTTTTAACACCAAGGACAAGGCCAGTGGTTTAACATTAGAGACACATATAGATTTCTCTCTGCTTTCTCTGCCCTTTTACTACATTGAAGGGAATTGAAAGTGCTCTAGTGCTGGAATTGAAAATTGTTGTACGACATTACCAAGCTTTTATGACTTTCCCCCCTAGGCCCCAGGCCTGTTTTAAAAAAAAAAAATTCTTAAGGAATTCATTCATGATGACTACATCGTTGTTCGTTCTCTCACCTCATGAGATCATGTGTTTTGCATGTCCCTCCCATGGCCTCATCTGTGTTTCCCTGTTATGACTGGCAACTATTATGACAGATGGCCCGTATCTCTGTACAGAGACGGGAGGAGGAGCTGCATGGCTCGTAACTAGATAACTCTTCCTTGGTGTGGAGAGGCCTGGCATATTGCAATGTTGCAAAAACGCACTCGGGAGTGTAAAGGTTGCTTAGATCTATACACATGATTGCACATCCTATAGGTATGTTTCTGACTGGGTCACTGCCCTGTCTCTCTCCAGCCGGTGTACTGGCTTTAAGAGCTGTGTTTATACAGAGCATTTTTCTGGTACCTCTGCTATGTAAACTCTGCCCTAAATTCCATTTCACAGGGACTTCTCTACCCTCTCTCCTCCGTCACTATCTGATGGAGAACACCTGGGAAATGCCTAATCTGGCCTCGCTGCAGAGATGACACAGAGGTATCTTCCTTCTCCTCTCCTTTAAACCTCAGCCAGCTCACTGACTGAGCATCGGCCCTTTCATGTGCTGGACTCAGTTAAGACCCAATCTAGCCTCTCATTGCCAGAGTGAAATATGCTGCGGCATATCGCTCTCATTCTTAACCAAGTCACAGCAGGACTATTAGCGTTAGAAGCAGCACTGTCTGTGTTGAATGTACAGTAGTATATTTCTCCATGTGGGTCCCTGGCCCTACAGTAGCTGTGACCATGTGTATATCCACCAGTCTGTCCAGTTAGAGCCTTGGGGAGCTTGATGAAATGCTTTCCGTGTCATGCAAAGCAGAGAGATTGATGTAATGCTTGATTTTCCCAGCCAATCCTCTGCCTGCTCTCTTCCCAGCTAGCCAATCCCCTGCCTGCTCTCTTCCCAGCTAGCTAATCCCCTCCCTGCTCTCCTCCCAGCTAGCCAATCCCCTGCCTGCTCTCCTCCCAGCTAGCCAATCCCCTGCCTGCTCTCCTCGCAGCCAGCCACTTGGCAGAAATCGTCATGTCTCTCACGAGAAAGGGAGAGGAGTGGAGGAGAGAGAAAGGAGGCTAGAGGAAGAGTGACAGCCTCCATCTAGAGTTACCAGTGGTCATGATATGTGTGCAGGGAGCTGGGTGGGGCTTGCTGGATGGATGTGGCTGTGGTATGGTGGATGATGTGTCTGTGATGATTACAGCAGTAGATGGATCAGGTTGTCTCAGCTGATTCTAGGTCTGCGGTAACGTGGCTTTCTCGAACCCCTCCATTACTCTGCTGACAAGGTCAGGCTGTTCTGTGTGTATGTTTGAGGTTTGGCTCATGCTGACACCCACACAGTCTGTGCTGTTAATCCTAGACACTGACCTGACTGCTAGAGGAGAGACGTTGATTTCTCCTGGCATGCTTCAGGCTGAGGAAGAGGATGGAGGAAGAAAGGTGCTGCTGAGAATGGATGACTGTGTATGTCTGTCTCCAGGGCCTGAATCTTGGTCTTGACAAAGGTCAACCTGACCGCAGTTACTATGCCAAATACAGGTTTAGCAGGTGTGTTGGTTTAACCATGTTACCATGGCAACCACTCCCTCCCTCCTGTCTGTTTCTCTCTCTCCACTTTCTCCCCTGTGGCCCTCTGTGGTCTGGTCATGTGACCAGGGTCAGTGCTTCGCTTGGCAGTGGTTAGTGATAGCCTAGGCAGGCAGAGCGTGGTTTCGTTTGCCCATCAGTTAGCCAGTTAGGCAGGCTGTTGTTTGCCAATCAGTTAGCCTACTATGGCGCCTTCCTCCATCCCTCTCCCCACTGGCCCAGTGCAGTTCTGACTGGAGCCAGTCAGATTAGAATACTAATGCTGACACAGGCAGGATGCTGTCGGGGCCCTCTGTGTATCAGACATGTCAGTCCCATGCTGTAGTCCAGCGCGCACGCACGCACTCTCACACAACCCTCTCCTCATCCCCTGCTTCTCTCCCCACCGCTGAGGAAAAGTGGAATGAGGATGTATATTAAATGGGGTTAATCCATATAGGTCCGTATTACCTGTCTATTTGCTGAAGGTTTCTCATGTCAGATGAATCGGGTCAATGCAAGTCGTGTTAACCTAGCATTACTTTAGATAGTAAAGCTACACTGGGCTTTATAGGGCGGTGGGTTTATCGTCTGACTACGATTGCAATCATTCAGATCATGTAGGATTTAAAAAAGGCCACATCTGGCATCGAACAGATTCTATTATTGTCATATACACTGAGTGAACAAAACATTAGGAACACCTGCTCTTTCCATGACAGACTGACCAGGTTGAGTCGAAGTGAAAGCTATGATCCCTTATTGATCCACTTCAATCGGTGGATTTCTAAACCTTGACAATTGAGACATGGATTGTGTATGTGTGCCATTCAGAGGGTGAATTGGCAAGACAAAATATTTAAGTGCCTTTTGAAGAGGGTATGGCAGTAAGTGCCAGGTGCACCGGTTTGAGTGTGTGAAGAACTGCAACGCGGCTGGGTTTTTCAAGCTCAACAGTTTCCTGTGTGTATCAAGAATGGCCCACTGCCCAAAGGACATCCAGCCAACGGCAGGCCAATGGTAGAAAACGGGTTATTGATGAAAGAGGACAAAGGAGACTGACACATTGTGCAGAGCCACAGACGGGCTACAGTTAATCTGACCGTCCAGTACAACATTGCTGCCCAAAGACCCATAAAAGAATGCACAACTCATCGTAACTTGACACGTGGTGTATGGTAGTCGTCGATGACCTTAGTGCCACTTCTTCCAGCAAAAATCAAGCAACTTCGGTTGCAGTGGGCTAAGGAACGAAAACACTAGACACTGGGGAATTGGAAAAACATTGCCTTGTCCGATGAATCACGGTTCCTTATATATATATATATATATATATACTTCCTTTATTCAACCAGGTAGGCCAGTTGAGAATAAGTTCTCATTTACAACTGCGACATGGCCAAGATCGAGCCAAGCAGTGTGACCAAAAACAACAGAGTTACACATAAACAAACGTACAGTCAATAACACAATAGAATAAAAAAATTGTACAGTGTGTGCAAATGTAGAAGATTAGGGAGGTAAGGCAATAAATAGGCCATAGAGGGGAAATAATTACAATTTAGCGTTAACACTGGAGTGACAGCTATGCAGATGATGATGTGCAAGTAGAGATACTGGGGTGCAATATAGCAAGGAGATAAATAACAATATGGAATTGAGGTAGTTGGGTGTGCTATTTACAGATGGGCTGTGTACAGCTGCAGCAATCTTTATGCTGCTGAAAGTTAAAGGAGATATAAAAGGAAGTGTTGGCCAAAGGAAGTGTTGGCCAAAGGAAGTGTTGGCTTTGGGGATGACCAGTGAAATATACCTGCTGGAGCGTGTGCTACGGTGGGTGTTGCCAACGAGAGCATACAGGTCGCAGTGGTGGGTAGTATATGGGGCTTTGGTGACAAAATGAATGCCGCTGTGATGGACTACATGCAGTTTGCTGTTGCAGTTTACTGGACTACATGCAGTTTGCTGGGGGCTATTTTGAAAATGACATCGCCAAAGTCAAGGATCGGTAGGATAGTCAGTTTTACGAGGGTATGTTTGGCAGCATGAGTGAAGGAGACTTTGTTGCGAAATAGGAAGCCGATTCTAGATTTAATATTGGATTGGAGATGCTTAATGTGAGTCTGGAAGGAGAGTTTACAGTCTAGCCAGACACCTAGGTATTTGTAGTTGTCCACCTATTCTAAGTCAGAACCGTCCAGAGTAGTGATGCTAGTCGGGCGGGCGGGCGGGTGCAGGCAGTGATCAGTTGAAGAGCATGCATTTAGTTTTACTAGCATTTAAAAGCAGTTGGAGGCCACGGAAGGAGAGTTGTATGTTTCATGCGGATGGGAGGCATGCAGGCTGGTCAACATTGCAGGTTGGTGGTGGTGTGGGGTGTGTTATTCGTGGCACACATTGGGCCCCTTGATAAAAGTGCAGCAACGTTTGAACGCCACAGGATATCTGAACATCGCCAATCAGGTTCATCCCTTCATGGCAGCAGTGTATCCATCTGCAAATAGTTTTTTTTCAGCAGGATAAAGTCCCATGCCACAAGGCTAGGATTGTCCAGGAATGGTTCCACGAACACGACAGGGAATTCAGCTTACTGGAGCTACTTGCTTTACTGTCCAGTCACCAGATCTCAATCCAGTTGAGATGGAACAACTTATTCAGAGTAGAGATCTACTACCAGCCAACCTGACACAACTGCGGAACGCATTGTAGTCAACATGGGCCAGCATCCCTGTGGAACGCTTTCAACACCTTGTGGAGTCCATACCCTGACGAATTGAGACTGTTCTGAGGGCAAAAGGTGGTGCAACTCAATATTAGGAAGGCGTTCCTAATGTTTTGTACACTGTATTTAAAACTGATCTCTGTCTACATTGTTTGTAACTTGAGATAGACGGACGGAGGGAGAGATGGGATTTAACCTTTTTAATTTATATATATATATATATTTTTTTTAAACCTCTGACATATTCCTGTGCTGATGAAAGTGCCTTTACTCCTCTGCTCTCGTCTTATGGGGAGCTGAACTGTACAGGCATATTGAGTCAGGGTGGGCTGAATTCCCTATGGGATTGTTAACATCCAGACCTCATCATGCAGTGGCTAACAAGCCTTCGTTGATCACAGTCCTGCTTTGTTACTGTTCAAATGACCTGCCAGTGTACATTGACTTGGCAGTGCCACCTGTTGGGCTGATGGGGAACTGCAGGGTGTATATTTAAATGGAAAGATGACAGTGATGTGGTGAAAAGCAATCTAGTATTATCGAATTAGTCATGTAACTCTTTTTGCTTGTTGCAATTCTCATTCTTCATTTCAAAAGACTTGAAATGATTTCTTCAGAGATGCTTTACTGTGGTGTGTACGAATGGAGCTTTTCTTTCAAGCTCTAGCATATTGTTGTCTGCATTGATGTCAGTTGATTGATGTGAATCACACTGTACGTGCAGTATACTGGCCGTCATCATAACTTCAGCACGGTCTCTCAAACCCATCAGTCTGCTCTGCAGTCCTGGACCCAAGACAACTCTCTCTTGTTATATTCAATCACCAGCCAGGTCCAGAGAGCCTCCCTGGCCTGATCAGCTATAGTTTAAGTTCCCTTCTAATATCCCCCATCCCACTCTTTAATATCTCTCCTCCACATGGTTTTCCAGAAGGCCGGGTGAGGATGAAAGCAGCCATATTTCTGCCCAGGGACAGAGGAGGAGTGTGGGGGCCATAAATCAGCAGATTAACGCTGCGCTTGAGGAGGCAGGGAGATTTTGGGAATGTGAAGCGAGTCGAGGGATGAAAGGAGCTATAATGGAGTGAAGCTGATTTATCACCTCTGCTATGAGGCTCGGGTCAGGCCTCTGTCAGAGAGAAACTAGTCAGTCTGGGCCCCTCGGAGCAAAGAGTAGACTGTCGGTCTGTCTCCGTCTGTCAGTGGAGGCAGGGCTGAGGTGGGTGAGTTAGCTGGTTAAGACTATATACAGTCAGCATGCAGAGGGCCTCACCACAGCTCTCTCGCCTTTCTGCCTTTTTGTCAAGTCCACCCCTTTAACTTCAAGGACATTGCTGCCTGTGTATGTCTTGATTTTGCATGGTCAGTGAGTGGGGATGAGACTCATCATGACTCAGGGCTGTGTTTCTTGTAATAGGAGGGTGTGTGTGAGCTGAGCTCTCCCAGGTGCATTCTGGGTCTGTAAATAAACCAATAGATGAACACAGGTTAGGAATGAGGTCATATAGATATCTTTGTGCGACTCTTTCTGTATATTCCCCTCACTCACACACAACGCTCACCCGTTTTCACACACACACACACACACACACACACACACACACACACACACACACACACACACACACACACACACACACACACACACACACACACCATATTGAGCAGGGGGTTTTGGGAAGTTTTCTCAGAGGTGAGGAAACACACGGTGACTCTCCTGACATTCATTGTTCTGGTTGGCCTGACATCACTCATTCCTCCCGCTCTCATTGGCCAAGAATGAGTGTCTGTGGCCCATGAGCCTGTGGGGTGAGGCTGATGTGATGTCACATGCTGAGAGATTGGACACAGCTGACATGGAAAATCCAGATCATACTGGACCAGTGGACTGCCCAGTGGAAGACCAGATCATACTGGACCAGTGGACTGCCCAGTGGAAGACCAGATCATACTGGACCAGTGGACTGCCCAGTGGAAGACCAGATCATACTGGACCAGTGGCCTGCCCAGTGGAAGACCAGATCATACTGGACCAGTCGACTGCCCAGTGGAAGACCAGATCATACTGGACCAGTGGCCTGCCCAGTGGAAGACCAGATCATACTGGACCAGTGGCCTGCCCAGTGGAAGACCAGATCATACTGGACCAGTGGCCTGCCCAGTGGAAGACCAGATCATACTGGACCAGTGGCCTGCCCAGTGGAAGACCAGATCATACTGGACCAGTGGAAGACCAGATCATACTGGGCCAGTCGACTACCAGATCATACTGGGCCAGTCGACTACCCAGTGGAAGACCAGATCATACTGGACCAGTGGACTGCCCAGTGGAAGACCAGATCATACTGGACCAGTCGACTGCCCAGTGGAAGATGATCACATGGCTTTTTATTGTTTGGGTATAAACATCATGTGACCTGTGAGTGCTGTGTATGTTGTCCCTGGCTTCACCTGTGTGGAGTGCAGTTGTCACGACAAGGTCCTATGTGATCATGTAGGGCTATTTCTGTTCTTAGCTGAACAGATTCTGAGAGGAGCGCTGGAGTGTAGTCTGCCTGGGAGAGGAGCAGATAGGCTGAGCTGGCTGTTTCACACACACCCACACACACTGACTGCTACCTGCACACCTCCCTTCCTTTTAGGTCATATGATGAGTATTAGTAGGCCTGTCTGTCCTCCTGCCTCTGACTCTCTCCTAAGGCCCTTTTTTATAATGATCACACTATATCACAACATGGCGTTACCACCATTCTACATCCTGTCTAAACTGTCCACAAAAGGCCGGTTTAGCTAGAAATGACAGGCGCCTATAGATGTTGATCGTTGCCACTTGACCAAAGGCGGTCTCCGAGCTTGACGTGGTCAGGGGTCTAGGTGTGGTGGGAAATGAGCTCTGTATGATATTACAGTGGAAGTGTGCTCTGCTATTAGACGCGACACTTATAGCGAAGTCTAATTTTCTTGCTCCCATACACAAGCGAAATGCTTGTGTTCCTAGCCCCAGCAGTGAGGTAGTATCTAACAATTCACAACAATACACAATCTAAAAATAAAAGAATGTAATTAAGAAATATAGAAATATTAGGATGAGCAATGTCAGAGTCCAGAGTATAAATATATATGTATATACTGTGTGTGTGTGTGATTTTTATAGACGTTGTGGACAGTATGTGGATAGAATATTTGTTGTATACCTGACGAATACGTGGATATAATAGTAATGTACAGAAATGGTTAAATAGGATGAGCCTTGACTAGTGGAACAGCATGTGAACATTAAAGTGATTCCATGTCTGTGTACATTTCCTGGCTATTGCTGAGTCACTGTAGCTACGGAGCGTCTGCTTCTCTATTGTACAGACAAATAAGGAGAGCAGGTTCCTCCAGCGTCTTCCCTCTCTTTTCCCTCCATCTCCTTCCTTCTATCCTTCTCTCTCCGTGGTGAGTTAGAAACAGGAGCAGCTATCCCCCGACTACCGTCCTCTCCTCTTCCTGTTACTTCTTATCTTGTCCAATAAATATCTCCTCGCTCAAATTTCAGCTGCAGGTTGGTTATGAGGTTACTGTTGTCAAAATAAGGCTGCGTTCAACAAAATAATATATATATTTTTACTCCGGTGATAAATGTGATTTTTCAAGACGCTCAGTGTTGGTGTAGCATGAAATGTTTATTATGGAAGTGTGAGAAAGGAAGGAAAAAGCCAAACTTGGCCCTTCAGGTCTTCAGCTGTGAAGGAAACGAATGACCCCCTCACCCCTCTCTCTTCTCATCTTCCCTCTCTTTCAGGACTTGGAGTTCCACGGCGTGATGCGTTTCTACTTCCAGGACCGCGTGGCGGGGAACTTTGCCACCAAGTGCATCCGCGTGTCCTCCACGGCCACCACTCAGGACGTCATCGAGACGCTGGCCGAGAAGTTCCGGCCCGACATGAGAATGCTCTCCTCGCCAAAATACTCCCTCTACGAGGTCCACGTCAGCGGGGGTGAGTGGAAGGATGGGTGTGTGTGTGTGTTTTGTAAGGGTATTATGGTCGACCACACCGAGCATTAGACTGCTAACTTTCAACATCGGGAGCCACTCTGTTTGGGTCACGAGACAAAGACTGTTAGCCTGCGCTACAGAGAAGCCAGGAGAGCAGGGTCCAGCTCCCATGGTGCCTAATGGGACCTTGAGATCAGCAGCCCTCAGTCCAGGCTTTGGTATCTCTTCATATTGAGAGAGGAGTAGCGTGTACTGTACGTGTGTGTGCCTGCATAGTACAGTTGTGCTTTTATATAGTCATATTTTAAATCTCTGCAGTCCTACCACATTTGTCTATGTCAATCATTAATGCTATATCCTAAGCACATCCTAATACTTTATCCTAAGCTTATTCTGTTTATTTATGTTAAATGAGAGTTTATAGCCCAGAGCTAGCTAAGCTGGCTGTATAGGGGTGTGGGGTAACTGGTGTGGGCTAGCAGGGTGTAAAGCAGTGTGTTAAGCGGTTGACTCCCCCCCTTCTCTCTCTGGCAGAAGAACGGAAGCTGGACCTGGATGAGAAGCCACTGGTGGTGCAGCTCAACTGGAACAAAGACGACCGCGAGGGACGCTTCGTCCTCAAGAACGAGAACGACATCATCCCCAAGGTTAGTGACGACAGCAGCAACAAGGAGCAGAGTGGTCTCAGGCAAGCCTGGCTTCCAGTATGCTTCTGCTAGACATAAAGCAAGTACTGGACTATATGGTGTGATTTGGGGATTCCTGTGAATGTGCGTTGCATCATTGGAAAAGAATAATGGACCTAGTCTATTCTTAGATTTGGCATCAGAGAAATGACTCAAAACTGCTGCACAGCAGGACCCTGGCGATGACAACACTATCAGATTGCTCTGCCTCTGTAGAACTGTAACTAAATAGCCAACAGTCAAGTCCACTGCTATGATCTTGTTAGGTCCTATGATCCTCTAATGAAATATAGACTGACTGCTCAATGTGTTGATGTGCATCCTGGCTCTGATACAATGAAGTGCCTCCTGCTCCGAGACTTCTTTAGTGCTCTTTAGCACCCTAGAGAGATGCAACTGTTTTTATTCTATACTGGGCCACTTGACCTGGAGTAGCTCGGCTCCCCGAACCTCTTTCCATTTCCTCAGCCAAATATGTTCTCCCCCCTGGCCCAGGATATAAAAGCAGTAGTGTGTGTGGGGGGGGGGTGTTTGTGTGTGAGATGTGAATGAGTTATGTGTGTTTCATCTCTTGGGATGAGTGGCTACACTCTGACCAGTGTGAGGATAATCAACCACCTCTGCCCAGGGGAGCAGTAAAAGAGCTATAAAACACACACACACAATTCTCCTACCCAGTCATCACTCCAGTCATCACAGGGGAAGCAGATCTTAAACTACACTTATCTCCTCTTAGTGGCAGCACCTCTCCTCGCCTCCTAAAAGCATCTGCTACTAGAGGTACATAGAGGGCTCCCCAAAAGGCTTTTAGGCTGAAATGTGTGAGCGTGTGTGAATGAGTGATAGGAGATCAGGAGTGCTTTTGGGGAGTGGAAAGAGATGGAGTCTTCTCAGAAGTGTCCCCTGCTCAGCCATTTGACAGGGCAGTTCTGGAACACTGGAAGGCTTTAACACATCTAATGCTTTATGGGGATTTAGACTCCAACTGATCCCCTCTGAAAAGGCTCTCGCTCTCTCTGCTTTCTTTGGCCAAGGAAGTTCACATTTTGGCTTTTGATTGAACTCTCACCCTGTTGTTCTGTCTGTCAGCTGATGGTTTTATTCGGCTGGCTGGTAGAGTGGTGCCCAGACCCCTAGGCCTCATGCTCTAGGTGTTAAGTTGGCCCCGTTCCAACTCTGTGTGGAGGCCTTGGGTCACTGAGTCCTAAGACCTCAGCCCAGTCAGTCCCCCTCTCGGGCCCCCTAATACCACTGATCGCCTTAATAAAACACTTAGTAACAAACCTCACACCCTCTCACCTATCGTAACCTTTCCCCTTGTCTGTCTCTCTCGCTTTCTCTTGTTTTCTCTCAAAACAGAAGATGCAGAGCAACGGGCCGGAGAGGGAGAAGGAGGGAGTAATCCAGAACTTCAAACGGACACTGTCCAAGAAAGAGAAGAAGAAGGAGAAGAAGAGAGAGAAGGAGGCTCACATTCCGGACGGAGATGAGCAAGCACTGAACAGAGAAGATGGGTAAGGAGGGCAATGTCACGTGTGTGTGTGTGTGTATATAGATATAGATGGTGTATAAAGAAGTAACCTGCATGGTAAAGTAAATATATTTCTGTGAGTAGAATTGCAGTGGAGTACTTCTGAGTGTTGTGTTTCTCCTGCTTCTCCAGAGAGAACTCCAGACTGGCGGCGGAGGTGTACAAGGACATGCCGGAGAACAGCTTCACCAGGACCATCTCTAACCCTGAGGTGGTGATGAAGAGGAGGCGGCAGCAGAAACTGGAGAAGAGGATGCAGGAGTTCCGCAGCAGCGACGGCAGGCCCGACTCGGGTAGGGTCCTGGGACTCCTGGATCTACCAATTTAAAATGTGTTACTTTGAGCGAGATATGCCTATAGGCCAGTCCAAATCCATTGTCTCTTGTCCCGGTCCAGGAGAGAACACCCTGTCTCCATACTGTAATTACATAAGGCCTGGGCCAGACAGAGCAGGGGGCCACTCTAATCTGCTTTAGCCTATGTCCTCAGTGAACACCACACACTGGCTGGCACTGCCAGGCCTCACATCTTGTTCCCAATGGCTTTACAGCCCTCTGCCAACCATGGGAGGGACACCAAAAATGTCCGCAGGAGTTTTTTATTTTGAAGCCTGAACTCTGTATCCCAAATCTGTTTTGGTCAAGTGGTGACACTATGACATAACTGTTTTAAAAATGTGTTAATCTCAAGTGTTGTTTAGAAGAAGTACAAATATTTGTTTTTAATCTAGTTTAATCTGACCCTAGATCTGAGGTTAGGGGCAACTTTCTACCTCTGGCCACTTCTTTACTTAGACTAGCTTCTTAGAGGCACATGAGGGGAGGGCTTCTTTGATTTATCGTTAATCCACGAGGTGCTCTTTGATCATGGGGTAAAATACTATGGAACAAACAGAAGTTGATGCTGGATAGTAAACTGCCGCTGTGCAAACCAACTTCCAGAAGTAGTCAAGGCGCTCTCATGTAGTGAAACCATGTAAAAGCCTTTCATGTATTACGGCTAGGCAGGGCAAAAATAAATCAACGACTTGTCGCAGCGACAACAGCCTTCATCAGGGTGACAAAGAATAGTGGTGGACAAAACAGGTTTATATCGCAACTCTCACAGGACGTGACTCAATTCATTGTAATTGATCAAGTGGAAAAACACCTTGAAGATGCAAAGAGGAACAGAATAAACATGGGATAAGGAGAATGCAACACCACAAATGAAATGCAATATCATAAAAGCAAAAAAACAAACTGAGCTCATGTTAGCAAACTTCTGAATAGAGAACAACAAAATGAAGAACAAAAAAATGTGACACGTCTTACAGGAAGGGAGAATACTTCATTTCCTCATATACATCTGGCAATGCAGTGGCCCTTATTCTAAAGATCCAGTTTAAAGATCCCCTGTCCTCCTATGTAAAAACACCCACACGGGCACTCCAACCACTCCACACACATGTGGTGTTGCACTTGACAGACTCTCGGTCCCTGAACGGATTTGTTTTTACAATGTGATTTGCAGATGCCACATGGGAAGTTGCCTGTGGGCTTGGGGAGCCAACTTGGCTTAGTAAAGGGGGTGAGGTCGCTGCGCACCAACGTATCCCTGAAGGTAGGGGCCCTTCTGTAAGGAAACGCTGCCGGTTCAGAGAACACATCGACTTATGATCACTTTCAATGATACTCCAATTGTGTTTAATGATATCCTGAACCCTGGCTGCCTCCTTGCTGTGGCGGTTCGGAGAGTAGATTGGTTTGGGGGGGTTTGAAGCCTGTGGGTGTGTGTTTTTGAGAAGTCTTTCTCGTTCCAGAGATTTAGCTTTGGTGAGAGACTTGTTTAACGCTAGGTTTGCATCCCTGTTGCTGAAACCTAGAATGCATTTGCACAGCTTTTTCCTCAATCCTCCTCCCTGTCAACGAATACGGTGCAGCTTTTTCCTCAATCCTCCTCCCTGTCAACGAATACGGTGCAGCTTTTTCCTCAATCCTCCTCCCTGTCAACGAATACGGTGCAGCTTTTTCCTCAATCCTCCTCCCTGTCAACGAATACGGTGCAGCTTTTTCCTCAATCCTCCTCCCTGTCAACGAATACGGTGCAGCTTTTTCCTCAATCCTCCTCCCTGTCAACGAATACGGTGCAGCTTTTTCCTCAATCCTCCTCCCTGTCAACGAATACGGTGCAGCTTTTTCCTCAATCCTCCTCCCTGTCAACGAATACGGTGCAGCTTTTTCCTCAATCCTCCTCCCTGTCAACGAATACGGTGCAGCTTTTTCCTCAATCCTCCTCCCTGTCAACGAATACGGTGCAGCTTTTTCCTCAATCCTCCTCCCTGTCAACGAATACGGTGCAGCTTTTGAATTGAAATAGCCTGAAGGGAATGTCCTTAATCAGATTTAGCAGGGTGAAAACTGTCCGCCCTGACCTCTCCGCCCTGACCTCTCCGCCCTGACCATGGTATTGCGGTGCGTACTTTTCCTGTAGATGTTGGTGTGGAGTGAGACATCCGAGTTAAGATTTTCACATCCAGAAAGTAAATTTGTATTTGACTGTATTCTAAACTCAGTTGCACATTCTCATTGAGGGAATTACCCTAGTTATGGAATAATAACTAATTTTCGGGTTCCAGAGAACACAAAAAATGTATTTGCCATAACCGTACCATTTTGTAACATAAAATAGTTAGCAGAACAGAGAATAAACTTCTCTTCCCGAAGTCCCATAAATAAGTTTGCATAGTTTTGGAGCGACTCAAACCCCCATAGTAGTCCTCTTCTGTTGTCTGAGGAGCTTGTCCTGGAAAAGGGAAATGTTGTTTATCCAATTTGTTGTTAACTGACTTGCCTAGAGGTTCCAGTAAAAAAAATACAAAATAAAATAAAATGGACAATGTGTTAATTGAAGGAGAAAGTCAGCAGAGGGCGTACTTGCCTCTGGCCTCAGTTGGAGATAATGCTTAAAAGCCTCCAGACCGTCATTGTGTACAATATTGTTGTGAAGAGATTCAACATCCATTGTTAGCAGATACGAAGGTCCATCTTTGAGCTCAGTGTGAGTGGTGTCTTGAAGGAAAGAGGCGAGTTTGGACACTAGGCTTAATGTAGAAATGAACATGCATGCTCTGATATGTAGTATCATTGTTGCTTGTGATTGGCCTTCCAGGAGGGTTATGAGGATCCTTGTGGATTTCTTGGTAACATGTAGTAAGCAAACTTAGGATGGGCAGGGAGAAGAAAGTAATATTAGGGTCACGTAAATTGCCTCCAGTGTGTCAGTGCGCTCTGGGTCGTTCCTAAAATCAGAGCGTTGTCAGATTGTCTGTTCATAAGTTCAGAGTTTTCGCACACTGGACGCTCTGGCTGAGGAGTAGGGTTGATCTGGGAGTTCTGACCTCTCAACGGCAGTCGAGCACCTCAAGCCAACTGGCTAAAGTTGTCTAGCTTGCTATCTCCTTCCAGACACAAATGAGAGAACCTCACTGACCATTTTACTCGCCCTAGCAGAGCTGGTTAGGCTGTTTTCATGTTATCTAGAGCGTTAGGGGCTAACTGGTGCTGCGGTTACTGACACGGTCATATCCAACATTAAAGGCCTTTACATTTCTTCACTACATGAGTGCCTTGATTACTTCTGGAAGTATGTTTGAACAAAGGCTGTTTCTGCATTTACTTTTTTTATTTTATTTTTTACTATCCAGCATCAACTTATCAGACTTTCTCCTATTGAGTGATATCCAGACCTCAGATGTTATGTAATCTGGAGCCTGAACCGTAAGCCCTCTGGCCTGGTCTGCTGGTTCACTCCCAGCTAAAATGCCATCTATCTGACACGGACATAAACCCCCTTCCCAGTTCCTCCTCAGTCTCTCTCTCTCTCTCTCTAGTCCCAATCCAGAGGAGTAAATCCCTGTGTGAAATGGGCAAGCGTCCTAGACCTACATCCCTGTCTGTTAACTCCGAGCCAGTCTGTAGTCTGATAGAGAGAGAAAAGAAAGTGTGTGTGACAGAGTGCTGATGGTGAGGTATGCTGCTATGTGGAATATTCCTGCCAAAGGAAAACAAAATATATTGAGTACAGATGTGGCATAATAAAATGTGTGTGTGTGTGTGTGTGTGTGTAACTCCAACTCCTGCTTCTGTCTCTTAGGGGGGACGTTGAGGATCTATGCAGACAGTCTGAAGCCCAACATTCCTTATAAGACCATCCTGCTGTCCACGACAGACATGGCAGACTTTGCTGTGGTGGAGGCCCTGGAGAAGTACGGCCTGGAGAAGGAGAACCCCCGGGAGTACTGCATCGCCAGGGTAAGAGTCCGCACCCCCATCCCTTACCAAGAACAACTAGACCTTACTCTCCCCCCCGTTCCGACCCAGCGCCAACCCTCCTGTTTCAATTCTGAGTCTCATCCAGCCATCCACATTCTTCCTAGTCGTCTGTCAGATTAAAGCAGGAAAGGGACTGTTGGCACAGTCATCTGTTTGGTTGTAATTTAATTGCATTTCTTCAAAGTGCCAGGCCAGCAGGTGTGTGTGTGTGTGTGTGTGTGTGTGTGCCTAATCTCTCCTGTCACCATGTGACAGACATCTCCACGCTAAAGTGCTGACCTTCGACGCCACACGCCTCCTATCCCTGACGGCTCCAGGCACAGCCAATCCCATTCAGTTCCCCTTCTCTCCAGCCGTCCATCCGCCTCTCAGTTATACATCTGTCGTTAATATATACAACATCAAACTGCTGTGACCAGACATGGACAGCGCATGTTTCTCACCAGCGTCTTGTGTTGGACAGTCAGTCATTACTACAGCAGAGATGTGAGGGAGAGACCATTATTAGGGAGTGGAGGAGGGAGAAAGGGTTGGACGGGAATAGAGGGAGAGGTCATATCTGGTGCGTGCAGGAGACATGGAGGGGAGACCTACCAAGGGAAAGGGAGAGCAGCCACCTATTGGCTTATGTTCTAACAGGCAATAATCAAATGGTTTGGAACACATCCTATGTACACCCCATACACGCTACACTATATTTAAGCCATGGTTGTATGGTCACAAGTCAATGCATGTTGATATGTCACTCTTCCAGTTGAACGTGTGGTGGTTTTACGGTTGTGTTTTGTGGTCCTGCAGCACACAGATGACAAGTCTGGGAAGGAGATCGTCCTGGACGATACGGAGTGTCCTCTTCAGATCTTCAGAGACTGGCCCAATGACCGAGGTAGTGTTGATGCAAAAGTCTCAATGAAACGTGCAGATCTAAAGGGAGTTGACCTTACAAGAACAACCAAAAGCTAGTTTCAACCGACTTGGTTGTTGAGGTTTTTGTTCATACGTTTTTTTCCCCCGAACTAGTTCATTGTCTTTATGCGTTGTGTTTTTATCCGACGTCCCCCGTCTGTACTGCCCTCTCCTGGTAGCTCTGGGTCATTACGCAGCTCCTTGTGGTGTTTCAGGAGCCCTCGTGTTCCAGCTGAAGAAGAGACCTCCAGACTACGTGCCTAAAAAGGGCCGGAAACCAGAGGACAAGGGCCTCAGAGGGAAGGGCATGGACGGGCCCCTGTACGGCTCTCTACCCCCAGAGAAACTGCCTTACCTGGTGGAGCTCAGCCCAGGTGCATCTCTCTCACACACACACACACACACACACACATAGATACAGGTAGACACACACATTCCCAGCTGATGCCGAACACAAGAGAGCACAGACATTCTGTAAGAAAGGCCCAGTTCTACTCACATAGCCAACAGAACCGTGTAATGGCTGTTCTACTCACACCTGTAGCGGCAGTGTAGGCAATATACTGAATGGACCAGACTTGCTGATGCCCTGAGAACTCTCTGTAGTCTCTTCTAACAAGGTGAGTGAGTGGGCCTTAGAAGCATCTCCTGCCCAGTTTATTGTACCCCTCCACCAAGAGAATACATCAGGTCTAAGTTAGCTAGTCCTCAGATGTTGTGTCCAGTAACTTGGCCAGTCCTCACTGCTGGGCTGGCCCTAACAGCTGCTTGTTGTCCTCCATGCTCCCCTTACCAACCTATCACCCATACAGTTAACTAACCCTGTCTCTCAGAACCATCTTAACCCCGTCAGAGATTTATTTAGTAGTTAAAGTTATTCAGGTATCTTAAGAGATTCGGTTTGAAGGGTTGAGATCCGTTTGAGTGCATTGCAACTAAAGAGCATGTCTCCCAGGCTAGGGTTTTCTTCTTTCCGCATGAGGGATTCAAGGTGTGTGTTGAGTGTTTGGGGGAAAGCTGTGTGTCTGTGTGTGGAAGTCTGAATTTGGTGTGTGTTTGGTCTATTTCCCTGCATGTTCGCACAAGTATGTGTGTGGACTCTGGGCCCTGTGTGGACTCTGGGCCCTGTGTGGACTCTGGGCCCTGTGTGGACTCTGGGGCCTGTGTGTGTGAGGCGAAGAATGGTGCTGCATTTTCTCCCTGCTGCAACATTTTCACCCTCTGCTCTGTGTGTGTGTGTGTGTCCTCTCTCCTGGCCTCCTCTGGCATGGTGTTTGTTCTGTCTGTCCCTACTGCGGCCGCCTCCTCTGCATGTCTGCTCACCTAGGGAGGGGAAATCACTATGGCTACTACACGTATCAGCACCTGGAAGGTAAACCTGCCTACCCACCACACATGCCTCTCCTCCACTCTCATCACCAGACCCATCTACTGCTGTGTTTCTCTGGAAACAAGCTGGCTTGTGGTAGAAGTTGCCCATAACTACAGATCTAGGATCAGATTACCCTGAAGATTGAGTATTCTATTTTTGACCGTTATAGTGATGGAAAATGATCTGATCGTATCCGTGGTTAGGTTCAACTTCTACCCACTCTCAAAAGTTGCCCTTTGACACAGATCTCTGATCAGCTTCTCCACCCCCAAAATGCTGACCATAACTATTATGGGGAAACGGGACAAAACAGACCTGAGATCAGTGTCTATGGGCAACTGAATGCTACTTTCCTGAATTTATTTTTGTGCCATGATTCAGCCAATCAGAGGAGGGCCTCACTGTCTAGGGCGAGGTTGTGTGAAGGAAGGCTAGCCGCTCGAAGGCAGCTCCTCTGCACGAGGCCACGTTTAAGGCCCATAACCAATATTGTTTGGCTTAACAATAGCAAGTGCTTTTTTGCAAATGAGGATTTTCAAAACTAACAGAATTTTTAGAGGACGAATACATGTTAACTAAGTTCCTGCTTGCTTTTACTAAAATATGTGGTTTACTAATCAAAATGCACAACTGATCTGGTCTACTGGTAGTTGTTAGGAATACATGGTCTTGTATGTCTCTTTCCCCTTGTGTGTATGTATTGTGTGTGAGGTGTACGACTCAAATCCCCGCACTGTAGTGTGTGTCTCCTGCTGTGCTCTGTAGTGCGTGTTTGTGTGTCTGTGTAGTGAGTGAGTGTGTGTGTGTCTCTCCATATTGTGTGTACTGACTATCTCCTGGTCTCCACTATAGACGGCTCCGACTCCAGGGACAAACCGAAGCTCTACCGTCTGCAGCACAGTGTCACTGAGGTGGGCTCAGACACGACAGACGACGGCTCCATCCAGGTAAGGACCTGCCCTTTGTGTGTGGTCACGTGCTACATTGACCTAGCTGTAAGTTACTAGCCTAGACGGGACTATAAGTTAGCTGAGGTCAAGGATGTTGTGATACCAAGTGTATTTGGTCTCCAGCTGTTTGGTCCAGGTATCCTGCCCCACCACTGCAAACTGATGCACACAGAGGGTCTGGTGACAGTGACGCCACACAGTCTGGAGGCTGAGACCTACGTGGACGGCCAGCGTGTCACCGAGACCACCGTGCTGCGAAGCGGAGCCACACTTCAGTTCGGCGCCTCCCACGTCTTCAAGTTTGTCGACCCCAGCTACGACCACAGCATGGGCAAGGGAGGTCCCGGACCGATGATGAGAGGAAGGCACAAGTCAGGGTAGGTGGAGTGACGGCTGTTGACACAGGTGGGCACACACACACACACTCAGAGGCTAGGTCTCTCATCCCAGTGGTGAAAGCAGGAATGGCTTTGAATGAATAGGCCCAGGGACAGGAAGCAGTGACCTGCTGAAACCAGTGTCATCAGACTCCGGATCTGTCTCTCAGCTGGGTGACAGAGGAGCATGAAGGTGGCTCTCATCTCAGTCCTCTGAACACACCAGCACAGCTTCCTATTTACACGTGCCAGCCACCAGAGATGATATCAGGTGCAGCCTAAACGGAAGCCTGTTCCCTATATAGTGCTTAGCATTGCAAAAGCATCACAAATCATTGTATTTGGTTCAAAGCGTTCTCTTAGACCTCAACCTGGAGTTGTGCATTAAAGGTGTGATCGTTGAGGAAGTTGAACTCCCAGGAGTAACATTGGGAAGTCAGTTATCCAAGTGATATTGATCAAGTTGTTGTGAAGATGGGGAGGGGTGTGTCTGTTATTAAAAAAATCAGTTCTGCGTTTTTGACACAGATCAACTGTACTAGTTGTTCAGGCGCTGGTCTCATCTTGATTAATGTCAGGTAATATCTTCAAGTGCAGCAAAGAACGACCTAGCAAAGCTGCAGCTGGCTCAAAGCAAAGCTGCACGCACCGAAATAACATCAAAGACGCGCGTGATCGTCTTTCCTGATTGAGGAGAAATGTGCTGTTCTTCTCCTAGTCTCTTTAAGAAACCTGCGTGTTGAAAATGCCTCACCACTTGTATCATCTGTTTGCGTACACTTCAAACAGAGTCTGACATGCATACTCCACCAGACACTGGGGGTTTCTTCACGGGACCCAAACCAACAACAGATTGAATGCTTCGCTCAGTTACGCGTAGAGCCATGTCATGGTGGTAGGCTCTGCCACCAGAGGTTACTCAGACAGAGAACTAGTTAAAACACATTATCACAGCGCCACTCCTTTTTCTAAAGATCTAATTTAACTGGCTATATGAATGTGGATATGAGTGGCAGTGCGTAAGTTGTGTTGTCTTTCGGTGTCTTTCCTATATCTCGTTTTTTTAGAGCTTCGTGCGTTTGTCGAAAGGAGTGCACTGTGAAGGGAATAGTGCCATTTGGAATGCAGACATCTTGTAACCTTGTCACCCAGCCCATGGCCTTCATGCTAGTCATTCAGGTCCAGAACTCTGTGGCCTTAGTACACCTCGGTGCATGGGATTTCCTCTGATAGTTGAAGCTTTGATCAGAGCCTATATCCTGTCAGGTATCCTAGCCACCGCTGTATAACTTCTCTCTAGCTGTGGCTTTACTGCTGTCTCTGTCTGCATCAGAGAAGTCAGTGCTGCTGAATTCCATTTCCGGGGTTCTGACCCTTCTCAAGGTTGTGTGTGTGTGAGAGAGATTGCCTGGGGGTGGGATTTGACTTGAGGCCTGGAGTTGACCACACCGCTGCCGTGGAAACAGATTCCACATGGACATGAGGGGGAGGAGCCATCTGAGCGCAGCAACTCTAGTTGTAATTTAACTCTGCAGAGAGAAGGGGAAAGAGAGGGAGCTGAAGAGAGAGGAGGAGGCAGGGAGAGTGTATTAGAGGAAGTGAAGGGAGAAGAGGGAGAGAGAGTCCAAGAAGGAGGAAAGGGTAACGGGCGGAGTTATTGCAGGCGAGGGAATGGTACATCGGGGCTGTTGTCTGGACTCTAATCTGGCTGGCTGGCTGGGGTGTGGCCTGAAGTGCCTTGTCATTGAAGAGGGAGGGATGACCAGGAGCCTGACACACACACATGCGCACACACACATATATACACCGATCACTGATGCAGCCTCCGTGCTCACTATGCACCCTACTCCACCCAGACAGCGAGACCAGCACAGAGGGTACAGGAAGGGGACAGCTCCGGTGGGTCCTTCACTTGCCACGTGAGTGAGAGTAGAGGCTTTTATGGTAAAAATGGAAGTTAAGGGCCTGGGATCTCTGCTCCGTCCCACAGAGGAGGAGAATGTGTCGATTTAAGTGGACTTCAGCTGCGTCGGTCTCCAGCACAGAGGATTGTACACTGTAGTAGACGACTGGAGAAGGACTTTCTAGCCCCTCATTGACAGTAGTTGTATGAGGACTCGTCAAAAATATTGACCACATTAGCATGTTGTTATCAGTCGTTAGGCTTCTAGAGTGCATTTGGCGGTTGGAGACTGGCTGTGGCGTGTTGTTGAATTAGATGTGGTTTTAGCTGTACAGTAATTCGAGGGTCATTAAGTCGGTGTATATCTGGGCTTTTAGTCGAATGACAGAATCCCCATGATGTTAATTTAACCAGCCACGTTGACTTGATGTGTAACGTTTGGACTGAACGACAGGCTGGCTGGTGAATGAATTTCCGCTTGTGGATGTAGCCAGAGGCCTTAATCCGCCGTTAATGCTGTGGCCTGATGCTGGAGAGGATTACGTCTGGGTGGGAGAGGAGAGAGGGAACGAGGGAGTGGGAGGAATTGTGGCAACGAGAATTGAAGGACTTCAGCTTTTGTGACAGTTCTGATGGTTCTGGTGGATTTCTTGCTTGTTGTACATTGGGCCACGTGTGTTTGCAATGGGACCTCATGCTTGCATCCAATAATTCCATTGCTTTGAACACTAATGGAAATCAAATGACACCAAGGTAGTTCAAACACAGACTGTGGTTTGCATGATGTATGAACGTTTGTGATTTAAAAGGCTCTTGACTGAATAAGTGGGGACACAGTTATCCTGTATCAGTGCCCTATGGTCAATTACACAGCTTTCAGTGAGGGCTACTGTCACGTTTCCCTCAGGGCAGACAATATGGCTATGTTTCATCATGGGGCAGCATGGGAAATTCTAAGACCTTTTCTTAAGAACAGACAGCTCTGTCACACAGCCACACTGTGTGGCTCCCGGCCTGTCATTGCATGTCACCACTAATGTGGTTAGCTGGATTTAATTCAAGTGTAGTGCAAGGGTATATTTAGATAAACGTGTTCTAGTCATTCATTTGCAGTGATAAGGCCAATGAAAGGGAATTTCTGGCTTTCTGTTGATTGTCCCAGTCCTGGGATGGCAGAGTGTGTGTGTACGTACAGCATGTGACTGTGTGTGTGTGCATGTTTATATCAACTCAGGGCATTTCTTCCCAGTAATAGAAGTTCCCACCGCCTGGTGGGAATTCTGTTCCTGATCTTATTGATGCTCTCTGTCCCTCTCTCTCGCTCTCCCCGTTCTTCCCTCTCCCCGTCTCTGTCCCTCTCCCTGTCTCTGTCCCTCTCCCCGTCTCTGTCCCTCTCCCCGTCTCTGTCCCTCTCCCCGTCTCTGTCCCTCTCCCCGTCTCTGTCCCTCTCCCCGTCTCTGTCCCTCTCCCCGTCTCTGTCCCTCTCCCCGTCTCTGTCCCTCTCCCCGTCTCTGTCCCTCTCCCCGTCTCTGTCCCTCTCCACCCCCGTCCGTCCGTCTGTCCCTCTCCCGTCCGTCTCGTCGTCCGTCCGTCTCTGTCCCTCTCCCGTCCGTCTCGTCGTCCGTCCGTCTCGTCGTCCGTCCGTCTCTGTCCCTCTCCCGTCCGTCTCGTCGTCCGTCCGTCTCGTCGTCCGTCTCGTCGTCCGTCCGTCTCGTCGTCCTTCCGCCTCTCCCGTCCGTCTCCATCTGTCTCCCGTCCGTCTCCATCTGTCTCCCGTCCGTCTCCGTCCGTCTCCCGTCCGTCTCCGTCCGTCTCCGTCCGTCTCCGTCCGTCTCCCGTCCGTCTCCCGTCCGTCTCCCGTCCGTCTTCATCTGTCTCCCGTCCGTCTCCATCTGTCCCCCGTCCGTCACTCGCTCCCGTTCTCTGTCAATTTCTCCTTCTCATTCTCTCCCTCTCTGTCCACCTTTCACGCAGGAGTGTTTCTGAGACGACCTTTGACCTGCAAGGAGACATTCACAGTGGGACGGCCCTCCCCGCCAGCAAGGTACATTAACTACCCTGGTCCCCTGTATCAATGTGTGTCCATACAGTTGAATTCAGAAGTTTACATACACCTTAGCCAAATACATTTAAACTCAGTTTTTCACAATTCTTGACATTTAATCCTAGTAACAATTCACTGTCTTCGGTCAGTTAGGATCACCACTTCATTTTAACAATGTGAAATGTCAGAATAATAGTGATTTTATTTTATTTATTTATTTTTTCTCCCCCCCAGCTTTTATTTCTTTCATCATATTCCCAGTGGGTCAGAAATGTACATACTAATTGAGTGTATTTGGTAGCATTGCCTTTAAATTGTTTAACTTGGGTCAAACGTTTCGGGTAGCCTTCCACAAGCTTCCCACAATAAGTTGTGGGAATTTTGGCCCATTCCTCCTGACAGAGCTGGTGTAACTGAATCAGGTTTATAGGCCTCCTTTCTCACACACGCCTTTTCAGTTCTGCCCACACATTTTCTATAGGATTGAGGTCAGGGCTTCGTGATGACTTTGGAAGTATGCTTGGGGTCATTGTCCATTTGGAAGACCCATTTGCGACCAAGCTTTAACTGATGTCTTGAGATGTTGCTTCAATATATCTACATAATTTTCCTACCTCATGATGCCATCTATGTTGTGAAGTGCACCAGTCCCTCCTGCAGCAAAGCACCCCCACAACATGGTGCTACCACCCCCGTGCTTCACGGTTGGGATGGTGTTCTTTGACTTGCAAGCCTCCCCCTTTTTCCTCCAAACATAACGATGGTTATTATGGACAAAAAGTTATATTTTTGTTTCATCAGACGAGAGGAATTTTTTCCAAAAGGTATGATCTTTGTCCCCATGTGCAGTTTCAAACCGTAGTCTGGCTTTTTTATGGCGGTTTTGGAGCAGTGGCTTCTTCCTTGATGAGCGGCATTTCAGGTTATGTCGATATAGGACTCGTTTTACTGTGGATATAGATACCTTTGTACCTGTTTCCTCCAGCATCTTCATAAGGTGCTTTGCTGTTGTTCCGGTGATTGATTTGCACTTTTTGCACCAAAGTACGTTCATCTCTAGGAGACAGAACGCGTCTCCCTCCTGAGAGGTATGATGGCTGCGTAGTCCCATGGTGTTATACTTGCGCACTATTGTTTGTACAGATGAACGTGGTACTTTCAGGTGTTTGGAAATTCCTCCCAAGGATGAACCAGACTTTTTTTCTGAGGTCTTGGCTTCTTTTGATTTTCCCATGATGTCAAGTAAAGAGGCACTGAGTTTGAAGGTTGGCCTTGAAATACAGTGGGGCAAAAAAGTATTTAGTCAGCCACCAATTGTGCAAGTTCTCCCACTTAAAAAGATGAGAGCCCTGTAATTTTCATCATAGGTACACTTAAACTATGACATGACAAAAATCCAGAAATCACATTGTAGGATTTTTTATGAATTTATTTGCAAATTATGGTGGAAAATAAATATTTGGTCACCTACAAACAAGCAAGATTTCTGGCTCTCACAGACCTGTAACTTCTTCTTTAAGAGGCTCCTCTGTCCTCCACTCGTTACCTATATTAATGGCACCTGTTTGAACTTGTTAACACTCCAAACTCCACTATGGCCAAGACCAAAGATCTGTCAAAGGACACCAGAAACAAAATTGTAGACCTGCACCAGGCTGGGAAGACTCAATCTGCAATAGGTAAGCAGCATGGTTTGAAGAAATCAACTGTGGGAGCAATTATTAGGAAATGGAAGACATACAAGACCACTGATAATCTCCCTCGATCTGGGGCGCCACGTAAGATCTCACCCCGTGGGGTCAAAATGATCACAAGAACGGTGAGCAAAAATCCCAGAACCACACGGGGGGACCTAGTGAATGACCTGCAGAGAGCTGGGACCAAAGTAACAAAGCCTACCATCAGTAACACACTACGCCGCCAGGGACTCAAATCCTGCAGTGCCAGACGTGTCCCCATGCTTAAGCCAGTACATGTCCAGGCCCGTCTGAAGTTTGCTAGAGAGCATTTGGATGATCCAGAAGAAGATTGGGAGAATGTCATATGGTCAGATGAAACCAAAATATAACTTTTTGTTAAACTCAACTCATCGTGTTTGGAGGACAAAGAATGCTGAGTTGCATCCAAAGAACACCATACCTGCTGTGAAGCATGGTGGTGGAAACATCATGCTTTGGGGCTGTTTTTCTGCAAAGGGACCAGGACGACTGATCCGTGTAAAGGAAAGAATGAATGGGGCCATGTATTGTGAGATTTTGAATGAAAACCTCATTTCATCAGCAACGGCATTGAAGATGAAACGTGGCTGGGTCTTTCAGCATGACAATGATCCCAAACACACCGCCCGGGCAACAAAGGAGTGGCTTCGTAAGAAGCATTTCAAGGTCCTGGAGTGGCCTAGCCAGTCTCCAGATCTCAACCCCATAGAAAATCTTTGGAGGGAGTTGAAAGTCCGTGTTGCCCAGCAACAGCCCCAAAACATCACTGCTCTAGAGGATATCTGCATGGAGGAATGGGCCAAAATACCAGCAACAGTGTGTGAAAACCTTGTGAAGACTTACAGAAAACGTTGACCTCTGTCATTGCCAACAAAGGGTATATAACAAAGTATTGAGACACTTTTGTTATTGACCAAACACTTATTTTCCACCATAATTTGCAAATAAATTCATTAAAAATCCTACAATGTGATTTTCTGGATTTTTTCCCCCTCATTTTGTCTGTCATAGTTGAAGTGTACCTATGATGATGAAAATTACAGGCCTCATCTTTTTAAGTGGGAGAACTTGCACAATTGGTGGCTGACTAAATACTTTCTTGCCCCACTGTACATCCACAGGTACACCTCCAATTGACTCAAATGATGTCAATTAGCCCATCGGAAGCTTCTAAAGCCATGACATAATTTTCTGGAATTTTCCAATCTGTTTAAAGGCACAGTCAACTAGTGTATGTAAACTTCTGACCCATTGGAATTGTGATACAGTGAATTATAAGTGAAATAATCTGTCTGTAAACAATTGCTGGAAAAATTACTTGTCATGCACAAAACTATAGTTTGTTAACAAGAAATTTGTGGAGTGGTTGAAAAACGAGTTTTAATGACTCCAACCTAAGTGTATGTAAACTTCTGACTTCAACTGTATGCACCGGGTCGGGGTCGCCATTCCACTTTAGTCTGTACGACTCATGTGTTTTTTAAAGATGTGGTTGCGGTGGGTGTGTGTGTGTTAGAGGGATGATAGTGCCATCAGCATCATTGTTGGGCTCCAGAACATTCCATCATACTGTGTATTGCTGTGTCATTGCAGAGCTCAGGTAAGCTGGATATGGAGCGTTCAGCCAACGGCAGCGAGAGAGGCATGGTCAAACCCATGATCCGCGGGGAGCAGCAGGACGGCAGGTGAGACACACAAATCTGGAATCTCTGTTGTAGTCAATTAAATCCTAATAGTTCGGTCAACTGCTACTAGAGCCATCTATGCGTTTGTTGTGGTGCTGCCTAGAGAGCATAACTCTGTCACACTCTGCCTGTCAGACACCTTATCTCCATCTGCACCTTGTGAGCCAGCCACAGCTCAATTCTCCTCACTGAGCTGTACTGGGTCCCCTCATCAATAATACAGACAGACCACTGAGATGTACTGGGTCCCCTCATCAATAATACAGACCACTGAGATGTACTGGGTCCCCTCATCAATAATACAGACAGACCACTGAGCTGTACTGGGTCCCCTCATTAATAATACAGACCACTGAGATGTACTAGGTCCCCTCATCAATAATACAGACAGACCACTGAGCTGTACTGGGTCCCCTCATCAATAATACAGACAGACCTCTGAGCTGTACTGGGTCCCCTCATCAATAATACAGACAGACCACTGAGCTGTACAGACCACAGAGCCTGATACATACACTCACACACCGATATCTACGGAAACACACACACACCCCTGGAGAGGTGGGCGTCGGTGGACAGCGGGGTGAACGGGCCCGACTTGTGCTGGTTCACTGAGAACCACCTCTGTCCTCCCCTCAGGTCCCAGGACATCCTGAGCCCAGAACTGACGCTGCCAGCCAGCATCGAGTTCAGGGACAACTGTGAGTACTGCAACCACCTTTAGTTGTGGCTTTCTCTCGTTTTGTGCCCTTCTTCCCCTTCCTCTCTTTCTGATACTTGGTGTGTAGTAAAAGTCATGATAACATAACTCTATGGGCCCATCCACACTCCATCTGAGCGATGCTTTCAGTGTCTATTTTAAACTGGAGGTCGTACCATAACTGCACTTAGCTAGTGTCTGAAAGATCAATGGGTGGAAAGTATTGATTCATCGTCTCCTGCTGCTAACGGGCTTTTACTGTTTTATTGAACACGGTCATGTTAACATTGAGTGAGAAGGTATTATGTAAAACTACGCACATTGTTAGACCTTAGTACCATAGAGGTTATATCTGTATGAATGCCTACTGTGAGCTGTCAACTGATGTGGTCTCTCTAGCGCTCTTGTTGGCCTTAGCGCTATCGTACTAGCCCTAACGGTAGCATGGTAGTGTTAGAGCGAGCTGAAAAAGGAGCCGTTGGGCCTTCACCAATTAGTGTTTTTTTTTGTTTTTCCTCTGGGTTTAATAAGTAAACAATTTACACATGTAGTAATTTCTATCAGTGGTGAGGAATATTTCTCACATTAAAGGAGAAAGTGCCTCTATGTTTCTACCTCCCCTGTGGTGCAGTGACCACATACACGCTCCTCTTTGGGTAGCCATTTATTTTTGTCTGCCGGTTTCTATTGCCAATTGGTGGTCTCTCAGCCTGTACTTGGGAAGGATCTGTCTCTGTCTCTCGCGCTCTCTCTCTCTCTCTCATCGGTCTCTCGCTTTCTCTGTCTGTCAATTCAATTTAAGGGCAAGTGAACTAGATAATAAACAATAAAAATCAACATTACAAAGTTCCAAAAGAATACTCTCCATCTCCCCCTCTCTCCTCCATCTCCCTCATCTCCCCCTCTCTCCTCCATCTCTCTCCATCTCTCTCCATCTCCCCCTCTCTCCTCCATCTCCCTCTCTCCCCTCCATCTCCCTCCATCTCCCTCCATCTCCCTCCATCTCCCTCCATCTCCCTCCATCTCCCTCCATCTCCCTCCATCTCCCTCCATCTCCCTCCATCTCCCTCCATCTCCCTCCATCTCCCTCCATCTCCCTCCATCTCCCTCCATCTCCCTCCATCTCCCTCCATCTCCCTCCATCTCCCTCCATCTCCCTCCATCTCCCTCTCTCTCCTCCCCCTCTCTCCCCCATCTCTCTCTCCTCCATCTCTCTCTCCATCTCTCTCCCCCTCTCTCCTCCATTTCTCTCCCCGTCTCTCCTCCATTTCTCTCCCCGTCTCTCCTCCATTTCTCTCCCCGTCTCTCCTCCATCTCTCTCTCCCCGATCTCTCTCTCCATCTCTCTCTCCCCCTCTCTCCTCCATCTCTCTCTCCCCCTCTCTCCTCCATTTCTCTCCCCCTCTCTCCTCCATTTCTCTCCCCCTCTCTCCTCCATCTCTCTCTCCATCTCTCTCTCCCCCTCTCTCCTCCATCTCTCTCTCCATCTCTCTCCTCCATCTCTCTCTCCCCCTCTCTCCTCCATTTCTCTCCTCCATTTCTCTCCTCCATTTCTCTCCCCCATCTCTCCTCCATTTCTCTCCCCATCTCTCCTCCAATTCTCTCCCCCTCTCTCCTCCATTTCTCTCCCCCTCTCTCCTCCATTTCTCTCTCCCCCTCTCTCCTCCATTTCTCTCTCCCCCTCTCTCCTCCATCTCTCTCTCCCCATCTCTCCTCCATCTCTCTCCCCTTCTAATCAATAGGGAGCGTAACCCAAGTTTGCTCTGTGAATGACATGTAATGATTATCCCATGTGATACAACTTCATGTTAGATGGGCTTTCTCTCCAGCCTTCGGCATATCTTTATTAATTTAAGCCATTTTAACTGCCTTTCAAGCTCTTTCATATGCCGAACATTGTTTGTGGACTCTGCAGTCTTGGGCCCGGCTCAGCCAGTCGTTGTATATTTGGAGTTTTATGAGCTCATGTGTTTGGCTAGGGAGCAGAGAGATCAGAGGCCTTTGATTTCCAATAGAGGGGGTTTGCTCTCTCACATCTGTCACAATGCACTACAAACAACCCGGGAACCGGGAAGATGGGGTTTGGGGACAATGTTATCACAAAGCCCATCTGAGTCCCTACTGTAACAAGCTCACACACTGAGACTCCAGGGTGAACCTGTAGCTAGTTAGGTGATATCAGTCAGGCTTTAAAGAAACTGTGTGACCTATGTCATGTAAACTCACACCTTATCCCCTCCTGTCTGCCTGCCTGTCTGTGTGTCTGCCCGTGTGGATGTCACCTGTCTTGCCCCCTCCAGCCGAAGATGCCTTTCTGTCGGCTATCATCAACTACACCAACAGCTCCACGGTGCACTTCAAGCTGTCCCCCACCTATGTACTGTATATGACCTGTCGCTACGTCATGTCCAGCCACTACCGGCCCGACGTCAGTCCCTCGGAACGCACTCACAAGGTCATAGCCATCGTTAACAAGATGGTGAGCATGATGGAAGGAGTCATCCAGGTGAGTCCACCCTGCCGCCTCGCTCTCTCGTTCTCTTCTCCTGTTTTTAAATCAGCAGGAACTTCATGGGAAGCCAGGGCTTGGATCATATATGCTTGATTCCACTACCCTCTAAATACAGAGTACCAGGACCAAAACAAAACCCCAAAGAAAAACTCAGTATAGCTGACTAGGTAGTATTGGTATTAGTAGTCGTAGTACTGGTGGTGGTGGTAGTAGTCGTAGTACTGGTGGTGGTAGTAGTAGTAGTAGTAGTAGTAGTACTGGTGGTGGTAGTAGTAGTAGTAGTAGTCGTAGTACTGGTGGTGGTAGTAGTAGTCGTAGTACTGGTGGTAGTAGTAGTCGTAGTACTGGTGGTAGTAGTAGTCGTAGTACCGGTAGTAGTAGTAGTAGTCGTAGTACCGGTAGTAGTAGTCGTAGTACCGGTAGTAGTAGTCGTAGTACCGGTAGTAGTCGTCGTACCGGTAGTCGTCGTACCGGTAGTCGTCGTACCGGTAGTAGTCGTAGTAGTACCGGTAGTAGTCGTAGTAGTCGTAGTAGTACCGGTAGTAGTAGTACCGGTAGTAGTCGTAGTAGTAGTACCGGTAGTAGTCGTAGTAGTAGTACCGGTAGTAGTCGTAGTAGTCGTAGTAGTAGTACCGGTAGTAGTCGTAGTAGTAGTACCGGTAGTAGTCGTAGTAGTACCGGTAGTAGTCGTAGTAGTAGTACCGGTAGTAGTCGTAGTAGTCGTAGTAGTAGTACCGGTAGTAGTCGTAGTAGTAGTACCGGTAGTAGTCGTAGTAGTACCGGTAGTAGTCGTACCGGTAGTAGTCGTACCGGTAGTAGTCGTAGTAGTAGTCGTAGTAGTACCGGTAGTAGTCGTAGTAGTACCGGTAGTAGTCGTAGTAGTACCGGTAGTAGTACCGGTAGTCGTCGTAGTAGTAGTACCGGTAGTCGTCGTAGTAGTAGTACCGGTAGTCGTCGTCGTGGTAGTACCGGTAGTCGTCGTCGTAGTACCGGTAGTAGTAATAGTCGTAGTACTGGTAGTAGTAATAGTCGTAGTACTGGTAGTAGTAGTAGAGTTTCTCTTGCAAAGTAATCTCTCAATTTATTCATCCAGGTCCTTTCCAGAGAATATTTTGTATAGATGCAAATCCCACGTTGTGTTTGTCTGTCTGTCCAGCGTCTCTGTGTCCCCCTCCATAATGATTTAAACAAGGCATGGCCCTTTAAATGAATTCACTGGAACACACTGAAATACAGGGTCCTTGTGGTGTTCCAAAAGCCCTCTCCGCCAACACATAAAACCCAAATGCGTAGCAGGAACACCCATACTCTGGGACACCAACCCTGGAGTTTTGTGAAAAACCCAAATGGCCAAAATAGTCCAAAACAATAAAACCCAGTAGGTTTTGACTGACTCCACATAACGCCGTCCATCTCCGAAGGAAGCGAAGATGTGTGGTTAATCTGGTCAGTCCTTATGGGATGCCTCATCCTATCTTGATATGCAACCCTAAAGACACAGTCTCAACTTCCATGTAGAGTGTAGTCTGTTTTATTAATAGATGATTATCTGTCTACACACTAACAGTGTCTGAGATGCACGAACACACCAGGAGCATTAGGGAAATCTCCCCATGTCTGCTCTGCGGGAGTCCTACGTGAATCAGGATTACGGTCGTTAAATCCTGTTTTAAAGGTGGTTTTCATCCAGATGATTTTGGAAGTCCAAGTCTTAAACCTCCGTAAGGGACATTGGATATTTAGGCTGTGTTCCTTAAATAATCACATCTGCACACTAGCCTCTGCCTCATACAGGAATACATCATTTTGGATGCATGCAAAAGTATATGCTGCCAGTTTTTAGCAGCAAACGCTCATAACTTAATCTCAGGAGTTAATTTAATCAAAAGAGCTCATCACTTTTTGTTAACGGAACATCCTAAGTTATAGAGATTTATTGTTGTGTGTGTTTTGTTGACATGCCTGTGTCAATCTCTGTCCTTGGCTGTTGTTGACAGTCTCTCTCTGTCCTGTGGGATGTGTCTGTCTGTTTCCCCTCCCCTCTCTGTGACAGGAGATTCCTGAAGGGGCCCAGGTAGGACACCTAACGCGTTGCTCGGGGGGAGAAGTCTCTCTCTTACCTCTCTCACGCCGTCTCTCCCTCTATCGGCTCAGTCCGGCTTTGCTCAGTCCTCCATGCTTCTTTTCTCCATAGCAGAAACCCCCCCAAAACCCTCAACCAAACCAAACTGCCAAATAATCCCTCCTCCGACAGCTGGACTCTAAAACGCCAACATAATAACCCTCATTCAGCAACCTGGAACATGTCGTACTAAAAACAACCCCAACAAATCTTTCTGATTGTGGCAACATTTTAATGAATTAATGTCATGTGACCTCCTGCTTTACTGCACTTCAGTGTGGATGAGCGACAAACCCCGCTGTTCTTTTGCTGAATTTTTCCCTTTACATTTTTTATTTATTTTCCGTCTGTTTAACGTTGTTCTTTTGGATGCGTTCTGTTCTGTGGCCGTTCTGAAAGGGTGTTGTCGTTTCGTTGCGGGGATAGACAAGTGTGGAATACACAGGGGCCAGTGCCGGCCGAGACACGTTGGGCGGACCTTGTGTATCCCTTTTTTCTTTGTGTCAAGGGGACATGGACATTAACTCATCACACAGACCAGACACTGGGCTCTGAAGCGCTTACTGCCACCTCATAGTTTTCTCTTGATCATCTCTGCTAAATGTTAGAGATGTTCAAGAACAGCTTTACAGGGTAAAATACAGTGCCTTCAGAAATGATTCATATTGCTTGACTTAGTTCACATTTTGTTCTTACAGCCTAAATTCAAAATGGATTAAAGTGATTTTTCTCACCCATCTACACACAATACCCCATAATGACAAACTGAAAACATGTTTTTATAAATCTTTACAAATGTATTACAAATTAAATAGAAAAATATCTTATGTAAATATTAACACCCCTGAGTCAATACAAATTACAATCACCTTTGGTAGCGATTACAGCTGTGAGTCTTTATGGGAAAGTCGGAGCTTTGCAAACCTGCAAACTCTTTTTTTTTTTTTTCTTCATAATTCTTTAACTTCCATGTTGGTTGTTGATCATTGCTCGACAGACATTTTCAATTCTTGCTTTTTAATTTTTAGTCGATTTTAAGTAAAACCGAACTATGCTACTCAGGAACAGTCTGTCGTGTTGGTAAGCAACATCACTGTATATTTGGCCTTGTGTTTTAGGTTATTGTCTTGCTGAAAGGTGAATGTGTCTGTTGAAAAGCAGGCCGAACCAGGTTTTCCTCTAGGATTTTACCTGTGCTTAGCTCTATTCTGTTTCTTTTATCCTAAAAAAACTCTCTAGGCCTTGACGATGATGAGCATACCCATAACATGATGCAGCAACCACCATGCTTGAAAATATGAAGTGGTACTCAGTAATGTGTTGTTGGATTTGCCCCCAAACAACGCTTTATATTCAGGACCTAGTTAATTTCTTTGCCACATTTTTCTGCAATTTTACTTTAGTGCCTTTTTGCAAACAGGATGCATGTTTTGGAATATTTTTATTTGTCACAGGATTCTTTCTTTTCACTTCTTTTGTGGAGTAACTACAATGCTGTTGAGCCATCCTCAGTTTTCTCCTATCACAGCCATTAAACTCTAACTGTTTTAGTTGGCCTCATGGTGAAATCCCTGAGCGGTTCCTTCCTCTGAAGTATAATAAATAACATCATGCTCAAATTTCTGCTTTTAAACACAAAAAATATCTACTAATAGGTGCCATTCTTTGCCAGGCATTGGAAAACCTCCCTGGTGTTTGTGGTTGAATCTGTTTGAAATGTACTGCTCGACAGAGGGAGCTTACTATCTGTACGTGTAGGGTACAAAGATGAGGCAGTCATTCAAAAATAACATTAAATACTATTATTGCACGCTGAGTGAGTCCATACGACTTGTTAAGCACATTTTTTACTCCTGAACTTATTTAGGCTTGCCATAACAAAGGGGTTGAATACTTTATTGACTCAAGACATTTCAGCATTTCATTTTTAATTAGTTTGTAAAAAAATACATTTAATAAAAAACATAATTGAACTTTAAGGGGTATTGTGTGTAGGCCAGTGACACAAAATCTTAATTTTAATACATTTTAAATTGAGGCAGTAACACCACAAAATGTGGAAAATGTAAAGGGGTGTGAATACTTTCTGAAGGCACTGTACATGAGGACTGAGCTGAATGTCCATCCCAACAAAATGAGTTTGTATACTGGTTGATGTAGAATATTTGGGCCCGTGCAGAAATGGATGCTGCTAGAGTAAAGTAGAGGCTATTTATATCAGAGGACTGGCAAAGAACTGCTAGAAAAGACCAGTTGAATGAAATTCCCCCTAAACGATATTCTAAGGTCAGTTTACCCCAAATGGTTCCGGTTAGGATTGGGGAGGGTAAACTGAACTTAGATCTGTGCTTATTCCGTGCCACTTGTACCTGGAGTGGTACAGAAACTGCCACTGTAATATGCCAAAGAGCCTGTTAATCCAGTAGCCAACTCTGCAAAAGGCCCTTCCTCCAAAACTGACCTTGAAGTCAGGGACCTGTTCCCGTCTGGGAGAGGCTGTAGCTTGGGGCCAGTGTCTGGTTCTGTGGGTCTCGGGTGGGGTGTCTGGCACAAGTCTATCCCTGGAGTGCTGCTACTGCTCATGCCTGTGAGTCTGAGAGAGTGACCCCTCTCTGTGTTCTACCCTGCCTCTGACCCCTGCTCTTTCTCTCTGTCCTGTCCTGCTCTGTGATTGGTGTATTCCAGAAGCAGAAGAACATTGCGGGGGCCCTGGCCTTCTGGATGGCCAATGCCTCAGAGCTGCTCAACTTCATCAAACAGGACAAGGACCTGTCGCGCATCACACTGGACGCCCAGGACGTGCTGGCACACCTCGTCCAGATGGCCTTCAAGTGAGTGACCAGACTTCCTCCCTACGCTCTGGCCCCTGTCTCCTTCCTAACCCTGGGCCTCTCTAGTTTAGTTTGGTGCTCCTGTCAAACCGTATACTACCTCTGCCTTGTCTCTGCTCCTGCCCCATTATGTACTCCTTACCCTGTTAATGTCTTGCCTCTTTTCCTGTCCTAGTCCAAGCTGACCTGTCCTTATACCCTCCCTTCTTACCACTCCCTATAGCGCTATGATTCCCTCCTTGTTCCTGTCCCTCCTCCGATCCTTTCCTTGTCCTCATTATCCCGTCCGTGACCTAAACACAAGGCTTTAGGTTATCCTGCTCCCAGCTGTGTGTGTGCTGGCCAAGCGGTGCAGCAGTCCCACACCGTGCTGCGTACGCCATCAGGGCTAACGCAAACCACATGTGAGCCGCAGGAAACCTTCCCATTCATGGTAATGCAATATTTGGGAAATGATTAAGCAAATTATAGATCCAAATGTGACCTTCCCTGCCACTGCTGTCATTGACTCTCCTGCGAGAGAAATCGAAATCTAGGCGTCTGCTGCCCGTGTTGTAGATGGCGCATAGCTGTCTGTGCCAACTTCTGCCTGACCTCAACCGTGAGCTGTTGATCTAGCGTTTTATTCATGTTGCCATGTTTTATATTGCTTCATCTCAGACCATGTGAGGATCTGGAGAAAGTGGTATTTCTGGAGCCATTGTGTGGATGCAGGAAGTGAATTTGTGGAATGTCCCAGGCCTGGCTTGTATTGGCCAGGCTGGGGCAGGGCTGGATGTGCCTGTGGAGAGGTCCCAGTAAAAACAGTGGTTTTAGACTCTCCACGGCCCTCTGTCCTCCGTTTCCCCTGCTCGCCACTCCCTGGAATAGTCAGCTGAAAAAACTGCTGCTTGATGTCCCCAGAGTAGATCAGAGCGATGGCTGAGCTGGCCAGACTGCAGGTTTATGGTGGTATTCCAGGAGAAGTCCCCTTAATGCTGCAGAGCAGGATAAGTCCCCTTAAGGCTGCAGAGCAGGAGTAGTCCCCTTAGGGCTGCAGAGCAGGGGAAGTCCCCTTAGGGCTGCAGAGCAGGGGAAGTCCCCTTAGGGCTGCAGAGCAGGGGAAGTCCCCTTAGGGCTGCAGAGCAGGGGAAGTCCCCTTAGGGCTGCAGAGCAGGGGAAGTCCCCTTAGGGCTGCAGAGCAGGGGAAGTCCCCTTAGGGCTGCAGAGTAGGGGAAGTTTGTTTCTGCATTCGTGTCTGTCTTTTGTGTTTGTGTGTCTCTCTATGCAAGTGAACATGTGCAAAGTTTGGTTCGCGTAGTTGGCCGTATATGCATTGTGTGCGTCTTTGTTTGTCCATATCCGTGTGGACTATTCAGAACCAATGTGTTGTTGTCGTCTCAGGTACCTGGTCCAGTGTCTGCAGTCTGACCTGAATAATTACATGCCTGCGTTTTTGGATGACCCAGAGGAACAGAACCCTCAGAGGCCCAAAATAGGTGACTAACTTCTGTTCATACTGTTCACACTGATACTCTTACTGTGTACATCAACTACTGTCAGCCAGGCCACAGTGGGGGGGGGGGGAGATGTACTGTATAATGTGTTAATACTGAAACTGAAACGTTGATAGAATTTCTTCTACTTCTTCATGTTCCCTATGGACTTTAATGGTATTAGACCCAAGGGTCAATGCTGACTTCACTAGTCCTGACCCCCCCCCCCCCCCAATTCCTTATCCTCCTCTCACAGAGGATGTTCTGCACACCCTGACGGGCGCCATGTCCTTGCTGCGCCGTTGCCGTGTCAACGCGGCGCTGACCATCCAGCTGTTCTCGCAGCTCTTCCACTTCATCAACATGTGGCTGTTCAACAAGCTGGCGATGGAGGCCGACTCTGGGCTGTGTTCACACTACTGGGGCGCCATCCTCCGCCAGCAGCTCAGCCACATCGAGGCCTGGGCAGAGAAACAGGGCCTGGAGCTGGCCGCCGACTGCCACCTCAGTCGCATCGTACAGGTAGGTTCCATCCTAACATTGTCCAGGAAGGCACATCCTGATAGGGCTGTTAGATACCCACTGTTTTCCATACCATGACTTACTGAATGCCCATTCACCGCCAAAGATTACTTGTCAAGTGGTTTCTGTTGAAAAACACTTGTCAGCAGCTCTGTATGATGCTTAAGGGGTCTTTGGGACCCTGCCTAAGGAAAGTTGTAGGGGAAACCATTCAGTGTGGACCACAGGTCACTGTAAATCAAGTCATTAATAGCACTCTGTCCTGCTGTTCCTCCCCAGGCTACGACTCTCCTCACCATGGACAAGTACTCCATGCAGGACGTGCAGAACATCCACAACACCTGCTTCAAGCTGAACTCCCTGCAGCTCAACGCCCTCATGACCAACTACCACTGTGCTCCCGACGAGCCTTACATCCCCCCCGTAAGAAATGAGGACAAGCATCTCCATTCACACACACACACACACACACACACACAGACACTGCTCTATTCACACACTACAGTTACAGTAAGTGTCTATGAATGAATGTCTCCGAAGATGAGAAATAGGTGGTTACGATTTGAAGCATTGCTTAACACACATCTCCTCCCGTCGTTGTAATGCGTTGGAGTTTGTCCTGTACATTTTGGGGGAACATTAGCTAAGCTCTCCACTTGACTGATCTTCATAGCTTCCCCCCCCCCAGGTGAGGTTGCTGATTCTACACGGAGGGTTTTTGAGGAAACATTCAGAGGACTATTAGACACTTAACCGCCTGCTCGAACGAAACCCTCATTGGTCTATCTCGTGTCTCTAACTAGACCCTCAGTGGTCCGTCTGGTGTCTCTAACCAGACCCTCATTGGTCTATCTGGTGTCTCCCAATAGGAGCTGATAGACCACGTGGTTGCCGTGGCGGAGAACACAGCAGATGAGCTGGCCCGTAGCGATGGCCGAGAGGTCCAGCTGGAGGAGGACCCCGACCTGCAACTGCCCTTCCTACTGCCCGAGGACGGCTACTCCTGCGACGTCGTGCGCAACATTCCCAACGGATTCCAGGAGTTCCTGGACCCCCTTTGTCAGAGAGGTACTTGTGTCGAGGAGAGAGAAAAAAAACACGATTGAGTTCCATTGCCGGAATGTCACACGGGTTGTGTTCTGTCGTTGGGTGCCAATCAGAGGCTGAGCTGGCCCGTGTTTGTTCTGTCGGCAGTGGAATGTAGTATGTAAGAAGAGTCTAGAAGACTGGAGAGCTGTTTGCGCCTGTCCTTTTCATTGTGTTTGCTTATGAGAGAGAGGGAGGTGTATTCCAAGAGCAGTTTGTGCAACCGTGTGACTGTAGTCTCAGATATGTCGTAAGTAGTACAAGAAGATGACTGGGATTTGCTCTTGTCCTGTGCAGGATTCTGTCGGCTAACCCCTCACCCCCGCTCCCCTGGGACCTGGACCATCCACTTTGAAGGAGCCGACTGCGACAGCCACTTCTTTGCAGACAACTCCGACCTGGTAGGTGTCCCACAGGACGTTACAACTGTAGAATTATGCAATGCAAAGAGCATTTTCTTGCTGTATGGTCATGCGGAGTAGTGGCTAGTCGTCATGGCCATGCGGAGTAGTGGCTAGTCGTCATGGCCATGCGAAGTAGTGGCTAGTCGTCATGGTCATGCGGAGTAGTGGCTAGTCGTCATGGCCATGCGGAGTAGTGGCTAGTCGTCATGGCCATGCGGAGTAGTGGCTAGTCGTCATGGCCATGCGGAGTAGTGGCTAGTCGTCATGGCCATGCGGAGTAGTGGCTAGTCGTCATGGCCATGCGGAGTAGTGGCTAGTCGTCATGGCCATGCGGAGTAGTGGCTAGTCGTCATGGTCATGCGGAGTAGTGGCTAGTCGTCATGGCCATGCGGAGTAGTGGCTAGTCGTCATGGCCATGCGGCGTAGTGGCTAGTCGTCATGGCCATGCGGAGTAGTGGCTAGTCGTCATGGCCATGCGGAGTAGTGGCTAGTCGTCATGGCCATGCGGAGTAGTGGCTAGTCGTCATGGCCATGCGGCGTAGTGGCTAGTCGTCATGGCCATGCAGCGTAGTGGCTAGTCGTCATGGCCATGCGGAGTAGTGGCTAGTCGTCATGGCCATGCAGCGTAGTGGCTAGTCGTCATGGCCATGCGGAGTAGTGGCTAGTCGTCATGGCCATGCGGAGTAGTGGCTAGTCGTCATGGCCATGCGGAGTAGTGGCTAGTCGTCATGGCCATGCGGAGTAGTGGCTAGTCGTCATGGCCATGCGGAGTAGTGGCTAGTCGTCATGGCCATGCGGCGTAGTGGCTAGTCGTCATGGCCATGCGGAGTAGTGGCTAGTCGTCATGGCCATGCGGAGTAGTGGCTAGTCGTCATGGCCATGCGGAGTAGTGGCTAGTCGTCATGGCCATGCGGAGTAGTGGCTAGTCGTCATGGCCATGCGGAGTAGTGGCTAGTCGTCATGGCCATGCGGAGTAGTGGCTAGTCGTCATGGCCATGCGGAGTAGTGGCTAGTCGTCATGGCCATGCGGAGTAGTGGCTAGTCGTCATGGCCATGCGGAGTAGTGGCTAGTCGTCATGGCCATGCGGAGTAGTGGCTAGTCGTCATGGCCATGCGGAGTAGTGGCTAGTCGTCATGGCCATGCGGAGTAGTGGCTAGTCGTCATGGCCATGCGGAGTAGTGGCTAGTCGTCATGGCCATGCGGAGTAGTGGCTAGTCGTCATGGCCATGCGGAGTAGTGGCTAGTCGTCATGGCCATGCGGAGTAGTGGCTAGTCGTCATGGCCATGCGGAGTAGTGGCTAGTCGTCATGGCCATGCGGAGTAGTGGCTAGTCGTCATGGCCATGCGGAGTAGTGGCTAGTCGTCATGGCCATGCGGAGTAGTGGCTAGTCGTCATGGCCATGCGGAGTAGTGGCTAGTCGTCATGGCCATGCGGAGTAGTGGCTAGTCGTCATGGCCATGCGGAGTAGTGGCTAGTCGTCGTAGTGCTAAGTCACTAAGTGCAGAGGGAATAGGCTGCTGCTTTGAACTGTTTTATGATACTTAAACATGTTTGTTACTCACCATGTATGTTTGTGATGATGTTTAGGCACGGCTCCTGCTTTATGTAACGACTGTATGGACAGCCTTAATGTCCCATACGGCAGTCATGTAATCACTGCTCTACTCTACCCTAACACTCACTCACTCACTCCTGCTCGATTTCAATCAACACCAATTACACCACAGAGGCCAATTCGTGACCAGGGGGCTGTGGAACAGCAGCAAATGATACCCCTCTCCTCACACTAATCTCACAAAACCCCCTAAAATCCACCGCTTCCTACATAATTTCCCTGTTTTTTCCCCCGCTCTCCTTTTTCATGCTTTAAACCCCAGGTCAGCTCAGGGTGGGCGTCAGCCCCCACAGTAGTGACGGGACCGGGGAGAGGGAGGGCGTCCAAACCGTTTAAACACCGCTGAGGTTCTGATTAATGGCTTCTTGGTTGTGTGCCAGGAACCCCCGCCTCATGTTACCACTGCCTTGCTCCAGAATCACTACTGTAGTGTTCCATGATGTTCTCCTATTAACAGCCATCACAGGGTTAATCAGACACACCAGAGACACACAGGGGATCCCTGATGAGAAGAACAATCGGGTGTATTCATTTGTTGGATTCCGTTGCAAAAAAAAACAACGTTTTGTCAGTTCCAAAACGTTTTCTCGTTTTGCTGCAGAAACGGTTTATTCCAAAACGTTTTGCAACAGACAAAATGTTTTTCAATGGAATTCAACTATGAATACACCCCAGGTGTCTGTAGGTTTCCCTGATCACTAGTCCAGACAGGAGGTGTAACTGTTGCTAGCCTAGTGCAGTCAGACTTTTTAGAAGAGCGGCTGTGGTCCTAAAACCCAGGAAGCTCGCTCGCGCTCTCTGAAAAACTTTCATTGGCAGGTGTTTATGAGTTAGTCTCTTAACTGCAAAATTGCTATTGCCTGAATTAATGCATTGTTTTCTCATTTTGGCAGCTGACCCCTGCATCACCATTGCCCTGCCCCTCTAGCACTTGGTGAATCACTCCAATGGCATTCAGAAAGACTTGTTCTGCACCACATCACACGATGAGAAATGCAACCACAGCCCTGTTACTTAATGTGTCTTTGTGTCCACTCTCCCTTTCTCGTTGTCTCTGAACTATGTGGCAGTATAGCATAGCTCTTCAGCTGAGAGAAGAGTTGTTTGTGTCTTTGGGGCTGTTGAGTGTCAATGTGTTCAGTGCCAAAGGGAGGAGAGGCTGTCTCTGTGTGCCTCTTTGTGTGGGAAGCACTGCTCTCTCGCTTTCACTCTCTCTCCCTCCCTCTCCCGCCCTGCTTCCAGGCAGCCCTCCTTTTTAAATGAGCCCATTGAGAGCCTCTGGAGCCAAGCGCATATGGCTTTCATTCTTGACTCCTCTCCAGCACCCGCCGTTTCTCGCTGCGGTCACCCCAACCCGGCGCTCTCTCTGTATGACGACCCTACTCTGCTCTCTATCCCCCTGCTTCCTCCTCCAGAGCCTCATTCCGCCAGAGGAGCGTCCCAGAGAGACAGCTCAGAGTCCTTTAGAAGCCTGACTGACCAGCTGACCGGATCCCACCGCTGACACCAACTGCACTCCAGCTACCCCAGTTGATAGATTTTTCCTGAGCTAAAATTGCTCTCTCTTCTCGTTGCAGCAAATGCGGAAGGAACCGGAAGTTGTGACGGTCACCCTGAAGAAGCACAATGGCATGGGCCTCAGCATTGTGGCTGCCAAGGTAAGACATCTCTTAATCGTGTCCTTTAGTATTTAGGCTAAACGTTTTTTGTCGGTACACACTAGTGCTCCTGGAAGAGGTTTGTGACTTCCTTACTGGAAGGGAAGTGCTATCTGAGCGATGTGAAAAACAGACTCTACAGAAACAAGCCAGAAACATTGAATTACATTTGTTGCGTCCATGCTTGAGCAGACTTACTGCCTAGTGAACACATAAATAATCCAAATTAAGCCCTTATCTCAGCCGTTGTCAAGAGGCCTGCCTGCTGTTGCCTCGAGGTTTTTTGAGTGTGTCCTCATTTTCGGGTCCACAACAATGCCAGTGGAACATGCTGTTTCTAGCCGTGTGGATGGATGTAAGCGCCTTACATTTTCCTGCTTTAACTCTGGATAATGATGGGATGACAGAAGAGAGATCGGCAGAGCAGGCAGCCTTTTGTTGATAGTGTGTGTGTGACTAAGCGACTGTCATGGTCCCTCTACCTGCAGAGTTAGCTCACTGTTCTCTCTGACCTCAGCACTCTGAGGGATGTTTTTTACTGAAACAGATCGCTCTTTGTTTCTGTCCGTCTGTATGGCAAACATTCAAATTGGAAGTCAAAACAGCAGTAAGCAAATTTGTCTTCCGACTGACAGTTTCAGCCGTCCCTGATCTTAACCATCATGTCCTAGTGTTGGAGGAAGCGGAGCAGGCGGGGGGGGGACACGACATCGTGGTTTTCCTCAACTTTTTGTGCGACTGCTAACGACTAACCGTAATAGGTTCTTTAACTAAAGCGTCGTCATTTGCAGTGGGGAATTAGTTAACATTTTACCCAGGCGGTATTGGCCTGGGTACTAACCTGCAGCTGGCCCAGCTTTAGCCCAGTTCTGACCCGGTTTGGTCTGTGTGGGTAATGTGAGAGTGTCTTACTGGGCTGCCAGAAGACTGGGCGTATGAGAGGAAGAGGAGGTTGTGAATAGAGGAGGGAAAGGGGGGACCTTCATGAACTGTTTATTTTCAAAGCAAAGTTCTGGAGTTTGAGGTGGCCACATCCCCTGTGTTTTTACTGCTATTTTCAACCTGAGGTGGTGTGTAAGACAAGGACGGATGGGGGGGAGCGGCGGGAGGGAAGGAAAGAAATGGGAGGGGTAGAAGGAAGGCACAAGGCAGAATGAGAAAGAAAGACAGAGTAATGATAGATTTGCCTAGTGCAGAACACAGCTGGGAAGTTTACCCAAACTGTTGCAGAGTAGCGGGGGCTAGCGCTGGTGGATTGGTTACGTAACCGTCTGGATATGGTATTTCCTACTCCGACTAGCTGCTGATATTTGCCATATGGGTCCAACAGTAAGATGTGGAGTAGAGATATCTTTCACTCGCTGCTCCACACCTAGTCTCTCCTTCGTTAGCTGTTTAGTTTTGTTCTCTGTGAGTACATCTGGGCTGTGATCTGCCCCTTGTTGCCTGAGCTCCAGCCGGCGCTAGCCGAGTGGGAACTACCTTCACCATGTGGTTCTCTGTGGTTGGGAGGAAGGACCAGTCCAAGTTGGTAAGTCTCGATCCTGACTTCTCTTGGAAACAAGGGTTTAAGCATGCCTTGTATGGTGTGAATGTGTAGAGGTGGGGGCAGGACCGCAGCAGGAGAGGAGGAGGTTGAGGGTGTGAAGACACAGGAAATAGAAGGGGACTCCAGTATATGCTCCTGTTCTACTCGCTGTAACCTTCCATATCTGACACCTTGGTGTTCTTTTTCTCAAGTTGACTTCTCAGTGGGAGTTCAATCTTTCACAGTTGCTCGTTTCAAATGTGAGACTGTAAATAAACGTCCAGCGCGGACCGGTTCGTCACGTCTCTACGAGCTGTTTCCCCAGTTAGGGGTGCTGCAATGCGCACACACACAGGCCAGAACTTCAACACGAGGACAAGAGCTTGGTTTTTAGTCTTTGTTTGTTTTGTATATGCTGGTGCAATAGTGACGGAACCGCAGAAGCTGCTTTACAATGGCTAGCTGGTTGAATACAACCCCTGTGGTTTCCCAAACACGGTCCTGGGGACTCCCCTGGGTGCATGTTTTGGTTTTAGCCTCGTTCCCGACGCTTTATTAATGACTTAATTAGAGCAGTGCTGTGTGTGTCCTGCAACTTAAACACATCCTTTCTGACAAAGAGAGGTGCATGTTATTAAATGACAAAATGAAAGACTTGAATAGCATCGAAGGAATGAGCGAGAGATGGATTGTACAAAATACCCCCTTCTGACCCAGAACCATGTCTGTCAAGACCCTGTTTAATAGAAAAGCACACAAAGCACCTAGCGGCCTATAACCATCACCACCACACACCCCCAGACAGAGGGGCGAAGACACGGCTCTTTGTGGTCTCCACGAACCCAAGCAAGCAGGGCAGAGCCCCCCCACCCCTACCCCCTTTCGCCGCACAGACACAGGCGTCTGACTCAACAGTGAGGGAAGCACACTGGAGTCATTTAGACCACAGCCACATGTCAAGACATTCCCCTCTGCTATTAGTTGATTATCAGATTAGTGTGGTGCCGAACTGTGTACTGTGAAGTGTTTTTAATATGGGGTCACACAGTGTCTGTCACAGAGGTGGCCCAGTGTGCTGAGAGCTCATTCTGATGATGGAACTGTCTGACCCACTTGACCTCAGATCCAAGGAAACATTCTCTTTGCTCAATTCAATGTCATCACAGACGGGCCGTTCTTCTCGAGGGGAAAAATATGTCGTCTCAGTCGTGTGAGATTGTGCTGCTACTTGTTCCATGCTCCAGTCAGATTGCGTCGCCTTTAAGAATGAAGTGTATTGATGGAGCTATTTCCCTCTTGGTATGGAGGTCAGATTGACCACCTCGGAGCTGTGGACAAATTGACTTGAGACAGAGATCTGTGTGTGTATATTATAAACTCCCTCAGGACTCCAGTCCAACTATTGTCTCCTCTGGTAAACCCCTGTGGCAGGAAACTGCAGACCATAGGTATGGCTTTATGCAGGAATGTACACACATACACCAGGGTATCCGTTAGCCAGCAATTGACGTAAATAAAACTGTTGTCGGTCAAAATAACTGAGGGGGAAAAAATCCCATTTAGTTATTTTTTTAAAAATTTATTGATGGAAATACATTTGACGTCATCCTTATCGATCTATAGGTTAATAAGCATAATTGAGTGGAATTAAATTGTCCGTTGTGTATTTTCGTTACTCATAATGCATTTTATTTATCCAACCCAGCTATCACACAGCATACGCACACAGCATACAGAGCCTATTTTCAGCGGGGTTTCTCCCTGCAGCTCGTCAGCTGGTTTCTGTGCTCTTGTCAGCCCATTCATTGCGCAACAATTCTATATGCTTTCGCGTGTTTAATTGTTTTGGTGCATGACATTATCAGGACCGAGAAACCAGGAACATGCTCATTGCTCACATTAAGCTCTCCAAACAAAAGACAATGGGGGAAAAATGGACAACTCTCTTTTGGTTATGAAATGAACTAAAAGTTGTTTCTCACAAGTGTAGCAGGTTGTGAACTCCATAAACTACGTTTCCACTCCGAGAATGAGAACTGTAAATGACTAATACATGCATTAACGTTTTAATTGAATCCATTTTAGAATACGGCTGTAACGTAACAAAATGTGGAAGAAGTCGAGCGGTCTGAATACTTTCCGAAGGCACTGTATGAAATGGGCAATTGATACACATTTTTAATAAAAGGGCAAACAATTCACACAATTAAACAATGAATGTGCAATCATTTGTGGAAGACTGTTGAGCCATTCTGGATAGCGGCTCTCCTACAGTGCATCTTTGCCACACACCTCTTGTCTTTGTTTTGAAGTTATACTCAAGACCTAGGCCTGTTTCCACGCGTGCTGCCCAAATGGGCATAGGCGTACGAGCTTATGATTTGAAACAATTCAGTCATTTTCTTTTAATAGCTAATGATCCTTGATTCCTTTTTGACTAAGTCATGCTTTCTGGTGAAGTATTTTATTTTTTGTGTAGACAGGAGTAATTATATCATTTTGGCAAATTTGTTTCCATTTACTTCCCTATTGGACCCGCCGCTATTGGCATTTTCCGGCACCACATTTTCCTAACGGAAACTCTGACATATCCACAAACACAGTATGATTGCCGGTTCAGTGCAAAGGACAGTTGTGTGGCAGAGTCTGATGCCTTGGCTCCAAATTCCTATAGAGCAGAACTGGGTTACAGTGCACTCATGGCAGGGCGGGACGGGAGAGCTGTTTGTGACTTACAGCCAACACATTCAACTGACTGGAGTAAAGTTTATTCACTACTGTACAAGGGTGTGTGTGTGTGTGTGTGTGTGTACAGAAGTGATATGTCTCTGGATTGTACTAGGACTGTGTCCTTACTGGACCCTACCACCACACTAGAAATGTGATCAGCCTCAGATCATAACACCCGGTGAACTGAGCAGCTATTACTTCGTAAGGGGGTCATTTCCCTGCCCCACCCTGTTTACCATATGGTCTGCTGTTAGTGGTGCAAGTCAACACACTTAGGACAACATTTTCTGTCTGTAAAATAGCTCTTGCAGTGTGCGAAATTGTGGAGCTCTTTCCAAGCTCAACCATAACATTGAAATAGATGGAAAGCATTTAAGGCTCTTTGGAATACTGCAGCTTGCTAGTCATCTTCTCGCATTGTTTCTATTGGATCGTTTCTATTATGCATTTCAATTGTAAAGAGCTTGGATCTCTCCTCTGGACATGCCGTCTCCAGTCTCTGAGACGTGACTAGACGTGTTAGAGCTGTATAGCAGTCTGTAGTAGTCTCCTTTGAGGCTCTCGCAGCCCCAGCTGTCTGGCTCCAATCCCCAGGTGTGATGTGTGCCACGCTCTGACTCCACACACAACTCCCCTCAGTTTCGGGCGAGGCGTGTAGCGTGACTTCAACTCGACACGTCCAACACCCTCCGACATCCTGACAGTTAACAGCATCGTAGCTAGCTACACACGTGCTCACCATAATGCTACAGTGCGTCGCGTCAGCTTCCTCTCCTTTACTAAAAATCGATATTATGGTCTTTAGGTGTTTTAGGTAAGGAGGAAGGAGGTTTTGGTGAGAGCGGTGGGATACATGTTGGATGAATGGATATTATGCCACCTTTTAAGCAGGTATAAATACTACCCGGTATTCTACTACACTAGCCAGCCCTCGTACTTAAAAACGGTAGCAATTAGAGCTCTCGTTAAAGCACTGCAGAGTTTTATTCATGGACTTTATAGACCTCTGTTACATGTGTTTTGCCAGGCTGAGCCTATGAACTTGTGTCGGGCTGATAGGCCAAGGCGGGGTAGGGGAGCCCTGATGCTTCTCGCTCTCCCGCTCAATTCAATGTGCTTTATTGGCATGACGTAACAATGTACATATTGCCTAAGCTTACTTTGGAGATTTACAATATTAACATAATAATATTAAATATTGTCAGCTGGACAACAATAAGCAAGGGTCTAAATAACCATACATTGAACAATGGCATAGAGGACATGTGCAGGTTGGTTGTAGTGGTCTGCCAACCCCACAGCTCTCTGCACCTATACTCATCAGAGAGGTCTATGAAACACTGTAATTGTTTTACATTTTTTACATTTTGTCTTGAAATGCAGCTCTGTCTCGGGTTCAGCTGGGGTGCAGTGGTTGCAGAGCCTTTCCTCTACAGGGAGCCAAGTTTTCCTGTGTCTAACCTTCTCAATGGCAAGGCTGTGCTCACTGAGCCTGTACTTTGTCAAGGTTTAGTAACCATGGTCAAATAGTTTGCCATGCTACGGTATACTGGCCAGATAGCACTGCAAGTCATTTAGTTTTTTTTGGACTGTGTTGTAATTTGGTTTATTCTGATAGATTGGATGGTCCTTGCATGCTGACCACACCGCTTGCAAAATATATTTAGACATCTGTTATTCAATTATTGCACCCACACTGCTCGTGCGTGTCAACGAGCGTCTGCGTTGCCAAGGGCTAAAATAGAACTCCTTTGTATTTCTGACTCAGATCGTGCTGCAGGTCCTGCCTCTCCCATCTCCTCATTGGTTATACCCACGTGGGTGATTGAAAGACAACTGTTTCCGGTTGTCTTGGTAATACTATGTAAGTTTAGATGCCAATCACCATATAACTTCAGAGTTGAAAAAGCCTGGAAGGAGGAGAGATGACTAGAAACGATTCGGTTGACCGTTTTATGTGTGGATTAATTGTCGGAGTAGAAGACCTTGTGCATTTCAGGTAAAATAACAACTCAATGTTTATATCCCAGGACAAATTAGCTAAGAAGTTCAAGCTAATTAGCCAAGTTGCCATAAATGTTTAATGCGTTTCGACCTGTCCCCAAATTAATGTCATTAGTTCAGAGTTTGTTTTGATATTTTAACCTGTGTGTCGTGATCACGTTTGGTGTAGGGGGACAAAATAAATGTATGCACAATGGCACACGCGCGCAGCCGGTTTGGGTTCCGTGTAAAATAGAAATGGGTTCTATTTGTGACGCTCAACGTGCTGCAAGTCCTGCCTCTCCCATCTCCTCATTGGTGTTTAGGAGCATATACCCACGTGGGTGATTGAAAGATGAACTGTCATATAAAGTCCAAAGAAGAAAAAGAAGCCTGAAGGAAGGAGGAGAGCTGATAAAACGAATTCCTTTCTCATTTGTGGATGAATTGTCGGACTAGAGGACCTTGTGCATTTCAGGTAAAATAACAACCCAATGTTTATATCCCAGGACAAATTAGCTAGCAACAGCAAGCTAGCTAAATTGCCATAAATGTTTCATGCTTTTTGACCTGTCCCCAAATTAATATAATTGGTTCAGAGTTTGTTTTGATAATTCAACCTGCGTGTTCAGATTGCTTCTGGTGTGGGTGAACAAAATCAACGTGCACACGCGTCTGGTTTGGTCAGCATGTTAGGCTTCAGTGTGTTAGTAAAATAGGTTTGTGAACTCAGGGACCAGCTGGATGAGGGAACTCTTTTCTTTGCTCAGCTCTTGGCATTGCAGGGCTTGATAATGATATGAGTGGGGGTCACGGTATTTTAGATGTTTCCAAAAATTTTGTTTTTAATGGCGTAGGTTGCCCTGCGTGAACTCTTACATGTATAATGCGACAGAAAACCTTCCCCGGGTTACTGTTCACACACATGCCTCTGTAATTGTTAGGGTCAAATGTATTTCCGTTCTTAAAGATTGGGGCTATAAATCCTTGATTCCAGATGTCAGGGAAATAACCTACACTCAGGATCAAATTAAACTGTTTTGAATATAGCCATTTGAAATCTCTCTGTCTCTCTCTGTCGGTTAGAACTCCCATTTCCCTCACATCACTCCTTTATGTAAAGGCCTTAATCGAGAACAGAGGTGGGATCCATGTTATTGGTCACATACACATGGTGAGCAGATGTTAATGCGAGTGTAGCAAAATGCTTGTGCTTCTAGTTCTGACAATGCAGTAATAACCAACGAGTAGTCTAACCTAATAATTTCACAACAATTACCTTATACACACAAGTGTGAAGGAATGAAAATGAATATGTACATAAAAAATATATGAATGAGTGATGGTACAGAACGGCACAGGCAAGATGCAGTGGATGGTATAGAGTACAGAATATACATATGAGATGAGTAATGTAGGGCATGTAAACATAAAAGTGGCATTGTTTCATGGGGAAATGCAGTGGGGTCAAAAGTATTCAGACACACGCGTACACACATTCCCAGGTTTGTTTGTCCCCTGTGGCAGTAACTTCTGACTGGCACCCTGGTTCTCGCACTAAACCCAGTCTCCTGTCCCCCTCTAAAATGTGAGCTGTAGTAAGATGTTCCTCTTGTAGGACAATAAACATGAAATCTGTATCAGCCTGGCAGAGGGCCAGTAGTCCTGACCTGTGTAAGGGGACCCCCCTCTTGTGTTTGAGTGGGACCATTGGGTCCCCCGGGAGGACGGGTGGCCCTCTGGAATGTCCCCCTCCTGGCTCAGGTGACATCCCTCTAGGAGGAGTCCATGCCACAGCTCCAGTGTCTGCACTGTTCATAATCAAACACACACACCTACGCCAGATTAGCGACTTCCACCACAGTGCCAGACTGAACTGAAGACTGAACAGATTGACGTATTTAGTCTATCTGAAGGTATCTCTTTTATTGCAGGGGTGTCGAACTCATTCCATGGAGGGCCTAGTGTCTGCTGGTTTTTGTTTTTTTCCTTTCAATTAAGACCTAGACAACAGTTGGGGTAATGGGTAGTGGAGGGCTGGGTGGGTGCTTCTGATTGTGGTGTAAATAGCCAGGCTTTCTCAGGCGGATTCTGTTTCTGCGTTTCCTCACTGCTACTGTGGCTGAGTACTGTGCTAGGCTTCCTTAACCACAGATCTCGCTCCCTCTTTTTTTCCTCTCTCTGCTCTTCAGATCCTCTGTCTTTACATGCTTTGCATTAGCATCCAAATAAGGCATCAATTTAAGGAGTGTGACAGTCGAATCCTCTCTGGTTTACATTTCAGTGGTTGTTTTGGCAGCTCTTCACAATGCCCATCAAACGCTTTGAGGAATAAACAGATGTTCAGACAGCAGACGACTGTCCAAACCTCTCCCCTAGCTTCAGTGTCGACCGCCAGCCTTTCTCAGCTGACCACCACACATTAGACTTAAAACAACAGCGTGTCACATCCACAGCAGCCTTCGTGTGAGACGGCCAATGGGCCCACACATGGGTGGCTTTTACTGGTCACACCCTCCAATCCCGGTTCTCGTGTTTGACATGTGTACTTTATGTTGACCAGCGTCGAGGTGTTACTGCGCAGACTCTAATGTCGAGGGTCTTGTTGTGAGTCACTACACTTGAATAGGGGAGGAAGTAATAAGGTAGTGTGGAACTGGTGCTGTGGAAGAGCAGGACCCCCTGGCAGGCTGTGGTGTGTGGCGGTGGCTATCTGCTGCAGCTAGAGGAATGTGTTGTTGACCATGGAGGAGAGCAGTGCTGTGATCGTCCTCCCTGGTCTGGCTGTTGTCTCTCTGGTACTGGTTCCCTTGAATTGAATGAAGGAGTTAATGTTTTACTTCAGAGACTAACATTGTTCTCAACACACACTCCCAAGTTCTCAGTCAAGCTCATTTGATATCTGTTGCGTAGGTTCCTTCAGACAAGCGTGTTGTTGAATTGTGTTACACAAAGTTCGTAAGGCGCAATTGTTTTCGGTGGGGTTCTCGGGTTAGAGCACCGCCTGTATCTATTATCTAGCCTGCTGTGTTTGTACAGGTGAAAGCTCTTTTTTTACAATTGTCTGGTATCATTGGGCCGTAGATCCATGTGAACAGGGCTCTCGTGTTATTTGGAGATGATATTACATTGAACAAGACCGTACTGTTCCAGGCAGCTCAATGTGATCTCTACCGGATATACCCCCAATATTACAGCTGGCTCTGGCCCAGGATTTCCTTTAGGAAAATTTGATGCCGGACATTTGACCGACAACATTTTAATTTACTGGACATTTGATACATTTACCAGACCCATATGCATTGGGCCTGATTAGGGCGTCCACCCACCGTGCTCAGAATGACAGGAATCACATTTAGAATATGGTAATTCATATTAACAGAACGTGCATTTCGCGGATGCAACAATGTGCGGTCCTTTTACCAAATTATGATGTGCACTTTGAACATGCGCTTAAATATGTTATAACTGTCCAGATGTACTTTTCCTCAGCCAACAAGACGAGTAACAAAGAGCAGGGGGGGGGGGACTAGCTTCGACTGGAGAAAAAAACTCTTGAATGTTCATCCAACTTGGAACTCTAACTTGGGCCTCTTTCTAGAGCTCCGACTTTCCGACCTGAAGATCACTGACGTCATGATTTGACCTTTCCGAGTTCCTAGTTGTCTTGAAAGCAGCACAATGCTGCAGCAGCTCTTGCGCGGTCTGGCAGATTTTCAATTCGAAGGCTCTGTATCTGTATGCTGTACGCGTGATAAATGAGATACATAACGAATATACTGTAAACGTGCCAATTTAATTCCACAAAATTATGAAAATTAACCTATAGGCCAATAAGCTTGAATAGTCAAATGTATTTACATCGACTGGTATTTCTATCAAGGAATAGGCTAAAAAGCATTATTACGCAATGGGATTTTTTTGTTATTTACTGGACAATTGGCCGATGGCAATTTTATTTATCAGCTTTAAAAAATAAAACAATTATGGACAAAAGCTGGCTATTACCGGCTAACTGAAATCTTGCCCGTCTGGGCATGCCATATTGGGTAGTTAGTTACCTTTTTGAGAGCTCAGCCATGGGAAAATATATTTTTCATCATGGTAGATACATTTTTAGTCCACTCTCATAAAACACTGACTCTCAGGAGTTCTTCCACACTACAGTCGTGGCCAAAAGTGTTGAGAATGACACAAATGTACATTTTCACAAAGTCTGCTGCCTCAGTTTGTATGATGGAAATTTGCATATACTCCAGAATGTTATGAAGAGTGATCAGATGAACTGCAATTAATTGCAAAGTCCCTCTTTGCCATGCAAATTAACTGAATCCCCCAAAAACATTTCCACCGCATTTTAGCCCTGCCGCAAAAGGACCAGCTGACATGGCTGGAGATCACTCTGTCATGCTGATTTGAGTTCGAATAACAGACTGGAAGCTTCAAGAGGAGGGTGGTGCTATAAGTCATTGTTCTTCCTCTGTCAACCATGGTTATCTGCAAGGAAACACGTGCCGTCATCATTGCTTTGCACAGAAAGGGCTTCACAGGCAAGGATATTGCTACCAGTAAGATTGCACCTAAATCAACCATTTATCGGATCATCAAGAACTTCAAGGAGAGCGGTTCAATTGTTGTGGAGAAGGCTTCAGGACGCCCAAGAAAGTCCAGCAAGCGCCAGGACCGTCTCCTAAAGTTGATTCAGCTGCGGGATCGGGGCAACCCCAGTACAGAGCTTGCTCAGGAATGGCAGCAGGCAGGTGTGAGTGCATCTGCAAGCACAGTGAGGCGAAGACTTTTGGAGGATGGCCTGGTGTCAAGAAGGGCAGCAAAGAAGCCACTTCTCTCCAGGAAAAACATTCAGGGACAGACTGATATTCTGCAAAAGGTACAGGGATTGGACTGCTGAGGACTGGGGTAAAGTAATTTTCTCTGATGAATCCCCTTTCCGATTGCCTGAGGACTGGGGTAAAGTAATTTTCTCTGAATCGCCTTTCTGATTGTTTGGGGCATCCGGAAAAAAGCTTGTCCGGAGAAGACAAGGTGAGCGCTACCATCAGTCCTGTGTCATGCCAACAGTAAAGCATCCTGAGACCATTCATGTGTGGGGTTGCTTCTCAGCCAAGGGAGTGAGTTCACTCACAATTTTGCCTAAGAACACAGCCATGAATAAAAAAATGGTACCAACACATCCTCCGAGAGCAACTTCTCCCAACCATCCAGGAACATTTTGGTGATGAACAACGCCCTTTCCATCATGATGGAGCACCTCGCCATAAGGCAGAAGTGATAACTAAGTGGCTCGGGGAACAAAACATCAATATTTTGGGTCTATGACCAGGAAACCCCACAGACCTTAATCCCATTGAATTTGTGGTCAATCCTCAAGAGGCGGGTGGGCAAACAAAAACCCACAAATTCTGACAAACTCCAAGCATTGATTATGCAAGAATGGGCTGCCATCAGTCAGGATGTGGCCCAGAAGTTAATTGACAGCATGCCAGGGCGGATTGCAGAGGTCTTGAAAAAGAAGGGTCAACACTGAAAATATTGACTCTTTGCATCAACTTCATGTAATTGTCAATAAAAGCCTTTGACACTTATGAAATGCCTGTAATTGTACTTCAGTGTTCCATAGTAACATCTGACAAAAATATCTGAAGACACTGAAGCAGCAAACTTTGGAAATTAATATTTGTGTCATTCTCAAAACTTTTGGCCACGACTGTGTTCTAGGATTATTTTTCAATTGGATGCTAGTGAAATGATTTAGGTTAACCGGTTGTAACTGGTAGGAAGTGATTGATTTTAGTTTGGGCAGAGGGATTCGGGGGATCCCCTTGTAGTTTTCCTGTGTTATAAATGTGGCAACGCTGAAAGGGAACCTGAACTGGTTGAAGGGGCTAGTCAGAACAGCAGATGGTATGGATCATGTCAAGCCACCTTTGGCCTCGTCTCATGTAGCCTCATTATTAGTACCATGTTTGTTTAGTCGATTTTAATATAAATTGTCCTGCTCAGGGTCTCTAGTCTCCAGATTAATAGTTTAATTTAGTTGGCAGTTCACTGCAGACAGATGCCTCCACATAGTGCTACAGTAGCTGTGTGATTTATTGGGGAATTGTGCTGCTACGTTAACACTAAATGGTCTCTGTTTAGTGTAAATAATGTTCTACCAGGTCAGCTGATCAGCATCCGCTCCACAGTAATGTTTGTTACTATGGGCCACGTGTTCAGACTGTCTGGCTTGTAAAGTGATGTGTTCCCTTCTGTCTGTCTTTCTCAAGGGTGCTGGACAGGACAAGCTCGGGATCTACATCAAGTCTGTTGTGAAGGGAGGTGCGGCTGAAGTGGTGAGGGTTTTAGATCATGCCGACTCCATACAGAATGACCTCATCTAGATTGACTCACAATGTTGCTATAAAATGACTTCTCTCTCCTTCCCTCTCCCTACTCTGTGTGTGTCTGTGTGTGTGTTACATTTGTTTTTGTGTGTTTAGGACGGTCGTCTGGCTGCAGGGGACCAGCTGCTGAGTGTGGACGGCCGCAGCCTGGTGGGCCTCTCCCAGGAGAGGTAATGCCTCAAACTTCCCTGACCCGCCTCGCCCCGGGTCACTCCCCAACACAACACCAATTGGACCTTGTGTACAGAACAACCTGGGTTTAGGAGTGAAACAGGACACGTAATGTCCTGCTGTTGTTATCCATATAAAGCTCTGAAGAGTGGAGAAACCAAGATGAAACCGATAGGGTACATCAAGGCCAATTTGAAACAAAGAGCTCTTTCAGTAGCAGCAGTCACACCATAAGAAGGAAATTAGCTCAATCGCGTAGAACAAGCAGAGACTATCTACAGTGCACTGACTTACAATGACCTCCACTATGTTTATGTTGGGTCTAGTAGTAATGAATAGCTTATCCTTGGTTCACACCTCTCTCAGATTAGTTAGAGCGTTGGGTTAGCGCTTTGGCCCAGTAACTGAAAGGTCGCTAGTTCGAATCACCGAGCCGACAAGGGGAAAACTCTGTCTGTGCCCTTGAGCAAGGCACTTAAACCCTAGTTGCTTGGTAAAGGCTGACCCTGACCGGTACCCCACTCTCTGAGGGTGTTTCGGGGAGAGTTGGGATATGCAAAAAAAATCCAAATTCAATTTCACACATGAGTGTGACACATACTTGTACATAGGATAAATATAAGCACCCACCATAGAAACGATACCCTTTCAGACAAACACACACAAACCTTTTGGACATTTTATTTTGGTTTCCAAATGCCAAAACAGTTGAGGCTCAGTGCTCAATCTATAACATTGTTATCTATTCTCGTAGGGGGGAAAAATGGGACTTTTAAAATTGAATTGCCACGTTGATTTAAAAGCACACGGCTCATTACACTTTTATATCTGCTTGTAAACTGACAACAGAATCTGGTCCAAGTCTTGAATTTATTGATTGCTTTGAGAAGTTTGTTTGTGTGTGTGTGTCTGCCAATGATTAACCACAAGGCTTGAGCACCAAACAGACAGTCGAAAACTGTTGGGAAATGAACTTCTTCTAAATAACTATTGCGTATGGAGAATGCCATTCCTGATACAGTACGGTTAACTCCTGGTCTGCCAATGGACAATGGAAGTCTCATAAACATCAGTCCTTGGTACTGCCATGATGAAAAACTAGAACTTTGGCATATTTGCTTTGTTCTGTTGCATTCAATCATCTTCCCAGTCCAATGAATTCTGAATCCCATTAATATCTCTTCTCAGGGCTGCAGAGTTAATGACGAGGACAGGCTCTGTGGTGACACTGGAAGTGGCCAAACAGGGTGCTATTTACCATGGCCTGGCCACACTCCTCAACCAGCCTTCTCCTATGATGCCCAGAGGTAAGGGTCTGCTAGGACAACGGGGGCACTGCTGGTAACTATGGTCCATAGGGCGCAGGTAAAAAAAGTAATTCACTATATAGGGAATAGGTGGCCATTTCGGGTGCAGACAATGTCCCTCCTTGTTCCCTGTAACGGTCTAGAGTCAGAGGAAAGCCGAGGTTTGACTAAGTAGATAATGAGGGTTTGTAGGCTCCAGATTCCATGAAATGTCAGAAGCAAAAGTCTACTTTGTTTTGTTTTCAACATTCAGCCTCTAGACTTCTGTGGTATTGGAGCGAGACGGTTGTAGTTTATGGGGCGTTGGCTGGCTGGTAGTGTTTGTACTGAGACTGTGACTGATAGTTAACAATGTCCATTGTACATGTACTGTCTGCTATGGTTGGCTCATTAAGGGGCGGCGGGTAGACAAATTGGGCCAGTAACCGAAAGGTTGCTGGAATCTAGATCGAATCCCGAGCTGACAAGGTAAAAATCTGTCATTCTGCCCTTGAACAAGGCAGTTAACCCACTGTTCCTAGGCCGTCATTGTAAATAAGAATATTTTCTTAACTGTCTTGCCTAGTTAAATAAACAAATATTTTCCTCCTTTTCCTCTCAGCGTTACAAGGAGGGCGTGATAAGAACGGTAAACTGAGACCAAAGAGTGAAGGCTTTGAACTGTACAACAACTCAGTCCAGAACGGCTCTCCAGAGAGCCCCCAGGGTGACTGGCAGGCCTACCCAGAACCAAAGAAGTTGAGTGGGGAGGAGAGACTACTGAAGAACCGGGCCGACCACCGCTCCAGCCCCAACGTGGCCAGTGAGTAGATGGGCGATTCCAGCGTTATGGACATTAGATTTACATGCTAAATTAAGGGGTCCATTCTGTCTCACAAAATAGAACTGTAACTTTTGCTGTGTGAGTATAGCACCCATTGGAAGGAGTGCATACCCCAAAAACTGGACTTGTTAATATTGACCTGTTGTATGTTTTTCTTTGTGTTATTTATATTTTGTGGTTTGGAGAAGAAGAAAATATATATAATATATATATATATATAATCACGTGTTGGAGAAATTAAGCAAATAAGAAGTATTATGGATGTTACTTGAAATGGCATTTTGGGGAGACTGAACATATTAGCAAAAGTCTGAGTTTGTTTTTAGGTCAAATCATGGATTGCCATTTCGAAGGAAAGGCTTGGCTGAACACAAAAACAATAAAATGAATATTGTCATTTCTATTATTACTTTAGAGAGGAAAAGCAACTCTTATGGATGTTACACCCTCCGTTGTGGACATTAAGAGTCTGAAATAGACATTCAAATCTACAAGATTTCTTGATCCGACTCTATCATAACGTGTTGTCATTTGGAACGTTTTTAAAATGTCCGCAGAAGGCATAGTACAGGGGTGTCCAACTCTTTTCCCCCCCGGGGGGCAACGAGGTCCGGAGGGCCGCACTGAAAATTGGTTGTATTTCCTTGTCGTCAATATTTGCAATGCATAGTCCTCTGTCAATCATTTCTGGAATTGTGGATGCTCCCTGGCTGTTTTGTGATTATTAGCGAGCTGGCCAGTCAAGAAACTGTATGTATATGTAGGTCCATTATCAATCCTAAAGAGTTTCCATTTGGTTTAGTCATTTTAAAGTATATTGAGTTTGTTTCAGTTAAATGTTTTACATTTTTACTCAAACCCCCCTCGGGCTGGATTGGATTCCCTAGCGGGCCGGATCCGTATGTTTGACACCCCTGGCATAGTACTTTAGGATTGAGTAATTACAGGTAGCCTTATACAAGGCCAGACACCACACCATAACAGGTCATTTTCTATCTTTATATACAGTACCAGTCAAAAGTTTGGACACCTACTCATTCAAGGTTTATCTTTATTTTATTTTTTCTACATTGTAGAATAATAGTGAAGACATTACAACTAGGAAATAACACATGGAATCAGGTAGTAACCCAAAAAGTGGTAAACAAATCTAAATATATTGTAGATTTTAGATTCTTCAAAGTAGCCACCCTTTTCCTTTGACAGCTTTGTGCACTCTTAGAATTCTCTCAACCAGATTAACCTGGAATGCTTTTCCAACAGTCTTGAAGGAGTTCCCATATATGCTGAGCACTTGTTGGCTGCTTTTCCTTCAGTCTGCAGTCCAACTCATCCCAAACAATCTCAATTGGGTTGAGGTCGGGTGATCTAATGCAGCACTCATCACTCTCCTTCTTGGTCAAATAACCCTTACACAGCCTGGAGGTGTGTTGGGTCATTGTCCTGTTGAAAAGGAAATGATATAGTCCCACTAAGCGCAAACCAGATTGGATGGTGTATCACTGTAGAATGCTCTGGTAGCCATGCTGGTTAAGTGTGCCTTGAATTCTAAATAAATCAGACTGTGTCACCAGCAAAGCACCATCACACCCACCACCACCTCCATGCTTCACGGTGGGAACTACACATGCGTTCACCTACTCTGCGTCTTACAAAGATACGGCGGTTGGAACCAAAAATCTCAAACTTGGACACATCACACCAAAGGAGAGATTCCCACTGGTCTAATGTTCATTGCTCATGTTTCTTGGCCCAAGCAAGTCTCTTTAATATTTTTACCAAATAGGGCCATCTTCTGTATACTACCCTGTCACAACACAACTGGTTGTCTCAAATACATTAAGGACAGAAATTCTACATATTCACTTTTAACAAGGCACACCTGTTAATTGAAATGCATTCCAGGTGACTACCACATGAAGCTGGTTGAGAGAATGCCAAGTGTGCAAAGCTGTCATCAAGGCAAAGTGGCAACTTTAAAGAATCTAAAATATATTTGTATTACACTTTTTTTGGTTACTACATGATTCCATATGTGTTATTTCATAGTTTTGATGTCTTCACTATTATTCTACAATATAGAAAATAGTCAAATTAAAGAAAAACCCTGGAATGAGTAGGTGTGACCCAACTTTTGACTGGTACTGTATATTTACTTTTCTGGACACTGGATTAAGTCTATGTATTTTGGGGGGTTTCATTGGAAGAAGACACTATACTGCCATGTGTGAGAAATGCATTTCAGCATACATTTTCCAAAAGAATCTTAGCTAGAACACATTTTCAAGATATCACCAATTGCTTCAGTAAATGTCTGATGAATTACGTCCCAGAACGAGCACACGACGTGGTGAATGCACAAGCTTCTGGAGCTTAAGATATGATACGTCGATGTCCATCACATCCATATCTGTTATGGATGTTACGGATATCATAACACTGATACTGATAAAGAAAAGCGAAGCCAATTATAAACCATATAAAACCTTGATGAAAGTTAGCCTTACAGAGAATGTTTCAAAAGGATCTTTTTGGATGTTACATTGCCTGTCCCAGTCAGCCACTATCTTTACAGGACTGTAGAACACGCAAATAAAACTCAAGGCACTTAAATTTGTCTGTCTTGCTTCATTAATATCTTGTCATAGCTAACACTGGGGGACAGCTGTGAGTGGAAAAACAAGCTCTGTGAGCCCTTTCTAAAAGCCATGAAATATGATTAACTGGAAAGTATTAATTGAAACTTGGCCACCTTCTCTGTAATCATAAAAATGCATGCAATTTCCTACTTAAACTTTTCAAATAAACTCCAACACATGGACCTTTTGTGCTGGGTTGGAACAAAAACCTCCAAACCCCATAGCGCTCCAGGGCAAGAGATGGCGAATGGCAGGTTGGCATTTATTGTCATGTCTTTCCCTGGAGGCAGCTCTGCAGAGTGGTCACTAGCTAGCACAGCCACAAAGTCATAATCTCATTTTTAAACCTAACCTTAATAACCCTAATGCCTAACCTTATATTAAGACCAAAAAGCAAATGGCCCATCTAGCGGAAATCACTAAGTTCTGCCTCCATGGCAAGATTCATGACAATAAATGTCAACTTGCTGGTGACGGGTGATCACTGGAGTAGTGTGTGTGTGTGTGTGACCACTGAGTTAGTGTCTGCTCAGCTCTGACTACCTGGTGTTTTTCCTCCAGACCAGAGTCAGAGTCCAGGAGGAAATACCGTCTACCCAGGAGGACCTGGGACAAAGATCACCTCCGTCTCCACGGGCAACCTGTGTGCTGATGTGAGTAACCACAGCAACACCACCAGTCAGAGGAATGTCGCCGTAACATATCTCCCTGAGGAAGGTCTACTCGGTCTCAGTTATGAGACCAGACCACACCAAGACATTACCAGTCACACAACTGGACATGTCACACAAGAGTAGGACAGGACTGTGATCCAGCACAAGACGATACATTATTGCAGCGTTCCCTGTGTTCGATCTGTTCTTCTCAGCTCTCACAATCAAAACAATAACCAAGATTACTAAGAGTCATTATCGGTGGTAAAATCACAACGTTCCAGTGTAACTGAAAATAGCTTTATCTATTGTTCCCCCTGTAATAAATCCTCATCAGCTCTCCAACCACTATCACTGATGAGCTACCCAGCTGTGGTGTTCGTGTGCTGCCTCTCCAACATTCTTATCCTGTCAACAAACAATGGTCTCCCTGAGCACAGGACCCCACCGCCATCTGCTACCGTTAATAACACTGATGCCGGAAATCTGCACCGTGGCCACGAGCGTTTGGTCTAGTTTATCCGACGTCTCTTAGCCAACCGTAGTGCGTGTTCTAATCGTAGTCCCCTTTTTCTATAGGACGAGCCCTCTCCACCTCGTCCCGAGGCCTACCCAATCCCCACTCAGACCTACCCCAGGGAATACTTCACCATCCCAGCCTCCAAGTCTACAGACCGGATGGGCCCGGCTGCGGGGCAGTTATACACTGACGACAGGGGCCCTCCTGGCTCCATGGAAGACCACCACAACAGCAGCATCGCCATACAGGTGGGCACACAGGCAAAGGAATCATGCAGAAATGTTTTGTCTGAATAGCATCTCTCATACTATACCTGCATGTTGCTAATTTATACATGTACTAGGTGTAAAAGTGCTGTGCTGCTCTTGCACTGTGTTAATGTTTGTGTATGTGATTGCTGTGTCTGTCCTCTCAGCGGATGGGCCACTCTCAGGAGGAGCTGTGTGACCTCCCAGGGGGCTACCCTCCAGCCCCCCTGCGTCCTGAGGACCTGGTCCACCTGCAACAGCAGCAGAGAGAGGCTGACTACCAGCGGGGCAGTGGGGAACACTGGGTCAACCACCACCAGGTCTCCTCCTCCGTGGAGTCCTCCACCTCCAGCCAGGAGCACCTCAACTACTCCTCCAACAAGACCCAGAGCAACCACAAGAGTGGCCCAGGACGCTGGAAGACCCCTGGCCCCATCGCCCCGCACCCAGGCCCCGTGGCTCAGGCCACACGCACAGACCTCCCACCCCCTCCACCGCCCCCTGTACACTACCAGGACTTTGATTCCCAGCCCGACCTGCCCCTACCCCCCCCTCCCTCGGCCTCCCAGCAGCAGGCAGCAGCCGCCGACCGCAAGAAGCGAGAGGAGCAGCAGCGCTGGTATGAGAAGGAGAAGGCTCGGTTAGAGGAGGAGAGGGAGAGGAAGAGGAGGGAACAGGAGAGGAAGCTGGGACAGGTCCGTAACCCATCCATGCCTGTAGCCCACAACAACAACAACCAACATGGGGGAACACTCCCCCCTCCCACACAGCACTATCAGATGCCCCCTCCCCAGTCCCCCATGCCAATGCAGCAGGTGCCCTTGCCCTACTTCCCCCCCCAGGGCCAACAGCAGGCCCAGCAGCAGCAGCCCCCCAGGCCCGAGAAACTGTCCACTCTGCCCAGAGCGACGACCCTGCCCCCTCAGGGTAACCCAATGGACACAGTGATCAGAGAGCTGCTCCCCCAGCAGCAGCCCCGCACCATCGAGCGCCGGGACCTACAGTACATCACCATCAGCAAGGCGGCGCTGTCCTCCAGCGACAGCCTGTCCCCAGACCCCTGGAAGAGAGACGCCCGGGAGAAGCTGGAGAAGCAGCAGCAGCTGCACATCGTAGACCTGCTGGACAGGGAGATCCAGGACCTGCAGGCTAAGCCGGAGCGTACGGCCGAGGAGAGCGACCGGCTCAGGAAGCTGATGCTGGAGTGGCAGTTCCAGAAGAGACTGCAGGAGTCCAAGCAGAGTGATGAGGAAGATGAGGAGGATGACGACGAGGACGTGGACTCCATGATGATCATGCAGCGGCTGGAGGCGGAGAAGAGAGCAAGGGTGAGCTGCCCTGGAGAGCAGGGGTCTAGTGTAGCACACTGGAGAACATGGAGAAGGTACGCTGTGCTATAGAGAATCATACAGAACATCAGGGAGGTAAGGTGTATGGAGGAAGACTTGTGGCCCAAGATGTTCAGTGCTGAGATCATTAGATTCACAGACTCATCATTGATTACAGTAGACCCATTTATAAATTCCTGAGCTCTCTGAACATTTTGAGCCACTTGACTCACAGGGCATGACATTTCTCATGCCAAGGAAGGGCCAGCCATGGGCCAAGCAGGGCAGTGGGAAGATAGGAAATGGAACTAACTGGTCTTAAAAGGATACTTCAGAATTTTGGCAATGAAGTCCTTTATCTACTTCTCCACAGTCAGATGAACTCGTGGTCTCTGCGTGCAGTTTGAAGGGAGTTGCTAACAAGTGTTAGCTCAATGGATAACAATTTCTAACTGGCGTTAGCGCAATGACTGGAAGTCTATGGTAACTGTCAGCATGCTAGTAGATACCATAGACATCCATGCATTGCGCTAACGCTAGTTAGCATAGGCCTGCGAAACTGCCTCGAACTTCCAACATACTGGATGCAGATCACAAAAACATCATCCGACTCTGTAAAGTAGAGAAAGGGCTTCATTTCCATTATCCTAAAGTATCCCTTCAATGGGTACAGAGTAGGATATGGAATTCCCCTGAGGAACTCCCATTAAGTAGCTAGCTACAATGAATGTTTTGCAGTGTGCACCTGCAACATGCTTATGCTCATTGCTTTGCCACATGCTAAGCTGAGCTGCTGTTCTCAACTGGCTGCAAGAGAGGGAGGGGCAGGATGCCGGACACACAACAAACCTACATGGAAAAGTAGAAATTGTTTTTGTTTTTTTCAATATTATGGCCATTTGGAAATGATTCATCTCCTGGTCTAACAGGATGGCCATCAGAAAGTGTTACATTCGGTAAGAAAACAGTGAATTGAATCGAGTAAAACGTCATCTAACTAGGGTTAATGTCCCTGGTCTCCTCAGACAACAGCACAGATGAACATAAACCAGCGAGTCCCCTCTAGTATATTACTCCTCATTAGTAACTGTTACAACATTACTGTCTCTGTCTAGTGAGACTCCAGGAAGTTTCCTTAAGTAGTGAGCAACATTCTTCTGAGTCCCTGCCATCTAGGCTCTGGCATCTCAGGGGGAGGGTGGGGGGGCTCCATGCGAGGAATCGGACGGAGCGATGTGGAGCGTTATCGGTCTGAGGGGAAGTGGGCCGTACATTCACCGCTGGCTGTAATCAGCCCCATACTGGGGAGGAATGTTCCTGGCACCACATCACTGCTGCCTCTAGAACCCCTAGCAATGTTTTCACCTTCTTCTTCTATGCCCCCCTCTTCCTCTTTTTTTAATCTCTATTTACTCACTCTCTTTATCCCACGTTCCTATCCTCCTCTGTTTTCTCTCTCTTTATCCCACGTTCCTATCCTCCTCTGTTTTCTCTCTCTTTATCCCACGTTCCTATCCTCTGTTTTCTCTCTCTTTATCCCACGTTCCTATCCTCTGTTTTCTCTCTCTTTATCCCACGTTCCTATCCTCCTCTGTTTTCTCTCTCTTTATCCCACGTTCCTATCCTCCTCTGTTTTCTCTCTCTTTATCCCACGTTCCTATCCTCCTCTGTTTTCTCTCTCTTTATCCCACGTTCCTATCCTCCTCTGTTTTCTCTCTCTTTATCCCACGTTCCTATCCTCCTCTGTTTTCTCTCTCTTTATCCCACGTTCCTATCCTCCTCTGTTTTCTCTCTCTTTATCCCACGTTCCTATCCTCCTCTGTTTTCTCTCTCTTTGATTTCCTCTTCTTCCGCAGCAGACTGCTGTCCCAGCAATCTCTGTTCTAGACTTGGTACGTTCTATCTTTACGCATTCTCCCTCCTTTCTCCTTTCTTACTTGTCTTGGGCTCCACCTGTGTTTCCTCTCCTTCATTCTCTGCCCTCCCTCATCAGGCCTGGGGGCCGGCTGCTGTGCTCGTGGGGCGGGTTCGGGAAGTTGGAGGTGCCACTCTTGGCTCTAGATTAGCCACGGGGAAGTCATCCTGCGATTCTCATTGGCTGTTGGGGACCCTGTCGATCTGTGGAACAGTGATCTAACTTGGTCTCTGTGAGAGCCCAAGGCCACACAGCCACACTAATTATTTTGGTCAGGGCTCATTTAAAGACGATATCAAATAATAATGCCTCGTAAGATAAATCATCATCATTGATTAAAACAATTCCCAGAAAGAAAAAGAAAGTCAGTAGGACACACTAATCTCACCTATAAAAAAATGAATGTAAAACTAACTGGGGCATGGTTAAATAAAGTATTTGTTCCAGGGAGGCTCAGTACCATGCAGCCGTTGTTTCAGAGCAGGGAGCTGCCTGGCCTGCTGGAAGACCCTCCCCAGCAGCGGTCACCTGCATGTGGGGCATAACCATCATTGTACCGTGTTGGGTGTCAGTCCACTTCATTCCAGTCATCCAACTGTGTGTGAACAATGCTTGTGCTCAGCCTGAATGCTGTAGCATCTCTCCTCCTCCTCCTCTCTCATTGGGGAAGTTGCACAGTGTTTTCTTCTGTCCGTCTGTAGTCATGTTTCATCTGGTGATTGACTTCCAGTCTGTTGTTTGGTCATCATGACATCAGTGAAAACAAAGTGGACACTCCTCTGCTCCGCTCTGCCATGCCGTTGTTGTTTGTTGTTGCTGCACGTTGTTGTCATTCATTCTGCATGTCCAGCTGTCGCCATGTGCCTGTCTGCAGTGCACACTGCTTCTCTCAACACAGACGACCTATCCTGTGGCAGAGTGGAAATGCCCCCCCCCCCCCCCTCCCCCCACTAGACGTTTAACTAAGCATACAGAGCATTCCCCCACAATATCTAGACCTAGACGTTTTCAACACAACGGGCCCTTGTCTGGAAACCCGATGCCCCTGACAGGGGGCCAATCTGCTGAATGAGCCTGTGTATAGACGTGTGTAGGTGCAGACATTAGAGCGTTACCGTTGAGCTGTGACGGACTGAGGAAACACGGGCTGACTGGATTAACGTGAACTCAAGGTAGGACAGTGTGACGAGCGCATCGGTAGGTTTGCTTCAGTTGGAGATCTGAGGATAGTTTTTGTTACTAAGTTGTACTTCCACCTTTTCACCTTAGAGAGCAGGGCCTCGAATAACACTTATGTATAACACATTTGGGTCTACTATATGAAACGGTTCGATTTAACAAAATATATTCCACTCTACAACAGATGAATCTCCAAGCACACCTTTTAGGAGATCATAGACTGTAGGACGACTCCCCGGGCCGTGCACACGGTGCTGAATGGTGTGTGTGTGTGTGTAGTTGCAGGATGAGGAGCGGCGGAGGAAGCAGCAGCTGGAGGAGATCCGTAAGCGCGAGGCGGAGGACCGGGCCAAGCAGGAGGAGGAGAGACGCTGGAGAGAGGAGGAGAGGGCCAGACGAGAGGTCGATGAGAAGGTACACCTCCCTGACGGGACCCATTGGACCGTGTACACTACACAGTCCTCTCAGCAGTTCGCTAACACACAGCTGGTTAGACGGGTTCTGACAAAATATGAGACATTTCTATGAAAGTGATTTCTGTTCAGTCAGACTGTAATAAGATTATTGTTTAATATTTTATATGAATCTGATAGATCTCAATGGAATCCCGATGCAGCTGTGTTACATTGTTTTTTGTAAAAACAATTTTGACGATAGTTAAGTTTTGTAAAGGATTGATGTCATTGCCAGCAGAGCAGATTAAAGCAGAAAGCCACAGCCAAATCGGAAGCAGAGGACATCAGAGTAACGGAGTGTAAACCCAGAGAGAGACTTAAGAGACTAAGCTGCACTGTAATTAAAGTATTACCCCGTGGGGATCTGCCCAGCTAATTGTAGTTTACCTCATGAAAAAGGAGTCGTGCCTAAACAGAACAGCCCACCAGCATAAGAGAACAATTATACAGTGGAAAGTAAAGACCGATCTGTGGGGACCACTTCCCTTCAGGGGGTGTAGAGGGGCAACTGAGACGGCGGCCATTTTTATAATCTGCTAACATTACCAGCTTTTTCAAGGTTTCTACTGTTCCTGGTCACTTTCCACAGAGCTGTAAGTGATCCTGTATGAAGAATTGTGAACACGCCCCTCTACAATGAACCAATCAGAGAACTGTGGAGGGGACTGTCTGGCTGGGTTTTTAGGACTCCAGTCGAGTAGTGATGGAGGGTAGTATTCAGTGTTCTGTGTACAGGATAAGTAGTATTGGGTCAGAGAGCCCACAGCCAGACAGAATGCTCACTTATCTTAATGATGCCTGGTGGTGTTTGGTCTGTCAGGGGCCAAGTGTGGTTTTGGAGCACTGAGTGTTTCCTGTCCTCAGTCCCAGTCAGTTATGGGGATGTTGAATCACCAGTGGTCTGAGAGCATCAGCATCCAGTCATCTGACCTTTTGTGACAATGTTACAACATCCCAGCGCCATTTTGTTTTCACTGTGTGACCATTGATTTAGTTGTTTTCCTGTGAGTCATCCTCAGACCACTGGTAATCTAAAGCTCTGTAATCATGACAACGATGTCCTAACGGCATGTTCTCAAGATGGTCCCCTTCCTCTGTGTTATGTAATGTTATGAATGGATGCATGTAACCCTCCTACCCCCAAAAAGCATGGGAGTCACTTGTTGTTGTCTATGTCCGGTTGTTTATGGAATCCTACGTTTGTTGGAAGCCATTTGTCATTTCATCAGGCACTGCTTTGGAACTGCTGTTGGAATGCCCCACCCTCGCTGTGGACATACCAGAGTACAACACATCACCATCCTCTCATCGACGTCATATACCTACCCACCATACCACACACTAACCCAGGGGATCCATGTACAGAAACCAGAGCCAACCAATCTCTGTTACTAGCTGGTCCCTTTTCCAGAGCTAAAACCATAGAACCCCTCTAAAAGTCCTTGAGTTCAAGCCTATCGAATCACTTGACTGTAGTCTAACCCAAACCGCTTCAAACTGCCCCAAGCTGTCAGAAAAGTACCTGTTATCTCGCAGATGGCGGTTCTCAACACAGCGTGTAGAGGAGATGAAAAACAGCACATGAAGTACCCAGAACACAACACACAGAGTAGCCTCCCCCGCACATTACACACACACACACACACACACAGACATACACAAACACATAGTGAACGGATAAGGAAGTGGCGGACTTCTCTGGCTGTCTTGTGGCCATGGGATCCTCCCTCCAGCAGAATGTGTCAGTCCAAGACAGTCAGCCATGCCTTGGCCACACTAACAGGCTCTTCCCATTCCCTTAGAGGAGGCAGGAGGAGGAGTACTACACACGTCTGGAGGAAGGGCGGCGCCGGCAGCACGAGGAGGCCGAGCGCAAGCTGCTGACCCCTGACGAGCCTGGTCTGTACAGACCTCCCCTCCCCAGGGACTACCAGCCTCAGCCCCCCCCTCCCACTGCATCCCCCGCAACCACTGCCACTAACGCTCCACCACCCCCGCCTCAGAGAAACGCATCCTACCTCAAAACCCAGGTCGTCTCCCCTGACGCCTTGTACACTGCCAAGTTTGTCTCGTACAATGACGAGGAGGAGGAGGACGCTGCAGGTCAGGTTAAGCTCTCCGCCACCAGAAAGTCCTATGGTGACCTCCCGCCCGCGCACAAGCCGCAGCCGCCTGCGCGCAAGCCCCGCCCTCTGTCTGATGGGATCTTTCTGTCCAGCTCATTCCAGCCGCCGGCTGTCAATGCCAACAGTACTGCAGGGCAGCCCCCTCCCCCTCCCATCAAACCCAGCCTCAGCTTCATCCCGACAGGCAACTCTAAAGGTAGACACGGAGAGGAGAGAGGACACGCCCTCCCATACGCCTCCCTCTCCAGATCTCTCATTCATTCATGTTTTTTTTTAAAATATTTTTGTGTTCCTGTTTTTTCAGTAGAGTCATTCTGGCTTCCTTTTCCCTTCTCCCTTCCTCTCTGTCTCTCGACAATCCAGTAGATCTGTATTGTAGTTGCCAATCAACTTGTAATTTGTTATTTCTCCAGCCATCTCCCATCAGTTTGTTATAGGTTGTTGGAAATTCCACTCCTCCACTAGCAAATCAGATTCCGTTTTGTTTGTATTTCCTGTCCTCACCCGTTCCTCTACCTCCAATCATCCTTCTAGCAAGTAAAAGCAATCGATAAACCAACCCGTGATTCGCCGTGAACGCACTCCAGATATCCAATCATAGTACTGTTGGTGTTGCCGCCCCTCGCCCACCCATGTGTTTGGTTTTGCTGTGGTGGTGACCTGCCGCCCGCCTGCCTGCCCAGCCCTGCCGCGGGCCCCACAGCTGCTTGGGGGTGGGATTGGCATTAAGGAACACTGAGCCACTGGCTTCTTATCTATCACATTGACTCTGTGATGGGACCTGAGAGGAGCAACTCTCCTCAGGTTCACTTGGCAAAGGGGAAAAGATCTGTTGAGTGAGCCATTGCATTTGTCTGTGGCTGTTTAAAGGTCTGTCAGGGCTCCAAACCAGTCAATCACTCATTAGATTACTGAGCAGTAGTACTACTTCACTACAATCTAGTTCTATGGTTTAAATCTGTGGCACAATATATTCTGTTTTAAAGCCTTTAGTGACCCCTACTGGCAGAAGTGTCAACTTTCAGTTATTGTCTTCTATTGCTGGAACCTGGCAAAAGTTATTTCAAGATAAACTTTGCTTGACATTTTAGGGATAGTCTGTGCATTTTTGGTCAACAAACCACAATAATGTAAGTCTCTTGGTGAGAAGGGCATTCAAAAGTCTATTAGTATTATCATACTCTAAATACAATACATTTTCAGTGTTTCATTGTGAGCCATAACATAGTCTACTGTAGTTTGAGGAACTAATAAGATATTTCTTAAGTAGAAATGCTGTTGGTAACTAATGATATCCACCATTGACAATCACAGGATTATGCCTTTCTATTTTAGAGACCATGTTTATATGTGTTCTTAAAGAAAATGTGAACGCAAGCCCTCCGATGTGAACACTTTAAACAGCCATGGACAAAAGATGGCAGTAATGCAACACAGTCAAGAGGCTCAGTGAATGTCACCCTGCATGTCACAGCACCAGTGCCCCTGCCCTACCCAGTATGGATGATGTGTGGTGGGCCTGTTGTTAATGTGTTGCATTCCTCACTCAAATTGAGGGACCAATCACTAACCTTGCTATAATCTCACATCAACAAAACCTGCAACCCGCCCCCGCTGAATCCTAGCTTCATTCCAATCGGCCTGATGAGATCCATTGCTATTTACTGCCTCTGCTGCTTTGCTCTCCTCCTTTCAACACTCATGTATTCTGTTCACTCCTCTTTTTGGCTGCTATGACTGTTCCTGATTCTGCCCTGTCTCGGTCTCTCTATCTCTGTCTGTCTGCCATGCCTCTGTCTGTCTGTGCCATGTCTCTGACTGCCATGCCTCCTGTCTGTCTGCCGTGTGTCTGTCTGTCTGCCGTGTGTCTGTCTGTCTGCCGTGTGTCTGTCTGTCTGCCGGTGTGTCTGTCTGTCTGCCGGTCTGTCTGCCGTGTCTCTGTCTGCCGTCTGTCTGCCTGCCGTGTCTCTGTCTGTCCCGTCAGTCTGTCTGTGTGTCAGTGACATTGTCTAATGCTGCTGCTTCCCTCTGAGGCCATGCCGTGGTTCAGGTAACCGGTCTCCACTTGAACCACTGGCTCCCTCTGTTTACCACAATCCACTGGCAGCATCAAGGTGAAGGGCAACCCAGCTCTCTGATAGATAAGATATCTAGATGTTTTGAGACTGCTCAGATTCCACCTCCTGCTCCACTTTATCGTAAAAGAATATCAGCAAAATCTAACTGAATTGTTGGAGTTAGGGGTATTTGTGCTCGCCTTTTTTGAATGAAAGGAACACATTATCCATGGCTCTAGAATATAGAAAGACCTTTGGTTGACTTACATTACATCTGATGCCAAAGTTCTGTATAAGCTTACATTTGGTTTACTAAAAGAATGAAATCCGCAAACCATCAGAGGCCCTTTCTTTAGTGTTTGTTATTGGAGGGTTCATAAGGTGTTGTTTTAGCTCAGGGGACAGACCTTGGATAAGTACCAACTTATCAACTAGTCTGTAGACTGAGAGCCGGTTCTGCACCAGAAGAACTTGACCATGTCAGTGGAGTCCTGCCTCGGTTCACACAAGTCAATGTGTTTGTGTCTGCCCTGTTATCCCCAGTTTCATTCCATTTAAAACTAAAGAAAACATAATCAACATGCTTTTGGATTCTGGTTGTGCTTACACACACACACACACCATTTGTTGGAACACAACCAGTCAGATTCTATTGGTGGGAGTTCTGGGTTAGTGTGAGACGCCAGCCCCAGCCCGCCACTGGCATGGCCCTGACAGACACATGGACACGTGAGCCTACTGATTAATGCCTACTGTGGGTCAGAGGTAGAGGTCACCTGTGGGTGAGTGATGTTCGGTTAGAAGTAAGAAATCCAGTTAGGACATCAAATCGGTCCTCATTCAGGCCCCTGTGGCTTTGATGAGCTCCTACCGATCATCCAGCGGTTTTTAAGTCGTTTTTGGCATAACAGGCTTGATGACCATTTACCTCGGGTGCTACATGCCTTAATGGTTGACCTCCACCTTTGATCCCACACACTTGTTTCACAGACCCTGCTGCTTCAGGCGTGCCTTGGAATGCACTAACGCTATTCAGTCAGCTAATCTAGTCCCAACGGCTTGTTTTGGTCTGTGGAAAAAAGCTTGGTTTGTTGTAGAATTTGAAGTTGACTGAAAAGTTGCTGGGTACAGATAAATCAAGTTATAGCCTGGATTGTGACTTGGCAACGATTTACAGTTGACAGTGTTACGTCACAACAACTTTACATTGCCGTGCAGTACTCTTCGTGTCCTGACGCAGGTAAATGAATCCCAGTCAATAAATAGTTCATAGAAAGCGGTTCTATACACATGTTTGTACCCGGCATCTTTTTAAATCACGCTTTGGGTTTACCAGCCAACATGGTACTAAAACGAAATGAATTATTAACTAATGTGCTCTATTTCCCCAATGAATTAATTCATACAGGATTTCATTCATACACTGGAAACACAACCGGGGTTGTAGGATCAGAAGAAGGTTACAAGGACCTGCGAGAGAAGTGGACAAAAGGGTGAGGCCTGCCATGCATCTCTCTCTCTTCATAAACAGAACATTCAACTGGGTCAGCCTCCTAAAAAAGAAACGCCTGAATGAAGGACCATCAGAAACTTGAGACATTGTCGTGTAGGAATTCTGAGAACTCACAACGTGGTACAGTATATGCCGTAGTCATATTGTGGTTATTTTTCTCGTTGCAGTGGTCAAGAACAGGAAAACACTTTAACTGGAGAAGCGCCAGAGAGTATGACCTTCAAGGAGCGCCAGCGGCTCTTTTCCCAAGGGAAGGAGGTGTCTAACAAAGTCAAGGCCTCACGGAAACTCATGGAGCTGGAAAATGAACTCAATACAAAGTAGTAGACTGGAGCCTTGGCAAGACAGACCGCCAAGCCCCAACTCGGCAACGAGAAAGAGAGACAGGTTTTGTTTCCCAGTGACTCTCCTTTTTTGTTTTTTTTATTTAATAACTGGACCATTACGTACAATTTAAATGTATCATTGCAATAGGAGAGACATTTATTTGCTTAATTTCCCTCTTAAACTGTCGAAGATATATTAAAATAAACCACTGTAAAACGTTTTAATTATACTAGTAAGACACATTTGAAGTCATGTGAAGGGGGATATATTTTTGTTTGTAAAATGATTCTTGGGTTAGGAATGAAAAGTTTTGCTTATTTAAAAAAAAAAATGTAATAGCTTACTGTAATGTGGAATATTTTATGGTATTTTATGCTCCTTCTGCATTACATTTTTCACACTTTTAATTTCTCCTTGTTTAAATAAATGCCCAGGCTTTCCATACCAGACTAATCATTTTAGTTAAACTTCTTATACGCAGTGGGCTGCTGAGGGGAGGACGGCTCATAAATGGCTGGAACTGAGCAAATGGAATGGCATCAAACACATGGAAAACTTGTTTGATATATTGATACTAATTCCGCTCCAGCCATTACCATGATCCCGTCCTCCCCAATTAAGGTGCCACCAACCTCCTGTGACTCAGTGATTCAAATGGAGTAATGTTGTCCATTCTGGTTTGTGATACACTGTTCTTCATTCCTTAGAATGTGGGTTTAGTTTTGCTCCAGCTATTACTGGAAGATGCTATGTCTTCACTATGACTTCCACATATATAAACTGGTTTACTGGGTCCTACTGGGGGTCCACTTGAGTGCACACACACACACACACACACACTGTAAATATCTCTCTCGTTCCAAACAGAAGTTATACTTCGTAATAGTAGCAACTCTCTCATTTGGTGTTCATCTTCAGAAATGGACAGTTCAGACTTTATAGAAGTGTGATGAAAAAACAATTAACTCCTATCTTTTGATTCTCGCTGTCAATGGGGGTGTTAACAGTTTTTTAATGTTTTCTATTCCCCCCACTTTTTAGTATTGATTTTCTTTGAATTGAATAGTCATTTGCAGAGTTGTATACATCACCAGTATGAGGGAAATGACTTCACTGTCATTTCAAATGATAATACAAATCAAAAGTAGGAACATTGTTTGAACCTTATGTAATGTACTTGCACAGATTTTGTTTATTTAAAATGTTTGAGCCTTCTGTTAAATCTATAAAACATGGAATACATTTGGATCTATAAGGCTACTGTAGGAAACTATTATTTGAAGGATTTGGGCAGTATGCTATTTACATGAAGTAAATCTCTCCAGTCTTAAACCCCTACATCTCTTCATTCACAGCTTTTTGATCCATCTTGTGTAAATATTCTTTTCAGGAGAACATGTGCCAGATTTCACTGTTAACTTTAATTGTGCATAAAGTAACGGTGGCAATATCCTGTTTCAGCTTCGAAGACTGTATTCAACTTTGTTTCTCATTTTAGGTTACACATTTTAATAATTTAAATTGTTTTGCTTGAGCCTTTTGTAAATCATGAATAAATACAGATTTTACAAAATGCTGGAACTGTGTTCAAATTTGTATAGAAATATATAATGTGACAGAAATAAATGCAAAAATGTCAAGATTTTACTGAGTTACAGGAATTAAATGTGTTAGGCCCTAATCTATGGATTTCACATGACTGGGAAGACGGATGCACATCTGTTGGTCACAAATAAGGAAGGCCTGTGGGTCAAAGAACCACCATTTACCTCGTGCAGTGCGACATCTTCACATAGACATGATAAGGCTGTTGAATGTGGCCTGTGGAATGTTTTCAAACTCCTCTTCAATGGCTGTGCAAAATTACTGGATATTGGTGGAAACTGGAACACGCTGTAGTACACATCGATCCAGAGCATCCCAAACATGCTCACGTGGGTGACATGTCTGGTGAGTATGCAGACAATGGAAGAACTGGGATAATTTCAGCTTCCAGGAATTGTGTACAGACCCTTACAACATGGGGCTGTGCATTTTCATGCTGAAACGAAGTGATGGTGGGGGATGAATTGCATGACAATGGGCTTTAGGATCTCGCCACACTACCTCTGTGTTCAATTTGCCATTGATAAAATGAAATGGTTTGTTCTCCGTAGCTTATTCCTGCCCATACCATAACCCCAGTGGTGTAGTTTTTACTATTTATTTTTGACTACATTCCTAAAGAAAATAATGTACTTTTTACTCCATACATTTTCCCTGACACCCAAAAGCACTTGTTGCATTTTGAATGCTTAGAATGACAGGAAAATGGTTAAATTCACATACATCTAAGGTAACATCCCTGGTTACCCCTAGTGCCTCTGATATGGCAGACTCACTAAACACAATGTGTTGGAGTGTGCCATCTGTAAATAAAAAAAATGTGCTGTCTGGTATGTTTAATATAAAGAACGTGAAATTACATAGTATCACTTTTTTGATACTAAGTATATTTTTGCAATTACATTTACTTTTGATACTTATGTATATTTAAAACAAATACTTTTGACTTTCACTCAAGTAATATTTTGCTGTGTGACATTCACTTGAGTCATTTAAAATTAAGGTATCTTTACTTTTACTCAAGTAAGATGGACTGCTCTGGCAAGATGGACTGCTCATTGACAACACTGCTCGCTTAACCCGGAAGCCAGCTGCACCAATGTGTCGGAGGAAACATCGTCCAACTGGTGACAAAGGTCAGCTTGCAGGTGCCGGGCCCGCCACAAGGAGTCGCTAAAGTACGATGGGGCAAGGAAAACCCGGCCGAGGCTAGGCCAATTGTGCACCTCATGGGTCTCCCGGTCACAGCTTGGTATCGAACCCGGGGCTGTAGTGACGCTGTGTCACTCACGAGGCCCTCATCAGCTAAATTTTGAGATGGTGCGATCGGCTAAGACACTAGAGGGCGGTCACGAATTTGTGAGGCAGAGGTCCCTAGTTCACGCCAGGTATGAGGCAAATCGGGAGGCAGTGGTACTCACTAAGCAAGCAGAATGATTTCCTTTAAACTAGCAACTACTAATGAGCCTCATGGCATTTGTTATGCTATCTTGAAAACTTGTACTCTTCAGAAACGTTAATATTAATTAGCTAGCTAAGCAATCTGATAACAGCTTCCCAGTAATCTCTATGCATAGGAAGTGTAGTGTACTGTTTTTACAATTATACTAGGGTAGCCTAGTGGTTAGAGCGTTGGACTCGTAACCGAAAGTTCAGATCCCCGAGCTGACAAGGTACAAATCTGTTGTTCTTCCCCTGAACAGGCAGTGAACTCACTGTTCCTAGGCCGTTATTGAAAATAAGAATTTGTTCTTAACTGACTTGCTTAGTTAAATAAAATATGTGAATTACAAATCAGCCTTTAACTAGTTAAATCCTGTTTCTAGTCTATTAGTTACAATGTGGAACCATTGATGTCCCAGGACCAAGATTGGTAAACACTGTTGAAGTGTATAATTGTAATACATACATGCAGACACAGCATCATTCAAATACTGGAATTTGATACTCCTGGTATTGAATATGACTGAAAAATAATGTCAGACATTCATACCTGAACTGCACCTTTATTTGCCAAGGTAGAGTACATGATCAGTGAATATATTAAATGTACAGGCTACAATGTGAGGATCTCATGCATGGTAATAACTACATGTATATACGACTTGCATCCTTGGCACAAAGCTATTATATTCTACTCATTCAGCCTGTTTTTAAATTGATACAACTGGCTATGATAGCTGAGGTTCATAGCTAGGTTCTGAACTCATTTGTATACCAAACGTTTGGGTCCATACACAGATCGGCTAGATAGCTAGCTACACATCCATAGGCGTACAGGTAATTTTATCCTCCACTGCACAATAAGCAAGAACATAGCTAGCTACGTTATTTCATCTATCTGCATGGCAAATATCAGCAAGACAAGCTTACAAATTTGTACATTCAATTAGCAGTAAATGCTTTAACTAGCTAGATTCTTTACATCCACTGTTTCACAAGACGGCAGCCTAGTTTGCTAGTTATTTCAGGAGTCCCTAAAACATTAAATAACCAGAATTACAATTTCATACATGTCACAACACGCATAAAGCTAGTCAGCTAACGTTATCAGGCTAATGTTAGCTAGTCAGCTAGCTTGCTAAATCGCGATTTTCATAAATTAACTTTGATTAAAAAAATGCATAATTTGTTTGTCTCTACAGTAACTAATATATTCCTGTCAACTGTACATTTTTTGCATGATTCGTTATGACGTTATAATCCCTTACATTTGCTTCCGTCATAGTATTTTTGTCAGCCATCTTTGCTGAAGAAAGTCCAACCCTCCTGATATTTCATCAAACATCGATACAGATAGTTGACAAGGGTTGTAAAAATGTTGCAACCTATTATTACTACCTGCACTGCAGATTTCCATCATCACACATTCGTATTCAGATGGGACAGGTATATTACGATATACAAGACTTTCCCTTGTGAATGTAGCACAACCACCACCCTGTCCAGTTGAACTGGCTAATGTTACTTCACCTCTCTTTACAGCATTGGTTAATATAATATGGTGTAGATGAGACCATGTGGTCGCATCCAACACCATTCCGCTCTGACACATCATTACTTTTGTTATTCAATACCTTCGCCCTCTTCACTAGAAGTCCCACTGCAGTCAGTAGCGCTTATAGCAGGGCCATTATTTTTCCTTTTGCAACAGACCATCCAGGTCCTTGACTATCAACATTTTGTTTAAATTAAAAACGTTTAACCTTTATTTACCTAGGCCCAATGACAGCCTACCCAGCCAAACCCTAATGACGCTGGGCCTATTGTGCGCTGCCCTATCAGACTCCCGATCACGGCCAGTTGTGATACAGCACATGATCAAACCAGGGTTTATAGTGACGCCTCTAGCACAGAGCTGCAGTGTCTTAGACAGCTGTGCCATTCGGAAGCCCAACAAACCCACCAATACCATCAGAACTATCATCCATTTGGACCGCAGTCCGCCAACCATAATACAAAACTATTGATTTTGTTTCGGTTCTCCACAAACACTCAAACTCCGAGAAGCTCCCTCTACAATAGCGAGCATCAATGGGTATAACTTGATATCAAGAAACGCCCATTTACAAAACGCCCCGATTTGCGGGCTGCAATTACACCCTTCCCGGGCTAGCAGCAGTAGAGAAACAATGTAGCAGTCGAATACGTAGACGGCGCTAGCACTAGCAAACAGAATAGATGCCTTGCACGAGATGCTACGTTGCACCCACATAATGATCAATCTATGGTTGAAATGAACTGGCCACCAAATGCGCAGTTAAAATGGGCAAACTGCGCTGAAATTAGCCACATCCAGATAACACGAATTGCTGATGTCAATGTCTGCTAATGTAATGCTAACAAGGAAGTCTGCACGAGAACATCTTACGATAGCACGTAATTTTTAGACAGCAATTTATTAGCCTCTCATAAAAATGAAAAACAGCATACAAATGTCAACAAGCTATAGCGTGTGTATATTGTTGTTACAATATTACTGGTCTCAAGTCATTATTTCCTTACATGTCAGGATGGCCGAGCGGTCTAAGGCGCTGCGTTCAGGTCGCAGTCTCCCCTGGAGGCGTGGGTTCGAATCCCACTTCTGACAGCATATTTTTATGTATGTGAGTGTAGTGTAAGTAAGTGTAGTATCCTGAAAACATTCACATGACGTCTTTTAAATGTGCAAAGCATTTGTTTAATGAACGATTGTTATACGTGTGGATTCTTTATTGAATTATTCACAACCGTGTCATCTCTAACAAATAACTAAAATAAGATGAAATGGTATCAATTATTTAAATGAGTAAGGTTATTTCTCAAAGACAAACATGTTACTTGCAACAATTATTTACATTTGTAAGGTTCTTCTGTCAAAGGCATACATGTTATTTGCCACAGAAATAACATCGATTACAGTACAAACCATACTGTAAAGACAGATGTGGCATCAAAACCAAATAAAAAAAAGTAGGCCTATCAAATCACAAACTTGACTAGTCAGTAGTCATAACATTTTAGAAGATTGTTGCCTACATTTTATAATGTATAACTGCTGGAAAATGCTTGAAAAAGGTATGCAACTCAACCTTTAAAAACATTGTCAACAACTATGCATATATCCAAACCATATTGTTTCATAAGCAAAAGGCAGGCATTCCACTTCAGTTATTTATTATCCACAAATATCAAGACTAAGGGCTAGATTCTATCAGACGTGTCGGAGGTGGAACTGCGCTAGAGCTGTCAAATCCACAAGCAGCTCCCGCCATTATACCTAAAGCGGACATTGCCATTGGCTACACAGTCATTATGAGAAATCCCATGCAGCCTTGTTCACAACTTCAAACACTGGGATGTGAGGTGTAATCTACACCTCAATGAGGCTGATAGAAATCCTAATTTTGTTTAATGATTTTCAAATTTGAGTGATTATTTCTATATAGTCTACACTTTCTCATGTTGAACTTTAAAGCGAGTGGAACGGGTGTAGCTTCATGACAAAGATTACAAGAGCAGCAGCTCACCGATTTGACAGCTCCATTTCAATTACACCTCTGACACCACCAAAACATCAGCTGTGCAAGGTATCATCTATCACTGTTTAACATTTAATCTGGTTGAATCTAGGCCTAAACTGTATCAGTCCAAAAGCAAATCTGTTGCAACACATTTGATTTTCTTTCAGATATACTGCAAAAAGGAGATGTCATACTGAAATCTTAATTTACATAACTTAAGCCATCCTTAAAAATGTGAACCACTGATATAAATACAACCATGTGTAGAAAAATAGAATATAGAGGATTATAACTGCTGCATTAATCTTGACCCAAGAGAAAATTCCAATCATCAGAAGCATGATGGCTTGTCGTGCATTTAGTCTTTCTGAACGAAAATGTCTGGAATAGTGTTGTAGTCCTTTGCTCCTCTTCACGCGCTTGTCACACAACCTTTGAGATAAAAATAGTACTATGGAATGTCAATGTTGGTATGGACCTAAACAGTCAAATGTTTTTTATTTATTTAACCTACCCCCGTAAAACCCTAACCCGGACAACGCTTTGCCAATTGTGCGCAGCCCTATGGGACTCCCAATCACGGCCGGTCGTGATACAGCCTGGAAATGAACCAGGGTCTTTATGACACCTCTAGCACTGAGATGCAGTGCCTAGACCACTGCACCACTCTGGAAATTAGTAGAACTAATCAAGCAAATACACCAGCTTAATACATGTATTTTATGACTGGTCTTAACCAAAAACATCTTATTTATAGTGTGATTACCTGATATGGAGTAGCGTCTCACTGGTAGTCACAACTAACCAGTAGTCACATCAGGGCACCTGTGAAATGTAGAATGGAGGCGGGGGGGGATTAATTATAATATTTAATGTATTCCCTTGCATTTAATAGTAAAACAGAGGGTTCAAAGATACAATTGTAATTAGGCCTACACCAAGTTACATTTAAAATGTCTTACCCAACATGCAGAACAAAAAAAATTAGCAGGTGAAAGTACTTACAATGTCTTGTTCCAGTCATTGTGCTACAGTGTGTCATCATCTCTGCTTCTTGGCCATCAGGGTACTCAGTAGCACGGGCTGTCTTCTCGCTTGCTTTTTCAAATCCTTGCCCATGGAAGGCAGCCTCACTTGAAGTGTGTCCATCGAGTTCTAGTTCTTCATTCAGTCTTCTCAGGAATTTGTTCGTCCTAGGTGGTGTCATTTCCGGTTCTACTTTGGATGTTCTCTCTACACGACTCATGCCTTCTTTCTGTTCAGGGGCTCTGATGGGGCGTTGTTCTTGAAATCTCAGTCCAAGCATGATGTCGATGTATTCTGCATGGCCAGCATCAACCAGGTCTTTAGCCACGTGAACGCCATCTGCTACAATGTCCACCTCCCAGTGTGCTTCAGAAATGTACTGCCTGAAGTATATTTGAAGGTTTTTCTTACAGATGCACTCTTGAAAGAAAACAACTGCTTCATCTGTCCATTGCCCCTCGACTGATTTTACTCCTCTCAAAGTGCATGGATACGTGACCTTTGGTAGCCTGGTCAACTGGTCAGGAAGTCTTCTCAGCTCAGACCAATCTTTGTACGGCATGTCCACACAATGGCCATAGTCAACCAAATTGATCACAACCACTGTGCTATCGGAATGGACGATTTCAGCTCGGCACCATTTGTTCTTACTATCAGACCTCACAAGGCAGCATGACCCTGGAATTAGGTGTTCTTCATGCAATGGCAACAGCTCCTTTGGAAGATCCTCAAGAATCGTAGACACATTGTTCATGATGAGAAGCAAATCTTCCAGAACAATGTAGAATTCACTTGGTGTGGTGACTGCAGCTGCAAAGCCGGAGTATCCCAGATCCATGTTCACTGGGGAAAGGAAGAACCTCTGGGGACTGTTGTCCAAGTTGGAGTTTTTCTCTTTTGGGGTTACAGTTTGAGTCTTTGTGGGGATTGGTCTTTCTTCAGTAAATTCAGAAGTTGCAGTCTTCATTTGCTGAACAAGGAACAGTCCATTTATCATGATTTCGACCATCCACAAGTTATCAGCTTCAGAGTAGGACACAAACATCAGTTTTACATCCTTGCCTACCATTTGTTTCAGAGTTTTCTTCAATATCTCATAAGCGTCGCTGATAGGGTGGCCAGGGCTATTCCACTTGCACAAGACTGCTTGCACAGGAGTTTGCTTGAGGTCATTACAGAGGTCTTTGATGCAGCCCATTGGGACGTCCTCTGCAGTGCCATGATCCACAAGGAACACAACGCATTTTCCTTGGTCATTAGAAGCATGCCGTACAACTGCTCTGTGCCACTGGTCATCTTTGGTTGATTTTGCCAAGCATTGAAGTCCTTCTTTGACATTCTTCTCAGACATGACTTTGCACTTAGACAAATGTTCAACTATGAGATTCTCAAGTACAGTAAACTGTTCTGTGGTGCTGTGGAGTCTTAGATATAGATCTCCATTCTCCAAGATGGACAACAATGTCCCACTCTCTGCCTGTCCGGCTCTTATATCCTGTGGTGGAATGGCCATATCCTTCACGGCCTCCATAGATGGTCCAAACGTTGTTGATTGGAGTTGATTGGAGTCCTGGTGTTTGCAAATGTCATGTTTGTGCCTAGTTGGCGAGGGCCTTAGGGGCACATTCTGCAAGACCTTTTCACCTTGAGCAGTGAACATAACCCTCTCAGAATGTGTATTGGACCGGCTATCGTCCTTGATGGTTACTCTTGTTTGCTTTTTAACTGTGTCAACTAGGCTTGCACACAAAGCTTGGACCTGTTCATTTTCAGTCACATCATTGTCAAGTGTTGGGTTGTCCTGTTGGATCTCAACGTTAACCTCCCACTGTGTCCCAAAACGACTGACAATTTCAACCATGAGAGGTTTTCCCATTACTGCATCAGTGAAAGAGGCATCACTTTTATAAGAGCCACTGTTTAGCAATGAACAGGGTATGCTTAGTCTATGTTGCGACAAAAAAACACTTGTCAGAGTGTACATTTTGTCCTTAGTCACAGTGGCTGTATTTCCATAGTCAACAAACTCCACCTTGAAATGGTCATTAGACGCATTATCTGTCACAACTGCACGGTAAAGTGCACCATCCTCTTCATATTCAGCAGCAACAAGGTTATTCCTTCTGAAGTCCAATGTGCTGTTCCCCATGGTTTCTTTAAACAGCTCAGTGTTGAGGTCTTCTCTCATTTTCAGAATGGATTGTTCATCATCTTGCATTTGGATAAAAAAGCTGTCGAAGGTATTGATATGGGAAACAAACCCCAGACCTCGGAATCCAGACTTTATTTTGGGATTGGAGGGTAGTTGTGAAAGTTTTGGAAATTGGACAGAGCAAACGGTTCCTGTGAGTTTGGAGGAACGGTCTACATGTTGATCCGTTTTTCCTTCTGTGCTTTCCTCAGATTTGAACTGAGCGATTCTTTCACTTTGCCCTTTCCAATCTTGCTGGGCATCAGGACGCTTTGGTGGGTTTGCTTTTTGAGCATTTGAAGACTTCTTATTTTGATGTTGGTGATGTTGGCTGCCCTTGCATGTGGGTTTCAGATGCTGTCCCGCTTGAGTTTTTCCAATGTTGTTCTTCGTTTGTTCTTTGTGTCCTTCATGACCAGTCACAGGTCTACTGCTTTTCTCCTCCTTTGGTTTTTGACTTGCAATGAGCTCCTTGACTTTCTCATTGATGTTTATGCCTCCATCAAACAGATCGAAAAAGACTGTCCCATCCTCATTCTTTCCTGCAACGACAGCTCTAAGTGGCTTGTTGAGAATGGATTTCTCTAGCCATTTGTTGACATCTGCAAAGTTGTCCTCTTTCGGGATTTGAGAGAGACTGCATCTTAATGCCTGCATGGGAGTGAACAGTAAATCTGCTGAATGTCTGGGAATAGATACAGCATTGTTTTTTTCAACAATATGCATGTTTCCATAGTCCACAAAAAACACATTTAGAAGCAGCGTAGTAGATTGAACAGGGCAAGCCACACCCCTGTACCATTTGCCATCACCGTAATATTTTGCCAAGCAAAGTTTTCCGATTTCAGGCCCAGAGTTGGCACGCAGTATTTCTTTACTTTCTGTGGCGACTTTCTCCATCAAGTTGTCGATCATTTCAGTATTTCTGTCCAACTGGCAATACATCTCCCATGGACTGCACACATGAGTGACACAGACTTGCTCTTCACTTCCACATCTCAAGTTGAAGGAAGAATGGACAAAAGAGTCTGGGCATACTGATGGCATAAGCTGCATAGGGGTTTGCACTTCTCTTGCAAGACCTTTTTCCACAAGCTTCTTTGTTGCATTCTGTTGAGTGTTGTGGAGGTCGACAACATTGCACAGGCCCTTGTTTTTCACATACAGTTGAGCGTGTATATAGCATGTCAACTTCACTGACTGGCCTTGAGCGAAGTACTTCAGTAAATCGCATGCCTCTCTGCCCCAATCACTATCACTGCCCTTTGCAGGTTCAATCAAGTTGTAAAGGCTACATCTAAATGCTTGCCCCTCAAGATCAAGGAATTCTGGCACTATTGCTTGAAGATTGTGCACGCTCTCTTTTGATATAATCCCGTAGTCCACAAATATAATTTCAACTTCATCTCTCTGTGCTCCTATAATGCAGGCCCTATACCATCTGCCGTCATCTTTAGATTTGGTAACACAACAGGAATCATTTAACTGCACAGGAAGTGTGTGTGCTTGGTAATACCGCTGAATCGCTTCCATCATGTCCTCCAAGTTGGGGATCTTGCTTTCCAGCTGGCACCAAAAATCTGAGGGTGTGTTGACGTGAGAGCATCGCACAACTAGCTCACTTCCGGGCTTGAATGTCTGTGCTTTGAATTTCACCGCTGGTGCCTTGTCTTTTAGGGTGCTTGACTTCGGGCTTTCAGGTTTCTTTTCACAGCCAAACAATTCAGAAATTTCCCATGTCTCTTTGGGAGGTTTCCTTGTAATTCCACTTGTGCTTGATCCATTTGTATGAACTTGTCCTTTTTTACCGGTCTTCGGTTTCATCATTTTCTTCTCCATCTCGCTCTTAAGTATCACAGGCGCCGAAGGAGTGTATTTCCAAAATTCTGCATGATTTGTTGTGGTCAAGAGCTCTGTGATGCTCTTTGATGCTCTTTGTGATGAGTTGTTTTCAAGCTCATACAAATCAACCACATATAGATCTTTCCTTATGTGGACAACATGCACAAGGAGAGTTTTGCTGGAGACTGCTCGTCGGAAGTAGTCGGTTGCAGAGATCGTCCATACATCGTCGAAAGGCATGACATTCACCAGAGAACAACTCAGGGCAAATGCTGGTTCAATAGTAAACTTGTCCGGGATCTGCTTGATGCACATGCGTGGTACCTTTTCTGTATTTCCAAAATCAATGAAAAATACTTCAGCTCCATTGTCAAGAGTGTCTGTCACCATTGCTCTGTAGTAATGCATATCCAGCTCATACATTGCACAGCAAAGTGCACCAGGCTCTGGATTCTCCAGAATTTCTTCATCCAATTGGACTTGGCTGAAGTGCTTGGCCATGTTCTCCATCATCTCTTCAAAGTCTTTGTTGCGTTTCTGTGTTCTCAACCAGAACGCACCTGGATTCAGGACATGCTCCACGTATCCTTCAAACACAGAGTCCTCTTGCATTTCCTCAACAATGACTGAATTATCCATTGCTTGGATTATTGCGGTCTCATAATACAGGTAGCCATTTAGAGGGAAAGCAGGCTCACTTTCAAGAACAAAGTCACACTCCCTTTGTCCAGGGACATCTTGAATTGGCCCTGCCTCAACAGCTGCATAGTCTTCAGCACTGAGCACTGTGACCGAATAGAGATTCTGCTCTTTGTCAAAGCCATTGATTTCAACATCTAATACTCCACCCAGCAATCCTTTCTTGAAGCAAGTCAGCTGCTGGATCTTCACTGCCTTATCTTGTCCATTCAGGCAGGAAAGAGCGCACGGGAATGCCATGATTGGTGTTGAGAGAAAATCTAGTGGAAGCTGGAGGACATTCTCAATTTTCACAGACTCACAGAATCCGTAATCAACAAACAATACTCTTACTTTAGAGTTTACAGGGAGAAACTGCACAAAGCCTCTATGCCACTTCTCATCTTTTCCTTTGACTGAGCAAAGCAAGCCCATATTTTCTGCTGGCTGTAGACTGGGGTCTTTGCTCTTGGACTCACAGGACAATGCCAATTTGTCTGACATCCGTTTCAGATCTTTTGCCATACTTGTCATTTGACAGTAGAATGTAACAGGGTTCACTGCAGCGGTTACCCTAACCCTCACTTTTTTGCCAGTGGTCAACTTAGGGCCTGAAAATGACAGAATATCCTCAAAACCTTTCAAGCTGGATGATTTGAATGAGAATTCTTGTCCACCTTGCTTTTCAATCAGTAGATCCGGGACAGGTTCAATGCTCTGCTTGAGTGGTACCTCTGTCAACAATTCCACCAAGAGAAGGAATGTGTCTGTGTCCATGTGTTTCCCTAAGTTCAGCCTAAAGAGATCCTTGTTGATATCTGGGGCTTCTAGTATGAGGACTTTGTGAGGAAGAAAGGCTTGGATGTATCCTTTGACATTACTTCCAATCAAGGAAGCAAAATACGTCTCTGAAAAAGAATCCCAATTTTCTCTCAATGGTAACACATTTGCAAAGAAACCACAGATGATTTTGGGAGGAAGCATGAAGAGCTCATCCAAAGCTGTGGCCAAATGGCTGGCATCAACACTCAGAACATTCCCATGGTCTATGAGGAACACGTCAAACAATTCTTTCTGTTTGTTCTGAACCCTTCCTCTGTACCACCGGGTAGATAGGACATCCTCTACCAAACAGAACTCCCCCACTTCCACCGCCATCTGTTTTTTCTGTGCATTCTGTATTTCCACTTGCAGTATGTTATAGTCCAGTTCACATATTGTGAGATATTGGCCCTGAAAGTGCACCAGTGTATCCCCTGGGTTGCAGCTCACATGCGTTAACTGTAGGTCCACAGGCCACAGAGCACATGGTGCAGGAGGACTTGAATCATCCCGAGGTCTGGAACAAAAATAGCCTTTATTACTTACGTGTTTGGAATATTTATTGATGCTTAGGCCTAATTGTGATTTTTTTTTGTAACTGGTCTTGATTCTAGTATTTTATGTAAGACCTACATCTATATCAAAACATAACCAACAGCACATACATTTTGAGTATTATAGTTCAGCTGTAAATATGTGAATTATGGTTGTAGGTAAAACTGGTGGTGAGATGAAAGGGGATCCCTGAGGAGTTAACTATAATAAATCATAATCTTACTTTTTTTGTTGTTGATGTTTGAGCTATTCATAATGAAGCGAGTTAACATGAGGTAAAATATTACAATGGATTTACTAATGTATACCATGGCTTTGATGAATACTCTACTATGATGACAATGTGTGTGCAGGGCCGTTTAATGAGACGCTTTGAACAATTATTACATTCTAAACCATGATTATTACATTTACTCCAGTCATAAGAAATGAGGGTTGTGCTTACAAATACACTTTATTGGATAGCGTTATAATCCAACTCGCTAATCCTTAAACACTCAAACTGCATCCCTACACCATTTACTCGACATTGTGTCTATTTACAACTCTTTTAATCTTTTTCATGTCACATCAGAGGTGTCACCAATCACCACAATAAGTTGTGGAAGACAATCTTTACACAAATGCTTCAAAATCGCAAGTTCAGGACATGTAGCCCATCTGTATTGAGAGGGTCAGAGTCAAGACTGCATATGCTTGAATTGAAAAGACGAATGCACTTTCACGACCCTCTTTATACTTCAACAAGCTTGTGACCTAAAACCCATGCGTGTGTGTATGCGCGTGCTCTTGCCCTAATGATATCAATTCAGTGCTTGGTTATATTATGTCATACCACGGTGGTTGGCATCATTAACTATATCTCAGCATTTGCATCTACATCATAATGTAGGCTAATATGGGTATTGTTCAATCACTTTCTACATACTTTCTATTTTCTGAAGTCATTCTCAACAACATTGCGACAGAGAGCGGAACCTTCCTAAAAGAAAACAAACAAAAACATTAAATTATTATACATAATATCAAATCAAGGAAGAGGCTAAAATGTGGCTGTCAGCCTTCTTTGAGGAAAAATTGCATATTGAATATGCCATTCCAGAATTTATACTAATACAACTAGGCATGCACTTCAACTCATCAAACATAGATATACCCTGAAATTATGCTACCATTTAGTTAACCAGGTTCTCAATAAAAATAGTAATCTTACCTTAAAGTCTTCAGCTAGCTAAAATTCACTTGATCACAGAGGGGGTTCATCATGAAGCGGAGCGTTATCCCGAGTGACTAGGAGGAAAAACTTTATTTAGAAAATGCATAACACTTCTGTTTGGTTAATTAGTCTAGGATGATGTAGCTAATAAGTCTACAAAATGTGTGTAGCTACTAAGGGGGTGCATTGTGCTTAGAATGAACAAGTCAGACCCGAAGATCTGAAGATGCATGCATTTACAGCAAATGATTTAGCCACTTAGATAGCTGCCATTATCTAGCTAGTTCGATACACAGTGCATTCGGAGAGTATTCAGACCCCTCGATTTTTTCCACGTGTTATGTTACAGCCTTATTCTAAAATTGATAAAATTATGTTTTCCCCTCATCAAGCCACACACACACACACACACACAATACCCCATAATGACCATGCAAAAACAGGTTTTCAGAAAAGCTTGCAAATTTAAAAAATGAAATATCACAAGTATTCAGACCCTTTACTCAGTACTTTGTTGAAGCACCTTTGGCAGCGATTAGCCTCGAGTCTTCTCGGGTATGACGCTACATGCTTGGCACACATGTATTTGGGGAGTTTCTCCCATTCTCCAGAGACGGTCGATCGGTTTCAAGTCCGGGCTCTGGCTGGGCCACTCAAGGACATTCGGAGACTTGTCCCGAAGCCACTCCTGCATTGTCTTGGCTGTGCACTTAGGGTCGTTGTCCTGTTGGAAGGTGAACCTTCGTCAGTCCGAGGTCCTGAGCGCTCTGGGGTAGGTTTTCATCAAGGATCTCTCTGGGTCTCAACCCCACCCTGTGCAATTGGGTTCTGGCCTTCCTTTCAGGCCGCCCCCAGGTGGTGAAGGTAGGAAACAACATCTCCACGTCGCTGATCCTCAACACTGGGGCCCCACAATGGTGCTCAGGCCCCTCCTGTACTCCCTGTTCACCCATGACTGCATGGCCATGCACACCTCAAACTCAATCACCAAGTTTGCAAACGACAGTAGTAGGCTTGATTACCCACAATAACGAGACAGAATAACAGGGAGGAGGTGAGGGCTCTTGGAGTGTGGCGTCAGGAAAATTACATCTCAACGTCAACAAAACAAAGGAGATGATCGTGGCCTTCAGGAAACAGCTGAGGGAGCACACACCCATCCACAAATGGGACAACAGTGGAGAAGGTGGAAAGTTCAGTTCCTCAGGGTACACATCACTGACAAACTGAAATGGTCCACCCACACAGACAGTGGGGTGAAGACGACGCAACAACATTTGGCTTGTCACCTAAAACCCTCAAACTTTTACAGACGCACAATTGAGAGCCTTCATGGGTCGGGCTGTATCACCGCCTGCTACGGCAACTGCACCGCCCACAACCGCAGGGTTCTCCAGAGGGTGGTGCTGTCTGCACAACATCACCTGGGGTGTCCTGCCCTCCAGGACACCTACGGCACCTTGGTAAAAGTTCATTTGTGGAATTTCTTTCCTTCTTAATGCGTTTGAGCCAATCAGTTGTGTTGTGACATGGTAGGGGTGGTATACAGAAGATAGCCCTATTTGGTAAAAGAACAAGTCCAAATTATGGCAAGAACAGCTCAAATAAGCAAAGAGAAACAGTCCATCATTACTTTAAGACATGAAGGTCAGTCAATCCGGAACATTTCAAGAACTTTGAAAGTTTCTTCAAGTGTAGTCGCAAAAACCCATCAAGCGCTATGATGAAACTGGCTCTCATGAGGACCGCCACAGGAAAAGAAGACCCAGAGTTACCTCTGCTGCAAAGGATAAGCTCATTAGAGTTAACTGCACCTCAGATTGCAGCCCAAACAAATGCTACACAGAGTTCAAGTAACAGACAGCTCAACATCAACTGTTCAGAGGAGACTGCATGAAATCAGGCCATCATGGTCAAATTGCTGAAAAGAAACTACATCTAAAAAGACACCAATAAGAAGAGACTTGCTTGGGCCAAGAAAGACAAGCAATGGACAATAGACTGGTGGAAATCTGTCCTTTGGTCTGATGATTCCAAATATGAGATTTTTGGTTCCAACCGGCGTGTCTTTATGAGATGCAAAGTAGGTGAATGGATGATCTCTGCATATGTGGTTCCCAACGTGAAGCATGGAGGAAGAGGTGTGATGGTGCCTTGCTGGTGACACTGATTTATTTAGAATTCAAGGCACCCTTAACCAGCGTGGCTACCACAGCATTCTGCAGCGATTCACCATCCCATCTGGTTTGCGCTTAGTGGGACTATCATTTGTTTTTCAACAGGACAATGACCCAACACACCTCCAGGCTGTGTAAGGGCGATTTGACCAAGGAGGAGAGTGATGGAGTGCTGCATCAGATGATCTGGCCTCCACAATAACCCGATCTCAACCCAATTGAGATAGATTGGGAAGAGTTGGACCGCTGAGTGAAGGAAAAGCATCCAAAGGGTGCTCAGCATGTGGGAACTCCTTCAAGACCGTTGGAAAAGCATTCCAGGTTAAGGTGGTTGAGAGGATATAAATCGTGTGCAAAGCGGTTAAAGCAAAGGGTTGCTACTTTGAAGGATCTAAAATAAAATAAAAATTGGTTAATACAGGATTCCATGTGTTATTTCATAGTTTTGATGTCTTCACTATTATTTTACAATGTAGAAAATAGTACAAATTAAAAACCCTTGAATGAGTAGGTGTGTCCAAACTTGACTGGTACCGTACTATATATTTTTTGCTTCGTCATTATGGGGTATGGTGTGTAGATTGAGGAATTGTTTTTATTTAATCCATTTTAGAAAGCTGTAACGTAACAAAATCTGGAAAATACTTTGAGTGCACTGTATACAAAAGTATGTGGACACCTCTTCAAATGAGTGGATTCGGCTATTTCAGCCACACCCATTGCTGACAGGTGTAAACAATCAAGAACACAGCCATGCAATCTCCATAGACACGCACTGGAAGTAGAATGGTCTTACTGAAGAGCTCAGTGACTTTCAAACATGGCACCATCATAGGATGCCACATTTCCAATTAGTCAGTTCGTCAAATTTCTGCCCTGCTAGAGCTTGCCCGGTCAACTGTAAGTGCTGTTATTGTAAAGTGGAAATGTGAAGTGGAAATGTCTAATAGCAAAAATGGCTCAGCCGCGAAGTGGCAGGCCACACAAGCTCACTGAATGGGACCTCTGAGTGCGTTGCATGTAAAGATCGTCTGTCCTCGGTTGCAACACTCACTATCAAGTTCGAAACTGCTTCTGGAAACGACGTCAGCACTGTTCGTCGGGAGCTTCATGGAATGAGTTTCTATGGCCGAGCAGCCGCACACAAGCCTAAGATCACCATAAGCAATGCCAAGCGTCAGTTGGAGTGGTGTAAAGCTCGCCGCCATTGGACTGAAGCAGTGGAAATGCGTTCTTTTGGAGTGATGAATCACACTTCATCTGGCAGTCCGACAGACAAATCTGGGTTTGGCGGATGCCAGGAGACACTACCTGCCCCAATGCATAGTGCCAACTATAAAGTTTGGTGGAGGAGGAATAATGGTCTGGGGCTGTTTTTCATGGTTCGGGTTAGACCCTTAGTTCCAGTGAAGGGAAATCTTAACGCTACAGCATACAATTACATTCGAGACAATTCTGTGCTTCCAACTTTGTGGCAACAGTTTGGGGAAGGCCCTTTACTGTTTCCGCATGACAATGCCCCCGTGCACAAAGCGAGATTCATGCAGAAATGGATTGTCGAGATCGGTGTGGAAGAACTTGTTCTAGCCTGCACAGAGCCCTGGTCTCAACTCCATCAAACACCTTTGGGATGAATTGGAACGCCGACTGCGAGCCAGGCCTAATCGCCCAACATCAGTTCCCAACCTCACTAATGCTCGTGGCTGAATCGAAGCAAGTCTCTGCAGCAATGTTCCAACCAGTGGAGGCTCCTCAGAGGAGCAGGACCATCCTCAGTGAATTTCATAACTGTAAAACATTTTAAAAGTTATCCTTTTTAGGTAAAGCTATACTAAATATATTCACGTCACCAAATAATTTTAAATTAAAGTCTACAGTACTGTCGTGTCTTTGGCTATGCCGGATTAAGTGATTTGACATGCTATTCTATAAAATAATTCCTCCGTAATTAATATTACCTGATTGAGCTAATCATGTAAATGTAATTAACTAGAGAGTCGGGCACCACAAAATAATATTTATAGAGCTGTTATCTTCCGAATAAACTCTCAAAGACCTAGTAATATTTTACATCAATAGCAATCAATATTAATCGGCATCTTAATTCAGTCTCAACCAAGAATTTACAACTTTCAGATATCTGCACGAACCCTGGCTAACAAGTTGAATCAGCAATACAAAATTGGGTTTAATTATTTATTTACTAAATAGTTAACTAATCACACAGAATTACACATACTTAAATCATAACTTGATTCCAAATTACGTCATAAAGGAAAACGTCCCTAGCGGGCGGAACAGATATGACAGCTGGTTACACAAAAAAAAGGGGGCTGGGTTTGAGTGAAAGAGCTGGAAGACTGAGGTACAACGGGCGAAGCTGTGCTATCGTAAATACAGCATCTTATGCATTCTAAATTACTGCCCATTTGGAAAAGGAAAATGCAATAAATATTTACTCAGCTGCGATTCGGTAAGTTGGTGGTAGATGGAAGGCCGCGTTGCCCAACCGAGTCCTTCGAAGAATGTCTCTGCTGGTAAATTGAATACGTTGTAGTAACGTCATTGTGTGGTAGACGGGATACTCTGTCTGTTCCTTCCTAACCCTCGTTTGCAGCGGCTATTGCTAACTCAACGGCTAGGAGGTATCACTTCTGTAGTGAATAAGAGTTCAAAGTTCATACCATTCACGCTTTATATTCTGGTCAGATTACCAGAATATAGTTAATTTCCCCCCCACCTTCTGATGTTCCCAGAATCTCTATGTTAACCATGGGTTTTGCAAATGTAACATCAGTAGGGTAGAGAGAGGAAAAAGGGGAAAATAGTTATTTATGACTGTCATAAACCTAGCCCCAAGACCAACGTCATGACAGTAGCCTCAACAGTACTCTGTAGGGTAGCACCATGGTGTAGCCGGGGGACAGCTAGCTTCCATCTTCTTCTGGGTACATTGGTTTCAATATAAAACCTAGGAGGCTCAAGGTTCTAACCCCCTTCCATACTTATACAATAATTATGACAACTTCCGGAGAACATCCTCCAACCTATCAGAGCACTTGCAGTATGAACTGACATGTTGTCCACCCAATCAAAGGATCAGAGAATGAATCTAGTACTAAAGCATAAGCTACAGAAAGCTAGCATTGCAGTGCATAAAATGTGGTGAGTAGTTGTCTCAAAGAGAGAAAGAAAATAGTTTAACAGTTTTCAACAAATGTATTTACTCAAAAATGGAGAAGCAAGAGATTTAATTTTGTTTCACTTCCAGTTTAACTTACTTACCAGTAGCTAGCAAATGCAGCTAGCTAGTTTAGCCTGCTCAAACAGCCTGCTCAAACAGAGGGATGCTATGTTATCTAGCTGGCTATGACTATCCAACACAACAGTGCAACTCTTCCAAGGCAAGCCTTTGGCTTTACTATTTTTTTGCCATCGGGGCCTGCCGGTGTAACTGTTAAAGTGCCTACTGACTATACACTAACGTTACTGCATGATTGCAGCGGGTTTACTAACACATTAGTTCTATTAGCTATGTTGACTATGACGTTACTTTAGCTAATATGGTGATAACTATGTAGGGCAACTATGTGTGTAGGGGTTATGATATGGTTTGGAAAGTTTTTTTCCGCCTGGTCACATACAGCTGATGTGTTGTGCATTGAGGTCCACAAACGAAGGGAAAAGGTGAGAGGAGGAGAGTGCATAGACATGAGAAGGAATACAACATGGCAGCTATGAAAGTGAACTGTGTTAACGAGTGATCAGGGGTGTATTCATTCCGCCGATTCTGTTAAAAAATGTTTCTTAAATGGAAGCAAACAGAACGAAACGGGGATAAACATATCTGAATTTGTACAATAGTAACTCTCGTTTGCAACTGTTGGACTAATGATTACACTCAAGATCACCTAGATGCAGGCAAGAGTGTGCAAGGCGGTATTGAATGTGTCACCTCAAAGTCTTATCTCGACCTGTGCGTACCTATGTTGCCTTCTCGCCCACTCCAATTTCGCTCCCGTAGAATTCACTTCAAGAGCTTAGGGAGTGCCCACCCCCAGCATGCATTTGTAGTTTACTTGTGTGCTGCTACAGCCCCTTGCTTTTGCTACTGTAATGGAGTTCGCTATATATTTTTATTAAGAAACTAATAAAACACACAGGTGCTAAATCAAGGTAACTTACAAAGATGAGGCCAAAGAGCAAGAGATGGAGTGCCGTTATGTAGTGTCCACAACTAAAGAATCATTGTGGAATCTGAAAAGACAAGGATCCCAAAAGTATGATGGTGTACTTACTACTTGCACATGCTAAAAGAAAGGAATGAGATGGGTAGATAACTAAGTGTGTCATTGTAGTAAAGTATTTATAAACTAAAAATCAGATCTCAAACATTCTTCATTTTCGATCTATTACCTATACAATTGTCCATAATTGATGTTAGCCCAATAGATCTGGCATGTTCTTTGAATGTGGGAACTTTCTGTTTTGATTAGGTAATTTTGCCTAAAAACCTTTAGGCCTACCAACAACAACAAAAAACTCTGCCCAGCCTGGCTAGGGTGGACAAAAAGGTGTTTAGCATTCCCAGAGGCTCTGTAAATGTGGAGAGGACATTCTCTGCTGCTGGCTGGTTCTCCAGGCACTGTCATGAGCCTGAAGCCACAGACTGCCCAAACTCGTGTTTCTAAAAATGAATTCAAAAGGCACTAATAAGTCATTTTTATTTCATTCTAAGTCACAGCCTATACGCGCAAACAGCCTATATGCGCAATATATAAACTATAATGATTTAATAAAACGTTTAAACGCTGTGGCTTTCTGTCTTGACCTGTTGAAATAATATAGCCTAAATAATAAATGTTTCTACTTAGGAGCCAGACAGGGAGCCTGACCTATTTAGAGTGTTTGTATGCTGTTAAACATGACATGTAGCCTATTTGAAATTATGTTCACTTCTTACATTCACATTTTCATGTTTATTCAAAATACTCGTCATTCAAATCCATATGGTTTGGTTTCAATACGTAAAACAATTGTTAGGTCCAGGTAGTCACAACAAATAGATGGCTGTTGGTTAAATTGTGATTTGAATGAATGGATCGAATTTGGAGCGGGAGTTGTCGTCTCTAAGTGTGGAGTAGTTTTTAGCGGAGCTGTTGGAAAGGACATGGGGCACCAGAGCAGTGCGCACCACGGAGAATGGATTTTAATCAACTCCGCTTATGTGCTCTGCTAGGTTATAGGAACCTCAATATGAGTATAGGGAAAATTAGAGCATCATGTAGTACCCTACACCTATCGATGTTACATTGAACTGGGTGAATGGAATATGAATGACAGGCATCCAATGTACTATAATAGAAAAAAAATGAAAATAGTCTACTGTGTCCAACATTAGTGGAAAGCCTCCCCACAAGAGTGGAGGCTGTTATAGCAGCAAACGGGGGACAAACTCCATATTAATGCAAATGATTTTGGAATGAGATGTTCGACGAGCAGGTGTCCACATACTTTTGGTCATGTAGTGTAAACGTTAGCTGGTGCTATACATCGACCTCATATGCGTGTCATGATGAGCAGTAGAACTAACCAACTAACACATCGAATGTAATTCCTAAAGTCAAACATTACTTTAGATATGGCTACGAATTTAGCTACTATTAAAAGCTTAGACTATAGTTACTGTAAAACATTTCTGTCTGTGCTTAAGACACCTTCCCATTTCATTCACTAGCTAGCTAGCGAGCGAGCAAACGTTAGCCATTCTCAGCATGGAAATGAGCGAGCTAGCTAAATTACACAACTACTACACATGGAAGGTGACAGGTAGCTAAAATAAACAAGATAATTCAGTGACAAATAACACGTGGCTGCCACGTTTTTGTTGTTAGAAATTACTGTACCTTCGTTTCAATGAAGACATCCAACTTCGGAGCAGCAGCCAACAGCCGTGACCGTAAAAAGGATGGAGAAAAATCTAACTTCCTGCCACCTGCTGCATCGAGCAATTTAGAACTTTCTCCCCTTAGAGAAATGAGGTGAGATTTTGCCCTGAAAATAGTAGATACAATTCTATGGTATTTCATGACATTTCAGATTAGAAACATATTTCTTGTGTTCAGATATCATTTAAGCGCAAAAGGAAAAACGAATGGCTTGTCTACACTAGAGGGGGACATTTCTGCGTAGCAATTGCCATAATCACCCTGCCTTGGACAACTAGGCCTAATTTATGTGTTTAGGGCGGCCTGCTTGTTGCTCCGAACCTGTTGCATTTAGGTATTTCGCATATGCCTATGGGAAATCATGATTATGTGTAGACAAATACACTGCTGTACGTTCTATCATTTTCAATGAGGCCTACTAGTTATAGAAAACATATCTGCTTATGCCATGACGCCGCCCTGGCAGGCTGGGCTGGCTGAGTGCAAACCTAGGCTACAGCAGACCAAGGAGAGATTATGTTTTTTTAGTTAATCATTGATCGTCTGAATCAGCCCCCCGTCCTCTGCAAATATGATAAATGAATACCTAGGCAATCACCAGTGTGACGTCGGTGTTAAACCACAGCACAGGTTTAATTGACTCTGGAAGGTAGTATCAGAGTAAGAGAGACTACAGAACTGTACTTTACCTTTTCTATTACAAGAAAATATTTTTTATTATCTTATTCCAAGAGAAAATGGCAAAAGAAAACGTTTGACCTTGCAGTGTGGGCAGTTGCATTGTCCTATTATGAGAGGATCAAATTGGGGGAAAAGTAATTTATTTGGGGGATTTTATTTGTGAGGATAGGATAGTTCCCCTCCTGAAGATAATGTGTACATTTTCTAACACATGCATTTAAATGTTTAATTTAAACTATTTTTCATTCGTTTTCTTTTACTTTCACTTTTTATTTTGCATTTAACATGCCTATGAAACGGAATACAGGAATCCCGATCCAGGATGGACAATTTCTTCATGTTCATTCACCATCAACCAATAATTTCTGCAGTGCATCCGAGGAGCTCACCTTATCTAACGAAAAATTACGCAGTGCTTTCCATGGACATTCAATCTCAAAGTTTGACGAGGAAGGTGATTTGGGAATTAAATCAGGTGAGGAATAAAGTCAGATTAATAGGCCTACACATAGACTGAGAGGTTCCCTCTTCACCCAAGAGTCATACAAGAATAACATCCAAAACAAGAGCCATATTTGTCGATGTCAACTAATACAGTTTGTGCTGCATTAAATTGTAGGATTTTTTTTTTTAAATATACCTGCACTAAAATATACTTCTTTCATTTTTTTTATAGGTAGGATAGAATAAAATAATGTATTATTTACCACATAAAAACAATCTACTCAATCTGACCCAGTTGAACAAAAATACAATTTTCTCTGCTATGTTAATTTTGAAGAGTGTTGAAAATCCTGTATAGGGAGTACTTATTTCTAATTGTATGGTTAATTTAGCCACCTACCAATCTGGAAAGATGTCATGGCCCTGAACTACTCAAATATATATTTCACCTCATGACAGTTTTCTCCCCCACAACCCTGTCAGAAGCAGATGACAGCAATGAGACCCCATCTTCTGAGGAGGACCAGGACCTCCTGGAGTATTCTAAAGATTTGGCTTTCGACCAGACGACCCCGAGGAAAAGCATCACTCAGATCATCAAGGACAAGAAGAAACAGACTCATTTGACCCTTCAATGGTAGTGTTCCAAAGTCACAACCTATGGAAATCTATAATACAGCTTGTGATGTGATGCACTTGTAAAATAACAATCCTTCTTACAAATGTTAATGTTTCTTTTCTTGTTGGTGATTGATTTTACATGGATTTCTGTGACTGCTTGTTCCCTAGGCTGGATGAAAACTACACTGTTTGTGAAGGGGTTTGTCTGCCGCGTTGCATCCTGTATGCTCACTACCTAGACTTCTGTAGGAAGGAGAAACTGGATCCAGCCTGTGCTGCTACATTTGGCAAGGTGAGATGAGTAATGTCTTGTAGTTGAGGTGGTGGGCTGGATAGGTCGTGGTAGATCTTATAGATACTGTAAGTAAAACATAGTAATAATTGTGGTGGAATAAGCTATTATGTTTTTTTTTGTATCGTTCTCTGTGCATATTAGACAATTAGGCAGAAATTTCCACTTCTTACAACAAGAAGACTTGGGACCCGAGGTCATTCAAAGTAAGATATAGTGGAAAATATGATTTTCAAAAGATTTCTTGTTGTAGTGATCTGATCGGTCTCAATATAAAATGCTTAATTTTGTTGATATTTAACAGATATCATTATTATGGGATTGGCATCAAAGAGAGCAGTGCCTATTATAACTTGGTGTACTCAGGAAAAGGCTTGACGAGGTAAGATCATTCTAGAATAAGTCAAATGTTTGGAATTGTTGTGATAGTATGGGATTTAATGCCAGTCTGATTTCATATCTGATTGTAGATTTTCAGGGAGCAAACTCAACAATGAGGTAAGATTGACATATATATTTAAAATATATATATTTTTTAAAATGCATTTTTATGTGAGATATTACAGACATGAATCATGTTATCTAATTCATTCAAACTGTAGTCATGACTACATGACTAGTCATGACTACAAGGTCAAAATATTGATACAGTTTGATATTCCTCTATTTAATAGGGAGGGTTCACTCGGAAATACTCCCTCAGTTCCAAAACAGGAACTTTGCTTCCAGAATTCCCAAGTCCACAGCATCTAGTGCTTCAAAGTTCCATCTCTAAAGAGAAGGTTTGTTGTATTATTTTCATCAGTATTTCAACTTTCTTTGCCATCAAGATTTGCTGATTACATACAGTACAGTATCCTCTGCAAAAACACCTGTAACCATTATGGATTATCTTCACATGTCCAATAGGTGGACACGCTCATCGTGATGTACAAAACACATTGTCAGTGCATCCTGGACAATGCCATCAATGTCAACTTCGAAGAGGTATTCTATACCAAAACAAGACATAAGATGTTGTAGCCACATCTGACGAATTGTCTCCTGATTCTATTTACAATGTTTCAGATACAGAATTTCCTGATGCATTTCTGGCAAGGAATGCCCGACCACCTCTTACCCCTGCTGGAGAACACCATTATCGTGGACATCTTCTGTGTGTGTGACTCTATACTATATAAGGTGGGTGTTTTTCCAGAATCATAGAGCAGCATCCTCATTAGTTGTTGAAGGACTCCTACCTCAACTGGACAGGTTGTACTATCCATTTGGTGTTCTTCAGGTTCTGACAGATGTCCTGATCCCTGCTACGATGCAGGAGATGCCTGAAAGGTAGAGTATTTTCATCTTTCATCATTCGTATTTTGCTCATCTAAACACCAGATTTGCTGTAAGGTTTATGGTGTATGAAATTAACGGAAATAAGATGCTGCCGTCTCTCCGGGTGATGTATTGTTGTGTATAAAGATTGTCCTGTTTGCAGTCTCCTGGCAGACATCCGTAACTTTGCCAAGCACTGGGAACACTGGATGGTGTCTTCTCTGGAAAACCTCCCAGAATGCCTCTCAGAGAAGAAGCTCCAGATCGCACGCAGATTTGTGTCCTCTCTAAAACGTCAGACCTCCTTCTTACACCTTGCCCAGGTAAAGCACTGTATTACAGCACGGGAGGAATATAAATATCATTGTGTTAACTTTACAAAGACATTTAAAAGTGTCTCAAATGTATCTATATCGCATATCTTATTATGACTCTTAAGAAATTGAAATTGTATATATAAACTGGACGTCCTAGGGCTTGATTCAGTCTGTAGCACTGAATGTCGGCGTTACGGCGTGATAGAAATGTAAAGGCAATGTTGCAATGTTTCCGCGCTTGCGGAGACTGCAATTACGGTAAACGCTGCATATGTCGGCTCAATTTGAAATTACCTTTACATTTTAAGCACACTATACCGCTGAACTTCGACGAAACAGATTGATTTTGGTTATTTTGGTCATTTTCTTTTCTTACAACAGATTGCAAGACCAGCTCTTTTTGACCAGAATGTGGTGAACTCAATGGTGGTGGATATAGATAAAGTGGATTTGAATAGCATAGGGTCACAAGCCCTTCTCACCATCTCAAGTGGAGACCAAGACTCTGACCTCTACTCTGAATGTGAGTAGAACATTTGCATTGTACATGGAAAACCCTGCCAGGTTCATTCCTGTAAACAATGTTCATTTGCTTTCTCGTCATGTTTGCTAGATGACTCAATAACAGTGTTCCAAGAGCTGAAAGACCTACTGAAGAAGAATGCCACAGTGGAATCCTTTATCGAGTGGCTGGACACTGTTGTGGAGCAGAAAGTCATTAAGGTACGTTGTCCCCATTTCAGATCTAAGATTGGGGTTGTCAGATTGGATGTTGACATCCAATCTGTTTGTTCCTTTCTCTCCAGCCTGGGAAGCAGAACGGACGGTTCATAAAGAAGCGAGCTCAGGACTTCCTCCTCAAGTGGAGTTTCTTTGGAGCACGTGTTATGCACAACCTCACATTGAACAACGCCACCAGTTTTGGTAAGAAATTACTACGTCCCTCTAACAGTTCCCCTGGTAACCTGTATATCCATGTAACAACTACAACATGTAGGAAATGCTGTCGAACTTCTCTATTTGTATTTTAAATTCAGACTCTCCCATTACTACTGAGTCTAAATGATACACGGTCCGTCACTACGTCAGACGCAAACACATGTATCTTTTCGGCTGGCTCTGAACAGAATGCTACAATGAGCCATAAATTACAATGGCCTGGCCCCAAGTAAAGAAAGCATTATCAATCGGTTGCGTGCACTGTGTTTGAAGACAGACCTCTCCCATGCACCTTCCTCACCCCCATTTGGCGGCTCTATCACCAAACACAAGTCAAACAGACTGGGGGAGAATCACATGACCCTACAAGTCAAACAGCATGCCTGGTGAGATGAAAGCCTACGGGAAAGCAGACCTCTGGAGCTGGTCAGGTCAAACCCTCAGCACCTGCAAATTGGTGCACAGAATAGCCTTTGGAGCCTTGTCACAGTTTGTAAGGTGAAGGCTGTTAGCGATTGGCTGAGTATCAAGTCATGAGAGTGACATCAAAACCAGATTAGATTTCTGGTGGGGAACTAGGACAGTAAGAGATGTGTTTTTTATTATCCCAGGTTCGTTCCATCTCATCCGCATGCTGCTGGATGAGTATATCCTACTGGCTATTGAGACACAATTCAACAACAACAAAGAACAAGACCTTCAGAATCTCCTAGATAAGTACATGGGAAATGCAGGTAAGCAATTACATAACATACATAGACTATCTAATTATATGTATAACTCTGATTGTTATTTTTCATTAGTAAGTTGTTATTGCGTTTCATATTAATACTATCAGTTTTTATGGAGCAGTACAGAGAAATAATGGAGGAAGTAGGATCATTGAGGTGCGTTGTTCTGATTATTTTCAGATGCCAGCAAGGCGGCATTCACTGCCTCCCCCAGCTCCTGTTTCCTGGCCAACCGTAACAAGCCCAGTGCGGTGTCCAGTGATCTGTCTGTGAAGAACGAGTCCCTCTCAGAACACGCATACATGACCCTGTCAGCCAATCATCAGCAGGCTCCGGGAGCAAACATGGCCATCTACCAGGGCTCTGAAACCGATGGATTCTGCCTATCAGGTGCAAATATGTTTTTAAGGGTGACATGACTCATTTTGTCACTTGTTTCTGAATTTAATTTATCCCCGTTGTATGTTAGCTTTGTTCATACTTTCATTGGTTTAACATAAAATGTAAACTTGTGTGACAACTGCTCATTTGTAGTAAAGGATCCTATTGTGTTGTCTAAAATCTTTCCTCTGTGCCCCCAGGACAAATGGACTTTTCCCAGAACAGTGGCCCTTTGATGACCCCTCCCATCTCTCCAGCCATGGTGAACAGGGGCAGTGTCATCAACCAGGGCACCATGGCCATCAGACCCCAGAGCGCCTGCACCACCATCCAGCCCCACATCTCCTGCCAAGCCTTCCCAGATACCATGTACCAGAGCCTCCCTCCCAGCAGACCCAGCTACTACCCCACCACCTCCAACTACCAGGCTGTGTTCAGGCCCCAGACACACGCCCAGGCCACTGCCTACCTCACCCGCTCTGACAGCAGCCACTACCCGTCCTTCAGTGAACAGCACCTGGCCAAAGACTACTTCAACAGCAGCTGTGCAGTGTCCCCCTACAGCTCCAGACACACCTCCAATTACAGCACAGTCCCTGATCCTGGGATGGAGACTCAGGGGGTTGAGCTACTGGACTCTGTAGGATACAACTTTGATGGGAGTGGGTTAAACAGTAGTGGCTGTCAGGAGTCTGCCTACTCAGCAACAGGACACAATGGTATGGATGACTACACCTACGTCTTCTCCATTGAATTATCAGAAAATGGGCCCTGAGTTTTTCTAGACTTCGTGGCCTCACTAGTCAGTTCATCAAGGTTAGATCACATGGTCACGTCACCTGGTCAGAAATAATTAAGGGCCCTAACAATAAGAATTATTGTAAATAAAAAAACAAGTTTAACCATAAATGTGTATTCTACTCATAGAGGAACCTCTCTGTTTTTCAGGGTACTACGGAAACAGTAACTACCTGGATAGCCAGAGGCTGGGTTCCATGATAGACCAGCATGTGTCAGTTATCAGCAGTGTGAGCAGTATCCGCTCAGTCCCAGTGTACGGTGAAGTACATGACCCCCTCAACATCCTGGATGACACGGGCAGGAAGACGGCTGGGCCTTACTACACCGAGTCTGACTCACTGGGCTCCCACACACCTGGAGGTCAGTGACAAATTATGGATTGATAGGGAACTCCAATGTTCAATCTGTAGCAATGGATGAAACAATGAATGCAAGACAAGAATGATTGTAGTAAATGACAGAAAATGTTTCGTTTTTTTAAAGATACTATTTCGTTTACTTGTTTTCTCTCTGCTGTAGCTCCTACCCTCCCCTCCTCGGTCTCTGCACCCTGCATGTACGGAGGTCCTGCCCAGTTCCACTCCCAGGATTCACTGCTTCCTCACCGGGCACCATCTGAGGTACGGGACATGATGTCATCGCTGCCCCCCATCAACACTGTGTTCATGGGGTCTAGTGGAGGAGGAACGTGAGCCGTGACTGTCCCTCCCACCACCAACACTCCTCAAGCTCCTCCCACACCACTCAGTCACTGTAAACAGTGACGCAGATCACAGACAGAAATATACTCAGTGTATCTCTCTTGTGTAGCCTTAGCGTTGGGGAAACTACTCTGAAAATGTAGTTTACCAAGTTACCAATTACTTCATACTGGAAGAAGTGAAGATACACTAAAGCTACCCTTAAGAAAATGTTACTTTCAAAAAGTAGTTCACTACATCCAGACTACTTTGTGATCAATAGTTATATCTAATTCTGAAATATCATAGACTATAAATTGCTCGACATATCACTCTGTAGTAAGATTTTAAGAGAATGTTTATTTTAGCCTATTAAACACAAAAACTGTTTCAAGTGAGAATTAGGAAGGTCTGATGGCAAAAAACTTCACCCATATGATGGCCTACTTCACCCATATGATGGCCTACTTTACCCATATGATGGCCTACCTCACCCATATGAACTACGAAAAACACCACGATTAGAATTTAGTTCAACTACCACCAAGCTACTGCAAAATGTAGTTACATTTCTAGTTGAACTACATATAGTTCACTACTCCCCCCACACTGTGTAGCCAATATATATTTTGTAAATTGATGAAGGCCTCAGCTGTTCAATGTTCAGTGAAATATTTTATTGAACTGAATTAATTAATAATTTGCAATTCAACCATTTTAATATAATTCAATCTGTTCCTGTTCATCTTAATGTGGCCAGAGGAGACTTTGTAAGTTAACATGTAAATAAATACCTGTAGAATAAAGTGAGTAATGTCAAATTTGAAATTGTTGGAGGCATAATCAGTCAAACCTGCAAGACAGGTTTGATTGATTATGACAAGTAAAAAAAAAAAAAAACATGTTATTTATTTGAGTTGCCTTTATAGCCTATTACGGTGTAATATTAATGTCTGAAATGTAAACTTGTACTTATCTGTATATGGCCGAATGAGAGGTAGGAACTTAGAAATGATTGTTGTTTTCAATTCAAATGTATTAAATAACATGAACTTATTGCTTAACTAACACATCAACATGTCGAGAGAGAGAGGCAGAAAGAGACACTTTGTGAGGTCGCTTTCATGTGCTCCTTCAGGCAGTTTGGCTGGTCGTCAATACATCCAACAGAACAGTCTCTCTTATCTCACAATTCAAAGCCCCCAGTGTCAAAACTCTGAATAAACAGTCCTTTTAATTGGTAAACTGGGCCCACACCAGGCGAGGAAAGAAAGATTACAGTCCGGAAACACAATTGTAGAAAGCAGCGGATCAAAGTTGAGCTTTATCTGTGATTATGTGATTATGTGATTTCACCATTGTACAATGGAGGGAGATATGGTTGGATAAAGGTGTTGACCAGAAACTAGAACCAATAGACATGTATGACCCACAGCAGGATCAAACTGTTTATACATAGTGACCCTTTAGAGAAACAGAGATTGTTTTATTCACCCGCAGGTTGTCCAAATTCAGCTTTGTTAGTCTTGGAGCAGATGGAAGCTAATAAAACCATAATCAGTAACATTAGATTGACCAGGGCATTTGTGTGGCGAAATGACATAATTTCAAAGCGATACACTTTATTTAAATGTATGGAGTTGATACGTACACTCGCAGGCTATGGATTAATGTAGAATATTCAGCATTTGTTTCCACAACATGAATAAACAAAGCAAAATGAATGATAACATTACCCACCTATCAGCCTTATCCTTTAGCTACTCAGGGGGAAAATCCATTTCAGCCCATGGACAGGAACAGATGGCTTGAAATGTAATGATTACAAAATTCCCAACGTTAACACAGTTTAATTACAAAGTCAATAATGCCTCCCAACAGTTGCGGGGCCTTTAGTGTAAAAACAACAGAAGGTTGAACGCAAACTTTGGGACAATGTTTAACCAGAACTTTGCATTAGGCGGTGAGTCTCCATATGTAGCCCAGGTGAGCCAAAGACTGAGAGACCCAGTGATGTGTAAGGCACACCAGGCATCACTCTGTCTGGTGTTTACTGTTGTACGTCAGAGTGTCACGTCGTCACACTCCTCTAACATGACATCATAGTGCTGCTTGCAGGCCCCATAGTCCCCCAAGTCACCTCAGATATAATGCAATGTGTTTTAGTGACTTTATACCTCTACAGGTTATTCACACTGTCGAATCAAACGTCTGTTTTGCTGAATTCATCCAGACAGTTGGTATTCTATCATGGTGCAACAAAAGCAAGCTTATTTCTACGGGATATTTATTTTAAAAAGGGGTCTGACTAGGATGTATTCCAAACATAATCTCCGTCCTCGTACTGTTCACCTCTACATTCTGCCTTCAATGCAGAAGAGTGATTATTATGTACTTTAATGAGCTTTTTACTCATATCTTCCCAGACACACAAACTCAGTAAAGTGATTGTTGGAGATAAGGATATCAGTAGTAAAGGATAAACAACGGCCAAACAGGAAGCTGCCGTTTTATCACAATATCAACTGTACAGGTAGCATTAATATGTTTTAGCCACTTGAGATGTCAGTGTTGGGAAGAACAGTGAGTGGACACCTTTAGCAACATTGTAATGTAGGAGGTTAGATTGGAAAGCGCTATGGGACTCTGACTGGCATCTTGTCTTTGTGTTGTGCCTTAATGAGTGTTTCTGTAGCGAGTGCAAAGCACACAACCGCCGGCTGGAGCCTCTGTTAGAACAATATTCAGAGGTGTCCTGTACTGCCAATGATTAAGCTTTTGTTGAATGGGATCATTCACCAATCTGTATTTGCAGCTAAACACAAAACATTCATTTCTTACATTTTTACCTGCTACTCCTTTTTTTGCTATTAGTAAAAACAAAATAATCTTTCATTCAACAAGATCTCTGCCACTGTCTTATTCCCCTGTCTGTGAAAATGATGATGTGGTGTTTGTCTTGAATGATGAATCTCCTTGAGTAGTTATGTGTAGGTTCAGAAGTGTCCATATGATGGCAGTAAAGTGTCAAAAATACCCCTATCACATCCATTTCTGTTTTCATTGTCCCCACTAAATCTGTTATTACTAAACTGTGCTGTATCTGGATAAACAGAGGTTAAATAGGCATGCCAACCAACAGCTTTGTTAACATGTTACTAAATAACGTGTGGGAAAATATCTGCTGTACTTTATGGATTTCATGTAAACAAACGAGTTAGCTGTTGAAAATGATCACATTTCAGATATTGATTTCCAAATATCTTATCAATATTTTTACTATCACTATAACCAAATAAATCAAATAGATCACACTTACTATAAATCCAAAACAGTTATGTTGTTCTATCTTGATGTGATTGTTTGATTATACACACCAGCTCTTTCCATGACAGACTGACCAGGTGAAAGCAGTGATCCCTTACTGATGTCACCAGTTAAATCCACTTCAATCAGTGTAGATGTGGAGACAGGTTAAAGCAAGATTTTAAAGCCTTGAGACAATTGAGACAGGGATTGTGGATATGTGTCATTCAGAGGGTGAATGGGCAAGACAAAATAAGTGCCTTTGAATGGGGTATGGTAGTAGATGCCAGGCGCACCAGTTTCTTTGAGTGTCTCAAGAACTGCAATGCTGCTGGGTTTTTCATGCTCAACAGTTTCCCATGTGTGTCAAGTAATGGTCCTCCACCCAAAGGACATCCAGCCAACTTGACACGACTGTGGGAAGCATTGGAGTCAACATGGACCAGCATTCCCTTTGGTACACTTTCAACACCTTGTAGAGTCCATGTCCCGATGAACTGAGGCTGTTCTGAAGGCAAAAGGAGTGCACCTCGATATTAGGACGGTGTTCCTAATGTTTGGTACACTCAGTGTGTAATTACACTGAATGATGAACAAAGACACCATCAGTGATGTTGATCCTCAGGGAGAGAAACTGAACTTCAAAGTCATCAGTTAAAAACCTGACCGATGTAGAGATAATCCTGGGATTTGATGTCTAAACCTCCTGTCACACTCTTAGGGCCGTCCTCCCAAAGTCCCGGCCTGCTGTTAGTTTAAGTCATTATGGAGAACAACATTACACATTTTGCCATGTGGCATAGAGAAAATGTTGCCATTTTGAAGCACGTTTTCTCCAGTATTACACATTTTGCCATGGGGTGGAGAGAAAATGTGGCAATTTTATAACAAATGTCATGCAGTTTTACTCATTTTGCCAGTTTTCAAGGGATTTTCCTGCATTCTATCAATTATGCCAAGGCTTATACCATGTTAATACTATCTGAGTGAGAGGGACTAACAAAATCAATGGGGGCCTCCTGGAGGTCAGCGCCCCTTAGGAAGTGCCCTGCGTGCCTGGTCGGTATTCCGCCATGATTACGGCAAGTTTAGATAACTGGCTAGACGAACTTACCAATCTAAAAATTGTTAGCTGACATTGAGTGACTTTCAGTGACGGACAAAACAGAAAAACTGCTGATGCACAAAAGAAATTCGAACTTGCACCTTGTGTATTCTACCATTCTAACTCTCAACAGTAAGGAGACCCTGACTGAGTTCCTAAAAGTAAAAATACATTTTTTGCGGGGTTGGAGCCCCCTACCGGCCCTATGCGACCACTTATGTCACTTATGCCTGGAGCCGGTCCTGCTTACTCTATATATTAACCATACACTGGTCTCCCAGGTCCCTGCTGGAATTTAACCTCTGGGAACGACGAGATTACAGAGCAATAACCCTAGAACCTTAAATTGGTAGTGACGGAAATGGGAAGCAATTGTTTGTTTGTTTCACCCCAACCCCTTGTGGCATTAGTACCTTTTCTGGAAACTTTGGTTGATGCATGGTTTTGTGCCATGTGTTGTCACGAGTGAGCTCCTATTCTACCATGTGTGTATACTGTATTTACCTATTTATTTTCCTATCCAGCCATCAGTATTTTGTCATGTTTTTAAGAACCTAATGATTTGTATGAAAAGGAATCCCTTTGATTTGAAAGTGCATCATAGTGAATGTGAATGGATACCGGTGTCATTTTCTCTGTTCACTGTTGCCCACAGTCCTGTGAGATGTTGTCGATCAGTTTATGGGTTTTGACTAACGCGAGGTCCAAGAATTCCACAACTGTGTGCGTCTTAACCCTGAGCGAGCAGCAGGTCAGTGTGGCTGTATCTGGAGAGCAGCATCAGATATTGTAGGAATTTCTCTCATTGGTGGTAAATATCTGGGGGAATCTCGCTGCATATTCTGGCACAGGAACTCTGAATCACTGCGGCTCATCTCCGAAGCAATAGTGAGAGTTTCCAACAACAAGAGGACAAACATTGAAGGCCTTTGAAAGCCGCGGCTGTTGACTCAGTGTGTGCCAATTTGGCTCAATAGTGACATGATTGCAAATTATGATCATTTTTTTATTAAATGGATTGATAGATGAAGTGTATGATGAAGTTTGGCAACCAAAAAACAGATATGGTTATGTATACAGTACAGTGTTTGAGTTTGGCAGCTATGTGACTGGCAAAATGCCTAACCACAACATTTTAATTGACTGTATATGAGCGAGATGGAGAGCTCCTTTCCTATAACTAACCCAGACAATCTTAAAGGAAGCACAATCCCTCTTTGTCACTCACAGACACATATATACACACACACACACACACACACACACGGTTCGTCTGCCTATATTCAGTCAGTCACATGAAAGGAAAGACCATTAAATACACCAGACTCCTATCCCTCATAGAAAATCCAACATAAAATACCCTGGAGTGACGTTGCTATTGTTAGCCTGTGACTATAATTTATGCTTTCCTTGCCAAGTGCAATATAATGAACTGAGCTTTAACAGTCCATTATGATTATATGAAATAGGGCCTGATTGTCGTTGTTTTGTATGTGAGAATACAAAGCAGTGAAGAAGATAACAAGTGTATAATGACTGTGGGTTTCCATATGCCCCTTGGCATATTGTTATTGTCAGTCTTTTGTTGTCATGATGGAGGCTAGCCTTTTCATGTATTTTTCTGTGCTCATCTGCCATTAACATCCATCATTCAAGCATGCCTTTACACCTCTCTGTCACCCAGACACAATTCAAATGTTAATCAACGTTGTATGAATTATTGAGCTGTGAAATACTAAGAGTAAGCTGGTGTTCGGTTCTAACTAATTTCTATCAACATGTTATAACCTCACTACGGTTATAGCCTCACTACTGTATATAGAATCACTACTGTATATAGCCTCACTACTATTATAGCCTCACTACTGTATATAGCCTCACTACTGTATATAGTTCACTACTGTATATAGCATCACTACTGTATATAGTCTCACTATTGTATATAGTCTCACTACTGTATATAGTCTCACTACTGTATTTAGCCTCACTACTTTTATAACCTCACTACGGTTATAGCCTCTCTACTGTATATAGCCTCACTACTATATATAGCCTCACTACTATTATAGCCTCACTACTGTATTTAGCCTCACTACTGTTATAGCCTCACTACTGTATATAGCCTCACTACTGTTATAGCCTCACTACTGTATATAGCCTCACTACTGTTATAGCCTAACTTCTGTATATAGCCTCACTACTGTTATAGCCTCACTACTGTATATAGCCTCATTACTGTTATAGCCTGACTACTGTTATAGCCTCACTACTGTATATAGTCTCACTACTGTATATAGCCTCACTATTGCATTTAGCCTCACTACTGTATATAGCCTCACTACTGTATATAGTCTCACTACTGTATATAGTCTCACTACCATATATAGCCTCACTACTGTATTTAGCCTCACTACTGTTATAATCTCACTACTGTTACAGCCTCACTACTGTATATAGCCTCACTACTGTATATAGCCTCACTGCTGTATATAGCCTCACTACTGTTATAGCCTCACTACTGTATATAGCCTCACTACTGTTATAGCCTCACTACTGTATATAGCCTCACTACTGTATATAGCCTCACTACTGTTATAGCCTCACTACTGTATATAGCCTCACTACTGTTATAGCCTCACTACTGTATATAGCCTCACTACTGTATATAGCCTCACTACTGTTATAGCCTCACTACTGTTATAGCCTCACTACTGTATATAGCCTCACTGCTGTATATAGCCTCACTGCTGTTTATAGCCTCACTACTGTTATAGCCTCACTACTGTATATAGCCTCACTACTGTTATAGCCTCACTACTGTATATAGCCTCACTACTGTATATAGCCTCACTACTGTATATAGCCTCACTACTGTTATAGCCTCACTACTGTATATAGCCTCACTACTGTTATAGCCTCACTACTGTATATAGCCTCACTACTGTATATAGCCTCACTACTGTTATAGCCTCACTACTGTATATAGCCTCACTACTGTTATAGCCTCACTACTATATATAGCCTCACTACTGTTATAGCCTAACTACTGTATATAGCCTCACTACTATTATAGCCTCACTACTGTTATAGCCTCACTACTGTATATAGCCTCACTACTGTATATAACCTCACTACTGTTATAGCCTCACTACTGTATATAGTCTCACTACTGTATAAAGCCTCACTACTGTATATAGTCTCACGACTGTATATAGCCTCACTACTGTTATAGCCTCACTATGGTATATAGTCTCACTATTGTATATAGTCTCACTACTGTATATAGTCTCACTACTGTAATTAGCCTCACTACTTTTATAACCTCACTACGGGTATAGCCTCACTACTGTATATAGCCTCACTACTGTATATAGCCTCACTACTATTATAGCCTCACTACTGTATTTAGCCTCACTACTGTTATAGCCTCAATACTGTATATAGCCTCACTACTGTTATAGCCTCACTACTGTATATAGCCTCACTACTGTTATAGCCTCACTACTGTTATAGCCTCACTACTGTATATAGTCTCACTACTGTATATAGTCTCACTACTGTATATTGTCTCACTACCATATATAGCCTCACTACTGTATTTAGCCTCACTACTGTTATAACCTCACTACTTTTACAGCCTCACTACTGTATATAGCCTCACTATTGTATATAGCCTCACTACTCTTATAGCCTCACTACTGTATTTAGCCTCACTACTGTTATAACCTCACAACTGTTACAGCCTCACTACTGTATAAAGCCTCACTACTGTATATAGCCTCACTACTCTTATAGCCTCACTACTGTATTTAGCCTCACAACTGTTATAGCCTCAATACTGTATATAGCCTCACTACTGTTATTGCCTCACTACTGTATATAGCCTCACTACTGTTATAGTCTCACTACTGTATATAGTCTCACTACTGTATTTAGCCTCACTACTGTATATAGCCTCACTACTGTATATAGTTTCACTACTGTATATAGTCTCACTACTGTATATAGCCTCACTACTGTATATAGCCTCACTACTGTATTTAGCCTCACTACTGTATATAGTCTCACTACTGTATATAGCCTCACTACTGTTATAGTCTCACTACTGTATATAGCCTCACTACTGTATATAGCCTCACTACTGTATATAGCCTCACTACTGTATATAGCCTCACTACTGTATATAGTCTCACTACTGTATATAGCCTCACTACTGTATATAGCCTCACTACTGTTATAGCCTCACTGCTGTATATAGTCTCACTACTGTATATAGCCTCACTACTGTATATAGCCTCACTACTGTATACAGTCTCACTACTGTATATAGCCTCACTACTGTATATAGTCTCACTACTGTATATAGCCTCACTACTGTATATAGCCTCACTACTGTTATTTTTCACTGTTTTATTCCTGTTGTTTTTATTTCTTTACTTATCTATTGTTCACTTCATACCTTTTTTTGCACTGTTGGTTAGAGCCTGTAAGTAAGTATTTCACTGTAAGGTCTACTACACCTGTTGTATTCGGTGCACATGACAAATTTGCATCTGAATGTGATCTTGATGTTGTAATCGCAGGTTAAACAGCACAGGCACTAACTTAACATGGCTCATAGACTTACCAAAGTTAACGAACGTCTGCGGCATTGTCAATCGCTGGAGTTGTATAGCCTATAATACAAACATTTTATTGACGCACTTTGTGCCCTCTTTTTGAATAGTGTCTTTATTCGGTCATGCTCTTGTATGTTTCAAGTAGAGGGTGCTGGAATACCATCAGGGGAAAATAAGTCTCAGTCTGAACTGAATAGCGTAGGGCCTTGTCAGTCAGTCGCTCATTCTGTTCTTTTTCAAAGGCAGTGGCCAAAATGTACGGTAAACGTACACTTTAATTATAGCTTTTTGTATGGACGCTTTCGACATTGCACGCTTACATGTAGCAGAATTTCAAGGTAAATTGTCTATTAGAAACTCAAACACAGTTGTTGGTTCTTTAAAACCTTCCTCTTTACTTCTTTGCCTGACCCGAGTCATATGCTCTGCTGCGCTATTGTATCGTACAACTGATCCAATTTATTCTTTCTAAGTTATTTGTTGTAACCAACATTAGTTACATTTTAGGATAGATAAACCTCTGGAGTCGTGCCATGTTATGTCTTGCGCTGGCTTGCAAACACCTGATTTGGCCGTTGCAAATGGTACTGGACCTGTGTGTGTGTGTGTGTGTGCGTGTGTGTGTGTATGTGTGAGCTTTCCTGTCTGACCAGTAAATGATCACTAGCTTGTTGGGTATTAGGAAAGTATCAGGCTCTCACTGAAGGGACATGAACACTGCTCTCCTACTCTTCAGTTGCATGGTATACAAACATACATCAGTCTTTGATTTCCATTTCTACCGGCTGAGCTTGTACCGTTCTGTAGATGTGCAGGGATTCTATTTATGTTGTAACACAGTATTGCTAAATACCTTTTACCTCTTCAGTGTAAAATGTGTATTATTACTATGGTGGCAAGCGTTTTAAAGGTCTTTCTATTTTCTAAGTGTAGAATAACGTGAAACACACAGATCACATGTGTGGACCATGGGTTACAGGTTGGTGTCTACACATTGCATACTGTACATTACACATTCAGAACCATAGAAATAGAAAGAAATCATTATATTTCTACGCTCAAAGCCCCATGGGTCAAGTGAAGGGTTTGTGAAGTACAGTGCAAAATATTCCGTCTCAGAGAGAGAGTGTTCTAAAGAAGTTGCTGGTCAAGTAGAAGTCAAAACAGGGTTGGGTAGATTACAATGGTTCTATTCCAGATGACAAAGGTGGCTTTAAAATCTTCTCACTGCGTTCTGTACTGTACATCACGGCCTTGATTATTCCCCAAAGTTATTATTCCCCATTCACTCTTCTCTTACTCTTCACTTTAAACTTTAATGAACAATTAATTAACAACAATGATTATAGGGTGGAGTGAATTAAGACACCATTTTTCTCTTATTGTGAACGACCCGTGTTTGACCCATTTCAAACTTTTTATGACAGCGATTTAACAGAGGAGGCTTTCAATTATTGTGAGCTGCTATGTACTTCCTGTACGAAAGTGTTGTCCCGTTGATGCACTGAATTTCCAGAGGACACCTACAAACATTTTCATTTCATGCATTTCCTCCATTGTTGTTGTTGGAAGCCCACTGTTTGATGGTCTTACAATCTTACAGATTGTGGCTCTTAAGGAATTACTGGGCCGATTTAAAACGGAAATATGAGTTCAATTGAGTGTATATAAACCCCTTTCTTATGTGCCTGCTTGTCATGGCATGTGTTCATTTCCCTTGTGATCCTGAAAAGCAGAGGCTTCATGTTCATGTTGTACATGAAGTCTACGTGTGTTTGTCTATTATCAGCGAGTTGTGAAAGAGACTTATTGAGACACTACATTTAATTAGACTGCAAGCGGACTTATTTATTAACAACCACTATATAAAAGCTATTTAGATCAGGGGTTTTTGACCGTTTTCTTTCCTGCTAAATTTCAACCTTGAAAGACGTTTTAGGGACACATTATAATTGTTAATATAGCACATTTATTGTCAGCTGTTTTCCTATAAATGTACAACCGTTACTACACTGGAAATTATTACAAACAAAATTATTACATTAATAGAGCTGCCTCCATTTGATATTAGTAAACGATTATGATGTATCCCTTCCGACCTGTGTTTTATGTTCAGTGTCTGCCTATATCCTATTTATCCGTGTCTGTCCGAGACGTCATTGAAGTCAAATTAATAATTTGCTTCCTTTATGCTCCTCTTCCCTCACACAGGCCTAAATCATGACTGGTCCATTTCAATGTGATGCTTTTGTGAGGACACCCCCCAGTCTCTATGGCAGCCCAGATGAGGTTCAGTGGCTTTAGGACATGTGTGTCTGGAGAAATGGCCAGGTGTGGACTGGCTTTGTTGAGGGGATGAGGGAGGAGACCTGCTGTACTCACTGGGCTAATTTATTCATACTTGTATCTCCACCAGAGCAGACACTCAATGTAACACTGACATCAAGGCTCATACGGAACTTAACGATGAAATTGGAGAATTCAATTTGTAATTTATTTGTTTATTTATTTGTAAAACAAATTAGGGGGGGGGGGGGGGGGTTGTCCTTGAGCAAAAAATACACATTTCTATACAACATCCAAAAATAAGAAGAACCCTGTGCTTCTCTTACAGAAACACAGCCTTGTTGTTCTACCAAGAACCTCCTTTATGCAGCCCCCTTCAAATGGGTAGAGAAGTTATATGACACTCTCAGGGCCAGCCTGGAGGCTAGAGGTAAGGCATGCAGCACAATAACTATCTCTGCAGTCTTACCCTGAAGAATTATGGTTCTACTACTTCTGTGGGACAAAATACTGTAAAATCGCATAGCATAGAAATGCCATTGTACATTTCATTCCTACTATGTTGAATGGGTTTGTAATATGCCGAATCTATTCTTTGTCGTTTGGTTTATACATACACACATTCAACATGGCATGAATTGAATTCAATCTAAATTGAATTATGCTCAATGTTGATGAAATTGGGATTTCTATACCCTCGGCACACTGAGGGAATTATTCTTGTCCTCGCATCTACCTATTTCCTGTGTTTGTGTTTGATTGTATTTAGAGATGTTACTTTATTGACTTCTCCCTCCACCTTTCTTGGTCTGACCTTCTATTATAAGTTGCTTAGAGACTGCCAGGAGAAAAGAAGGTGCTCCATCCAACCTTTTGTGTCCCCGTGTTGTATTTCTAAGGTCTCTCTTTTGTCCACCTCCCTTTACACATACATTGGGACCTAGTCAGTGTTTCCTTCCTGCATTATATTTAATAATCCCATACGCTCTTGTCTGTCATCGTTACCCTCCCCTGATTTTCTAAGGTTCACATTGTTTGGCACCTCACCTCTCCTCCCTCATTCCCAGAAAATGAGCCAATGGCCTTGGGGACTGAGGAGTACATCGTTTTCTCCATCCATGGTGAACATTCTCCTCCCAGCTACAGGGATTTTTTTTTCTCTCCACCAATTGACAATTGAACATGACAGAAGTCCATTGAGTGCCTAGTCTGTGTACAAACAGCCGAGGGATTTGATTGTTTTCTATTTGCACCTGTCTGTGTTTCTATGTGAATAAGAGGAATATGTAACATGCTGATCTTTCTCCTCTTTAACGAGCCAATTTATGAAATGTCTCCTAGGACCTGTGTGGATCTTTTCATCACTAAGCATGCCCTCCCTCCCCGGGTCCTTGTGTCACCTCAAGGCGCTAGCATTATATGAGCATTCAATTAAGTCTTTGGTGATGGTGGAAAAATGTAGCGCTGCAAAAGAAAATAGGAAAAGAGTCCCTTTCTTTCCACCTGGACACTGAAAGAGGCTGAATGATTCTTAATTAGCAGATATGAGAGTATGTTTAATTAAGGAGATGCTGGGGCAACGATACTGAGACGCTGGCTAATAACAAAAAACTCCAGTATTTAAAAAGGAGCAAAGCTAAAATGTGAACAATGTGTTTCAATCGCTGTATTTTGGCCTGCATAATGACATGTTTTATAGCGCCAGGATGAATGACCTGTGTGACTTCTAATAGATGAATACTTCAGACTGCCCCCAGAGCAACTGTAATATATTCTTCAACAAGTCCTGTCTGCCTTTCCCCAGGCAACTGGAATGTATTGGCCCATCTCTCTTTATCTTTTTATCTGAGGTAACCATCCTGCTAATCAAGGACAGTTTGGGCCACTGTAAATGGAATGTTGACGGTCCTTGATAATCTAAAAAAAGCTGTATGTAATTATGAGTGTATTAAGGGTTGTTCTCATTATTTTATGTAAATATTTGCAATGACATTGCACCAGAATCCCAGTAACCTATATTCTGGGCCACAGCAAATTAACTTGGTATGTTTTAATAGGGTTCTATTGGGGGGAAATTAGTCTTTAATTTTCAATTACATGTCTGGAAAAGCACAATCATGCAAGCACTACAGAATAAGCAGTCATCAAAAAGTAATTTTTTCGCTCATGAGGACAGGCTACTCATTTGTTCCCAAAAGGTCAGCACATCCCTCGTTCTTATTTCACAATCTCCATGCGCCCCTTCAAGCCCTTTTCTGACCTCGACCTCCAAATAACCGTCCACCCACCAACACCCCCCTCCTCAAAACACATACACTGTGTCCCCCTTCAGCCTTCAGTCTGTTTCTTCATGCTCTTTGTCAGCTGTCCTAATAGGGTTACAGGGCTGTTTCTAACTTGGTAACTGTCCAGGACCACTGAGAGGAGGCCACATGACCGTTGATTCATGGGGCTGCCCCATAGAGCTGTCACTTTTAAGGCAGGTGTCGAGAAATTGGCAGACCGCCTGCACAAAGAAAAAGACTGACCTCATCCTGAAAAACTGCAAGATGATGGCCCTGCTGGTCACAGGACCCAAGGTACTGGCATAAAAGGGATTTTCTAAATATTGAAACGAAACCCGATCAAGTCCGAGGAATCATATCAAGAGTTACGACTTGTCATTGTGACATATAGGGGGGATAGTTTGTTGCCACATTTCTCTCTGATTTCCAGTCGCTTTAGCACTTAAAGGTGATGGATGATAAGCCCTGGTGGTTTGGTGATTTGTTTTCTATAAGTATGGATGTGGCTTATTTATTTACTAAGTACTGTATGAAATGAAGTGGTAACATGAGGATTCTCCAGTTGGTTACATAAACTGACATGCCTGATAATTATAGAAGTAGCGGCATAGATCCAATCACTCTTTAAAGAACAAGGTTATCTAGATCCATTCCTTAACGCAACTGAAATACATCGTCAATTTTCCCTGTCGTCCCTGAATTAAAACACACTACTTAAATTCCTTGTTTACAAGCTGTGTCCACCACAGGAGTCAGGAATGTGTGTAATTTCAGAACATCATCCTGCAAATGCAGCACTGTTTAATTCTCAAGGCATAACTACTGCTAACATTTCTTAGAGGGGAGCCATATCGGACCATTATTCTTAAGCATTTCCCACAGTAAAACACAGATTTGACAATCATTACCATTTTGCTAACCCATTCCTCCAACCCATCATTTAAGGGAATCTTAAGCCACCCGTCCACCCTTCAGGACCCATATGGGGAGTGTTAAGTGGAACAGGGAGATGGGGGAGATTTGCCCCTCTACAGGGGGAGAGAGACCACACACAAGCAGCTACTGTACTGATAGAGTAAAATTCTAATTGTGAGAGTGGACTGCTAGGCTGATCTGATCCCCGTAACCCCGTAGGTCCTGCTGAAGGCTGGGAGGCATGGTGGTTTAAGCTTAAGATTCTCAAAATTCCCCAGAACATAGCAGCGATGCTTTAGAGAGTTTCTGCAGCTTGTTATGAGAGATGCCTGGGATGCTTCCTGTAGTGTATATTTTCATATCGTCTGAATGCCTGGCACACTCTCATCGTAAACAGAGACCTAGGTAGACATAGATGACATGCTTGGTTTGCACTTAATGTGATGAAAGAAACCATACATTAACATATCTAATTTACATAGCTGGGAGACGAGCTTATGAATGATGGATATTTCTCCATAGTCTTAGAGTATAGCCTAATGCAAATAGAATGTCAGAATATTCTCAACATTAGGTCAGTGCAATATTTCTTTAACTGTTAGTATATTAAAATATGCATTTAATCTGAAATGTACATACAAAAGTATTATACATAGATACAATTTTCCATAATATATGAGTTCATGGTGAAAGTAAAACCTTGATTATTTAAATCCTTGGACAGTGTCCTCACTATTCATATGAAATTCATAATTCAAGTAAAGAATGAATTATCAAATTAATTGAGCAAACATTTCAGTGAACATGCAGGCCTACTAAAAGTAGGCAATAACATGTACAGTTTGATGAATGAGACCGTTACACTACATAATTACCCTTCACATTCAAATGTATAATAGTTTAATATTTGAACAAAGTTGACTTATTTTTGCTCCGTGTAGATTGTGGGCTTAGATGGTGCCATGCTGTACAAGGGGAGTAGCTGTTATGCACATGTTGTTGTGAACCCAAGTTGTGTATTCCATTCTCCCCATGTCTTTCTTGCACCTCGTTTCCAAGTATGGTCACTATGAGGGAGCTGTCACTGGGGGCCTTTGTGGGAAATGAATGACCGACAGAGAAGGGCAAGAAAGACGCGCCAGCTGCTTCTGTCACCACCCAGACCAGGGGCGGCTGTGAAAAGGGCCCAGTGTGCAACGCTCCGGTGCAACGTCCCTTACACTTGCTTTTTTGTTCATCTGATTTCGCTGTCAGCAGCTGTCTTTCATATTTTCCCATTTTTTCCCCTGGCTGTGTTCATTATCATCCCTGTCTGTCCCACGCAGGCCTGGGGTTTGATCTGAACCCAGTTCGGGTCAGGGCTGGAAAACAGAGTGTTATAATATAATCCAGTATGTTCCATGTTTTACTTACTGTATATCCTTGTATCTTCACATAACAGTGAATAAATGTATATGGCTCTTCAGTCCTTCAGCTCTCTAGAGGGATCAGTCAGAAGTGGGCTTGCCTCATCAGTCCACGATGGCCCCTATAAATAAGTCACAAGTGTGACCGAACTGATGGAGCCCAGCCCACATTCCAGTACATGGATTACCAGTGATCTTCTTCAATTCTATGGGCATTAAGACACCCATTTATAAATCTGTTGTCAGACCATACAGTCCCATATCATATGAACATCTACAGAATCATAACAAAGGTCAAACAACTACTCTAATTCTGAAAACCTTTTTTGGGGGATCAGTTGAATAACCTTTTATTTTTTACCATGCAAGTAAGCTCATACCAATTTGTTATTAAATGAACCACTTTTGTAGGATTTGCAGCATTATTTGAAAACCTGTCTATTTCTCAGACCCATCATCATAATAATATTGTGTCCGAGGACTTTCCCTTCAACTGGTAAATAATAGTTTTATAAATGGGTTTCAACTTAAGTTAGATTCCACTTAAAGGCCCAGTACAGTCAAAAACATAATTTCCTGTGTTTTATATGTACATTCCACACTATGAGAGATTGGAATAATACCGTGAAATTGTGAAAAATATGATAATGCCCTTTTAACGTAAAAGCTGTCTGAAAAGACTGCCTGAAATTTGAGCCTGTTTTGGTGGGAGGGAGTTTTGGCCTTCCATGTTGACATCACCATGCTATAAATGACTTAATATACCAACAGCAATAACAGCTAATTTTCAGTTTTCCCCTCCCCACTCAAACCCCTCCCAGACAGCCCTAGCAAAATGTTTGTTTGAGAAATTGCTCTTTTTTTGTTTCTTTTTGACCATTTTAATTCAAAACAATCACAGTATGATACTTAATTGTTACCCAGAAATGATTTGATATTGAAATTGGACCTTTTAATAATAAGTGCTTTTTAAAAGTTATCCCTGAATGCTAACCTAGGGACACATTGAAGAGAGAGCGATTCTCTTCTCCTTCCATCTAGGTATGCTGTCTTCTGCTCCTAATGGCCCAGGATAAAAGAGGTGTTGAAATGAGGGCCACAATGGAGGGTTCAGAGTGCAAGGACAAGCCTGCCCGTTTGGTACGCACAACCAATCAAATCAGTCCTGTTGTATTGTGTTTAATTGTTAGTATTTCGTCTCTGAAGCCAGAGAGGAAAGATCTCTCCATCTATCCTTGTCCATGCAGATATTTTCCTCACAAAAATATGAACATTAGCTGGTACAGGTGTAGGATGCTAATTTGACCAAAAGAATCCTGCAGCAACAGGATTTGAACATTTAGTCCACAATGTTGCTTGATTGGTGGTTAGGCTATTAGCTGGCCGAAGGTACCCTGTAAAGAAATCATGTTGTTTTTCCAATGGCAGCCAGAGACCTATGAAAAAAAGGATCAATTCAAAATAAATGTACTGCTAAACCACACGTAATTGGCTGCCAGTAAGTTGCTGTAAAAACAACAGGATTTGTTATTACAGTGTAGGCTAAATGAAAAGTGCAATACTGTTAATATAACCATGTTTAGTGCAACAAAATAGTGATCGAATTAAGATCCTACAACTGTAGCTGTATTGTGCTTATGAAGGCATGAACGGCATAAACGGCAGCCAAAATTCCTAATGATTTTGCAATTAATGAAATCTGTCATAGGAAAGGCAAGGCATGTAACGATTGACACACAGATAACTGTATCCACTCTGAGACACTGACACTAGCAGTCATGGTGTAATCAGTCAGTGATGTGGGGTCCACTGGTATACCGTGCCATTTGGGCCAAGTCATATCTGATTGGCCATGGCTGTGTTTCAGAATCCAGAGAGGCCAGAGGGCCATAGCCAGACGCCTACAAAGTACCCAATGTTATCCAATTGACTCAGCAAACCACTACAAAGAGCTCCCCGACCACAAGAACTACACACAGAAAGACCCTGCTGCATCCTGCACGCACCCAAATTCACTACACCGTGCTACCCTCACACCCACACTAACTACACCCCGCTACTCCTCGCACCAACACTCACTACACCCCGCTACCCCTCACACCCACACTCACTACACCCCACTACCCCACACTCACTACCCCTCACACCCACTACACCCCGCTACCCCTCACACCCTCAAACCCACGCTCACTACACCCCGCTACCCCTCACACCCACACTCACTACACCCCGCTAACCCTCACACCCACACTCACTACACCCCGCTACCCCACACCCACACTCACTACCCCTCACACCCACTACACCCCGCTATCCCTCACACCCTCACACCCACACTCACTACACCCTGCTACCCCTCACACTCACACTCACTACACCCCGCTACCCCACACCCACACTCACTACCCCTCACACCCACTACACCCCGCTATCCCTCACACCCTCACACCCACACTCACTACACCCCGCTACCCCACACCCACACTCACTACCCCTCACACCCACTACACCCCGCTACGCCTCACACCCTCACACCCACGCTCACTACACCCCGCTACCCCTCACACCCACACTCACTACACCCCGCTACCCCACACACCCACACTCACTACACCCCGCTACCCCCCACACACCCACACTCACTACACCCCGATACCCCACACACCCACACTCACTACACCCCGCTACCCCTCACACCCACACTCACTACACCCCGCTACCCCACACACCCACACTCACTACACCCCGCTACCCCCCACACACCCACACTCACTACACCCCGCTACCCGACACCCACACTCACTACCTCACACCCACTACCTCACACCCACTACACCCCGCTACCCCTCACACCCTCACACCCACGCTCACTACACCCCGCTACCCTTCACACCCACACTCACTACACCCTGCTACCCCTCACACCCTCACACCCACGCTCACTACACCTCGCTACCCCTCACACCCACACCCACTACACCTCGCTACCCCTCACACCCTCACACCCACACTCACTACACCCAGCTATCCCTCACACCCACACTCACTACACCCCGCTACCCCTCACAGCCACACTCACTACACCCCGCTACCCCACACACCCACAAGTACTACACACAGAAAGACCCTGCTGCATCCTGCACGCACCCACATTCACTACACCCCGCTACCCCTCACACACACACTCACTACACCCCGCTACCCCTCACACCCACACTCACTACACCCTGCTACCCCACACCCACACTAACTCCCCCTCACACCCACTACACCCTGCTATCCCTCACACCCTCACACCCACGCTCACTACACCCCGCTACCCCTCACACCCACACTCACTACACCCCGCTACCCCTCACACCCACACTCACTACACCCTGCTACCCCACACCCACACTCACTCCCCCTCACACCCACTACACCCCGCTATCCCTCACACCCTCACACCCACACTCACTACATCCCGCTACCCCACACCCACACTCACTACCCCTCACACCCACTACACCCCGCTACCCCTCACAACCTCACACCCACGCTCACTACACCCCGCTACCCCTCACACCCACACTCACAACACCCCGCTACCCCACACACCTACACTCACTACACCCCGCTACCCCGCACACCAACACTCACTACACCCGCTACCCCACACACCCACACTCACTACACCCCGCTACTCCTCACACCCAGACTCACTACACCCTGCTACCCCACACCCACACTCACTCCCCCTCACACCCACTACACCCCGCTATCCCTCACACCCTCACACCCACACTCACTACATCCCGCTACCCCACACCCACACTCACTACCCCTCACACCCACTACACCCCGCTACCCCTCACAACCTCACACCCACGCTCACTACACCCCGCTACCCCTCACACCCACACTCACAACACCCCGCTACCCCACACACCTACACTCACTACACCCCGCTACCCCACACACCCACACTCACTACACCCCGCTACCCCTCAAACCCTCACACCCACGCTCACTACACCCCGCTACCCCTCACACCCACACTCACTACACCCTGCTACCCCTCACACCCTCACACCCACGCTCACTACACCCCGCTACCCCTCACACCCACACTCACTACACCCCGCTACCCCACACACCCACACTCACTACACCCCGCTAACCCTCACACCCACACTCACTACACCCCGCTACCCCACACCCACACTCACTACCCCTCACACCCACTACACCCCGCTATCCCTCACACCCTCACACCCACACTCACTACACCCTGCTACCCCTCACACTCACACTCACTACACCCCGCTACCCCACACCCACACTCACTACCCCTCACACCCACTACACCCCGCTATCCCTCACACCCTCACACCCACACTCACTACACCCCGCTACCCCACACCCACACTCACTACCCCTCACACCCACTACACCCCGCTACGCCTCACACCCTCACACCCACGCTCACTACACCCCGCTACCCCTCACACCCACACTCACTACACCCCGCTACCCCACACACCCACACTCACTACACCCCGCTACCCCCCACACACCCACACTCACTACACCCCGATACCCCACACACCCACACTCACTACACCCCGCTACCCCTCACACCCACACTCACTACACCCCGCTACCCCACACACCCACACTCACTACACCCCGCTACCCCCCACACACCCACACTCACTACACCCCGCTACCCGACACCCACACTCACTACCTCACACCCACTACCTCACACCCACTACACCCCGCTACCCCTCACACCCTCACACCCACGCTCACTACACCCCGCTACCCTTCACACCCACACTCACTACACCCTGCTACCCCTCACACCCTCACACCCACGCTCACTACACCTCGCTACCCCTCACACCCACACCCACTACACCTCGCTACCCCTCACACCCTCACACCCACACTCACTACACCCAGCTATCCCTCACACCCACACTCACTACACCCCGCTACCCCTCACAGCCACACTCACTACACCCCGCTACCCCACACACCCACAAGTACTACACACAGAAAGACCCTGCTGCATCCTGCACGCACCCACATTCACTACACCCCGCTACCCCTCACACACACACTCACTACACCCCGCTACCCCTCACACCCACACTCACTACACCCTGCTACCCCACACCCACACTAACTCCCCCTCACACCCACTACACCCTGCTATCCCTCACACCCTCACACCCACGCTCACTACACCCCGCTACCCCTCACACCCACACTCACTACACCCCGCTACCCCTCACACCCACACTCACTACACCCTGCTACCCCACACCCACACTCACTCCCCCTCACACCCACTACACCCCGCTATCCCTCACACCCTCACACCCACACTCACTACATCCCGCTACCCCACACCCACACTCACTACCCCTCACACCCACTACACCCCGCTACCCCTCACAACCTCACACCCACGCTCACTACACCCCGCTACCCCTCACACCCACACTCACAACACCCCGCTACCCCACACACCTACACTCACTACACCCCGCTACCCCGCACACCAACACTCACTACACCCGCTACCCCACACACCCACACTCACTACACCCCGCTACTCCTCACACCCAGACTCACTACACCCTGCTACCCCACACCCACACTCACTCCCCCTCACACCCACTACACCCCGCTATCCCTCACACCCTCACACCCACACTCACTACATCCCGCTACCCCACACCCACACTCACTACCCCTCACACCCACTACACCCCGCTACCCCTCACAACCTCACACCCACGCTCACTACACCCCGCTACCCCTCACACCCACACTCACAACACCCCGCTACCCCACACACCTACACTCACTACACCCCGCTACCCCACACACCCACACTCACTACACCCCGCTACCCCTCAAACCCTCACACCCACGCTCACTACACCCCGCTACCCCTCACACCCACACTCACTACACCCTGCTACCCCTCACACCCTCACACCCACGCTCACTACACCCGCTACCCCTCACACCCACACCCATTACACCTCGCTTCCCCTCACACCCTCACACCCACACTCACTACACCCAGCTATCCCTCACACCCACACTCACTACACCCCGCTACCCCTCACACCCAAACTCACTACACCCCGCTACCCCTCACACCCACCCTCACTACACCCCGCTACCCCACACACCCACACTCACTACACCCCGCTACCCCACACATCCACACTCACTACACCCCGCTACCCCACACACCCACACTCACTACACCCCGCTACCCCACACCCACACTCACTAACCCTCACACCCACTACACCCCGCTACCCCTCACACCCTCACACCCACGCTCACTACACCCTGCTACCCCTTACATCCACACTCACTACACCCTGCTACCCCTCACACCCTCACACCCACGCTCACTACACCCCGCTACCCCTCACACCCACACCCACTACACCTCGCTACCCCTCACACCCTCACACCCACACTCACTACACCCAGCTATCCCTCACACCCACACTCACTACACCCCGCTACCCCTCACACCCACACTCACTACACCCCGCTAACCCTCACACTCACTACACCCCGCTACCCCTCACACCCACACTCACTACACCCCGCTACCCCTCACACCCACCCTCACTACACCCCGCTACCCCTCACACCCACACTCACTACACCCCGCTACCCCTCACACCCTCACACCCACTACTCCCTGCTACCCCTCACATGCACACTCACTACACCCCAATACTCCTCACACCCACACTCACTACACCTCGCTACCCCTCACACCCACACTCACTACACCCAGCTACCCCTCACACCCACACTCACTACACCCCGCTACCCCTCACACCCACACTCACTACACCCAGCTACCCCTCACACCCACACTCACTACACCCCGCTACCCCTCACACTCACACTCACTACACCCCGCTACCCCTCACACCCAAACTCACTACACCCCGCTACCCGTCACACCCACCCTCACTACACCCCGCTACCCCACAAACCCATACTCACTACACCGCGCTACCCCACACATCCACACTCACTACACCCCGCTACCCCACACACCCACACTCACTACACCCTGCTACCCCACACCCACACTCACTAACCCTCACACCCACTACACCCCGCTACCCCTCACACCCTCACACCCACGCTCACTACACCCTGCTACCCCTTACACCCACACTCACTACACCCTGCTACCCCTCACACCCTCACACCCACGCTCACTACACCCCGCTACCCCTCACACCCACACCCACTACACCTCGCTACCCCTCACACCCTCACACCCACACTCACTACACCCAGCTATCCCTCACACCCACACTCACTACACCCCGCTACCCCTCACACCCACACTCACTACACCCCGCTAACCCTCACACTCACACTCACTACACCCCGCTACCCCTCAGACCCACCCTCACTACACCCCGCTACCCCTCACACCCACACTCACTACACCCCGCTACCCCTCACACCCTCACACCCACTCCTCCCTGCTACCCCTCACATGCACACTCACTACACCCCGCTACCCCTCACACCCACACTCACTACACCTCGCTACCCCTCACACCCACACTCACTACACCCAGCTACCCCTCACACCCACACTCACTACACCCGCTACTCCTCACACCCACACTCACTACACCCCGCTACCCCACACACCCACACTCACTACACCCAGCTACCCCTCACACCCACACTCACTACACCCCACTACCCCTCACACTCACTACACCCCGCTACCCCTCACACCCACACTCACTACACCCCGCTACCCCTCAAACCCACACTCACTACACCCAGCTACCCCTCACACCCACACTCACTACACCCGCTACCCCTCACACCCACACTCACTACACCCCGCTAACCCTCACACTCACACTCACTACACCCCGCTACCCCTCACACCCACACTCACTACACCCCGCTACCCCTCACACCCACCCTCACTACACCCCGCTACCCCTCACACCCACACTCACTACACCCTGCTACCCCTCACACCCTCACACCCACACTCAATATACCCAGCTACCCCTCACACCCACACTCACTACACCCCGCTAACCCTCACACTCACTACACCCCGCTACCCCTCACACCCACACTCACTACACCCCGCTACCCCTCACTACACCCTGCTACCCCTCACACCCACACTCACTACACCCTGTTACCCCTCACACCCTCACACCCACTACTCCCTGCTACCCCTCACATGCACACTCACTACACCCCACTACCCCTTACACCCACACTCACTACACCTCGCTACCCCTCACACCCACACTCGCTACACCCCGCTACCCCTCACACCCACACTCACTACACCCAGCTACCCCTCACACCCACACTCACTACACCCAGCTACCCCTCACACCCACACTCACTACACCCCGCTACCCCTCACACTCACACTCACTACACCCTGCTACCCCTCACACCCACACTCACTACACCCAGCTACCCCTCACACCCACACTCACTACACCCCGCTACCCCTCACACCCACACTCACTACACCCCGCTACCCCAAACACCCACACTCACTACACCCAGCTACCCCTCACACCCACACTCACTACACCACGCTACCCCTCACACTCACACTCACTACACCCCGCTACCCCTCACACTCACACTCACTACACCCCGCTACCCCTCACACTCACACTCACTACACCCCGCTACCCCTCAGACTCAGACTCACACTCACTACACCCCGCTACCCCTCACACCCACACTCACTACACCCCGCTACCCCTCACACCCACACTCACTACACCCCGCTACCCCTCACACTCACACTCACTACACCCCGCTACCCCTCAGACTCAGACTCACACTCACTACACCCCGCTACCCCTCACACCCACACTCACTACACCCCGCTACCCCTCACACCCACACTCACTACACCCCGCTACCCCTCACACTCACACTCACTACACCCCGCTACCCCTCAGACTCAGACTCACACTCACTACACCCCGCTACCCCTCACACCCACACTCACTACACCCAGCTACCCCTCACACCCACACTCACTACACCCCGCTACCCCTCACACCCACACTCACTACACCCCGCTACCCCACACACCCCGCTACCCCTCACACTCACACTCACTACACCCCGCTACCCCTCACACCCACACTCACTACACCCCGCTACTCCTCACACTCAGACTCACACTCACTACATCCCGCTACCCCTCACACCCACACTCACTACACCCCGCTACCCCTCACACCCACACTCACTACACCCCGCTACCCCACACACCCACACTGACTACACCCCGCTACCCCTCACACCCACACTCACTACACCCCGCTACCCCTCACACTCAGACTCACACTCACTACATCCCGCTACCCCTCACACCCACACTCACTACACCCCGCTACCCCTCACACCCACACTCACTACACCCCGCTACCCCACACACCCACACTGACTACACCCCGCTACCCCTCACACTCACACTCACTACACCCCGCTACCCCTCACACCCACACTCACTACACCCCGCTACCCCTCACACTCACACTCACTACACCCCGCTACCCCTCAGACTCAGACTCACACTCACTACACCCCGCTACCCCTCACACCCACACTCACTACACCCCGCTACCCCTCACACCCACACTCACTACACCCGCTACCCCTCACACCCACACTCACTACACCCTGCTACCCCTCACACTCACAACACCCCCCTACCCCTCACACCCACACTCACTACTCCCCGATACCACAAACTCAAACACTCACTACCCCCCCCCCCCTACCCCGCACACCCATATACACACACACACACCCTCCACCTCACACTCCCTCTGCCCCTCCCATCCCCAGCCCGGTGCCTCCAGCTGTCTCTTGAATCACAGGACTCAGTACTGATGGATGGCACATGACCATGACACTCGGCCCCAGCACTCCTCCATCCCAGCCACGTCTTTGTTAGAGGTGAGTGTGTGTTGTTACAACCAGGCCGTCCTAATTTTAACTGCTAATGGGCTCGCCCCTCTCTGTATCCAGGTCCCTGCCAGAAATAGGAGGTGCAGTGACTGCCAGGGTTATGACAAGGGGCAGGGCCCGGAGCCAAAACAAAACACATTTGAGGCGAGGGGAATTTCTTGCCCTTGTGAAAATGTGGCTCTAATATCTTTCTCCTCGATTTCTTCCAGACTACTCCCCAAATGCCCCCTGGTCATCCTCACCCTGGGTTATAAATGTACCTCACCCATAAAACTGGCAGGAAAATATACAACTTCAATATGCAACAGGAGCCGGGTGATGTGACGTGATATTTGGTTGTTGTTAGACGAGTTTCTGTGGAAGGGGCAATTTTACACATTTGCCACGCCCCTCCCCTCCCTTCCCCACCACTAGGCTGAACCCTCGCCAACTTGGCATGGCACCACTTGGATGGCCAGGAAATATTTTTATCCTATTTACCTTTCGAGTGGCAAACAAGTTCAAGTGGCGAACTTGCAGAGGGGGCTTCCGTGAGCCATCAGACACACACACACACACTGTACAGAGGGTTAAAGGAATATTTCACTCAAAATACAAAATTACATATTGGTTTCCTTACCCTGTTTTGTATCCCAGAGACATATATATATTTTTCAAATGCTTTAGCAATTGTGGCACAAATTCAATGCAAGTCATGGTACCTATATTAGCAATTTGTCATGCATCACGTCTTCCTAAATTATCTCAAATTGATTGTGTGGCTCAACAAAGTAGTTTTTTTTTTTTTGTAATTTGGGTGAACTATCCCTTTAATAGTAATACGCCCTTTAGCTTTACCTTATGAAACAGTTATGGAACAAATTGTATTCTCTAAATTTGAGAATCAGTCGTATCATATGAATCTCGGATAAAATTGTTTCTCTATTGCATTTTTCAATCAGTGTCTACGGTGGCGTATTGTCATCATGCCTCACATAAGCGACCCATTTTAACACTAAACCAGTAAGTAAACAGTCCCTGTATTGTCAAGGTTTTCTGCTAGATAGGCATGGACAGGGTCCTTTCAGAACCAAACATCACTGCCCAGAACAGTTATTCAAATATTAATTGAAATGGCTGGCCTTGCTTTCCCTGGTTTGATAATAATTTCTATTGAATTCTAAATGGAGTTTTTGGAAGTTTGAATAACACTGAAAGTACCTTTTGGCTTCAAGAAATGAAGTACAGCGGTTTTCTTGTTTGGACATTTTTACATAATGACCAATGTGAAATTATAGTTTCTCTATGATTAGTTGATTGTAAAAATGTAGTTGAAAATAATAATTAGCAATCTAGGGCTCGATTCAATCAGATAGAGCATTAAACCGTGTTGGCTGACATCCACATAGCAGATGTTTTGGCAGTGTTGGAGGTGTGACTGAGGTATGGAGCTGAAATATCGGTGAGCGGCTCCTGTTGTGTGTCACAAACCACTCCCCTCCTCATTATCCCTACTGTATTCAAAATGGTGATAGAAAGTGTAGGCCCTGTCAATGATAGAAATAGACTAATGACTCTCAAATGTAAAACCATTAACCTAAACAAAATATAGACCATCATAGCCAGCTGGTCCTTATTTCTGCTGTCGAAAAGCATAAATGAGGAAACATTTTCAGAATTCCCTACTTCTAACGCGGTTACATGGGATTTGTAGGATTATTAAAGCAAGTGGTCCAATGGAATAATGTCCGCGATAAGGTAATGCAAGGAGCCGCTTGTGGATTTGACAGCTCGAACTCAGTTCCACCTCAGACACCACACCACCAAAACAAATGCAATGCTAAAGCAGATCTGATTTAGTCGAGTCCCTGCTGAAAGTCTAATGAAAGGCTGATCATGAAATAACATTATTATTTGATAAATATTTATTAATTTGGACTTTCTATTTACAGTTCCTTTAACAAAACATAGTTGTTGTTTTTTTCTTACATGCAACCCACTGGGCACACATTGGTTGAATCAACATTGTTTCCATACCATTTCCTCTCATAGCTTGCATTGGCTTGGCTCAGTCACCCCTGGTAGTTTTTCAATAAATTCTATTAGACTCATGTCAGGCGTGTCCAAAGGAATGAATGGGGTGGATGAATGGAGTCAGTGTGAATGTAAGCTCCACAGCTGATGCTCCCTGCTCCCGCCATTAAAGAGTGTTTGGATATCCACATTTCCTCCCAAGGCCGAACCACGACTTCATCGCAGTAATACTAGCAACAGGTGTCTCTGAAGAAGGGGCTGCTGGGGCTCTACTGTGCGTATCACGCTTATCTTATGCCATGTCGTGCTACATAGTCACAGCCCTGCCAAATCAATCAGACACACTGCAGGCCCACTGCTTCCTAATTGTCATAATATTGCCGGCCCTGATGTAGCAGGCCTCATGTTAAGAAGATGAAGTGCTGTAATTAGAAACGACAGTGGGGTTTCTTTTCTTCTTGATCATTACATTTTAAATGATCATTAGCTCAAACAAAAGAGCCATGGTATACCACCTAGGATTTGACCTATGACCCCTGAACCTTGTGTAATTTTCGAAGCACCCCCATAATGAGCGCAGGACCTATTTTCCTTCTGGTTTTAGTGACCTCCTGGAGGAATCTGTGCCTGTTCTATGCTCATGTGCTGCTGGGCCTTGTGTGGCTGGGGACAGGTGTCACAATATCCCTCCTGAAACAGACACTCTCTGTTTCACATTTCACACTGGAACTCCCACCTCTAAAACAGTTGCTGTAGTCACATGGTGTGCAGGGGTTCACACTGAACAGAAGACCACAAACTCAATGATGATCAATGATCCTTCCTCATAGACAACATGGAAGTCATGTCATGACAGCGGTTTGTTACCAATGACCTTCCTCTTCATTCGGTTTAAGGAGTCAGTTGTCAAATATGAAAACAGCTATATTAGCAGTTTGAGGAGGCGTTAACATGTTTATTGATTTGTAAGTATGCAAATGTTTTTGTAGAGCTCCTGAAATAGCTAGGTAGTGACAATAATACTTTTAAAATTCATAATGAATGTTTAATTGCTGGGACTAAAACATTGGACACACTGGACATTAGGTTAACACTGTAAACACCTGAAAAAGCCTATCCTACCAATATATTCAGACATCATTTTGCAGAATGCCTCCTACCCCACCCTCATTCAGCCACTACGTTAAGCACGTTTGCGTTCCTCCATCACTTCAGGCTTGCTCTGGTAATGCCTTTGTGTGCCACCCCGTTCATTCCCTCACCCATACCCCTCCTGGCAGTAGCCTTGGCAGGACCCAGGGAGATTACCTCTAGCCTAAATGGAAGGCCAGGGCCAAGTATCCCTCTCCATCAGGGGACCAAATAATGATTTTAGACTTGAGTCTTGGTCTAGGCAGCTCCCGTGTTGAACACAACAAGAAATAAAAGCAGTCTGTGAAGTGCACTCCACCTCCCCTCCTTTCCACCCCTTCTCTACCACCATTAGATGTGTTGAATGTGCTGTTGTCTTGGCGAGTTAGCTCCTATTAGCCTGGAGTTTACACTTACCTTCGGTTTCTTGTCTAAAAAACGATTTGTGTTGAAATACAAACCATGTCGAGTTACACTAAATAAAACCACCTCATTGTTTCTGAGCTGTTACATCCGAAATGGAGAGTTATTGCAAATGGTAATGTTATCTGACTGACAGGTGTGGTTGCGCTGAGCTCTGAGTGAGTATAATGCGCAGGAAAGGAGATACATTTATCATGGTCGAAGACCTTTATGTTCCCCTTTCACCTAAATGTTCCCTTTACAATATGCCTGTCTGTCTTTACTGACCATTTCACTACCGCCAGTGAATTCTCAAGTCAATCATTTAGCTCACTAAAAATCACATTATTACGTGGGTGGTTCGAGCCCTGAATTCTGACTGGCTGACAGCCGTGGTATATCAGACCATATACCACGGGTATGACAAAACATTTATTTTTACTGCTCTAATTACGTTGGTAACTAGTTTATAATAGCAATAAGGCACCTCAGGGGTCTGTGGTCGGCCTTTGTCATTATACCACGGCTAAGGGATGTATCCGGGCACTCTGTGTTGCATCGTGCGTTATTGCTTAATTATAGGCCCTCTCACAAAATCCAGCGAGGACATTTGAATGTAATAAAATTGGTGAACTGTTAAAGATTTGAAATATTGATGAAGATGATGACGACTATGATACCAACAAAGATGATGAGCGTATGAATAAGTTAAATAAGTGCTGGAATAATCAGCCCTTCTAAAAATGCAGAGTACTTTGTTTGTAGACCTGAGACAATGCAAACAATGTAATACATTCTGCAATCAAACTTGTTTCATGATGTAATCCCCAAAAATGTGTGGATATGTGCGCAACAAAAGTTCAACATTCACCTTTTGCTACTATTTCGGACAAGTCTATGCATACCATTTTATGCATTGGATAAATAGGAACTAATGCACCACACAGAACGCACTGCTGCAAGGCAAACACAGAATTCCATTGGAAATGAATGTATTTCTGGTTTACCAAAATGCAATGACGCTGCGGGTCTGAACGAAGTGTAAAGTCAGCATGTGTTGCATGCATTCCTTCCACTGCTGTGACCAGAGTGTTACTTCCAACCATGCAGTGATGCTGGGAGCCAGATTTCATCTGAAATCAGAGCTGAGCTCTTAATTGTGTGTTAAAGAGGGCTGATGTGTAAGGGGCCTGGTTCTCCCTGTCACAGCACAGGGCTGAGTTTCCCCCATGGTCATATTTCTGCCACAGCCAACAAGGATAATTGGGTGCAAAGACGCTCTCTTATCCAACTAGCCATCAAAGGGCTAGAATCATCTTTACCTTGTGTTTCCTTTATGGGATTTGTCTAGCATCAGACAATTTTGTAGGAATTTTTAAATAGGTTTGTGTCCCTTCAATTGTTGAAAAGGTTAAATAAATAATTAGGGTGGGGAAAACATTTGTCCACGCCCACAATGACCATGAAAGCAGAGAGAGTATTTGCATATGAATTGTCATTACCTGTCTCACAATAGACCAGAGCAGCATTTCTATAATGTTAGCGCCTTCAATCCAGTGCCATTATTGTTTGTTGTGAAATGATCTAAATGTGTGACCTCCTCCATCTCTCTGGCTAGAGCTGGTTGAAGGAACCTGAATCCACCAAGCGTTTACAGAGGACAGGAATACCCAACATTCCAGACAGATTCCTAATAAAATCAAGGATGTGCCTGGCAATAACTGTCATTGGAAATGGATAGAGTTCATTTGTACTTTAAGTTAGATAAAAATGTCTTCCTCCCAATATTTGATGAGAAACAGGTGGTTGTTGATTCTTATCATTCAAACTATGTAATGCACTCCGACCCCGACACAAATTGTGACCAAACTGTTTGACCTCTGGCCTTGGAATCTGGCAGGCCACCTAGGGATTGTGGCACAGTGCGGGGTTGGAGTCCTGCATTCCTCTCCTTCATGTATTTAATCTGTTTACATAATTAATTAACACTACAAAACATAATTATGTTACATTCCTTATATTGACATTTCAGAGTCTTATTGTACTCGGGGGTGGAATTTGGGTGAATCAATTTACTGTCCCAATTGACTACAGGTGTTGTATAAAATGCATGTCCTGATATACACTGAGGGATTATCTTTAAAGTCTCCATTTGCAAAGGACATAAAATAGTGTTATTAATAGACCTATACGGCATACCACAGACCCATGAAGCTTGATGCTTCAAGGTTTCCTATCCAGGGCCCATCAAACTGTAAAAGTATTCGAAAATGTACTTTTCAAAAGGTTTAGGTTTCGAAATGATTGACATCAAGTGCATGTTATTTACCAAAATTTGGACAATGTACTTGGACTACAAATGAAACATAACATGTATGAAATGAACATATTGGTCTGTAATAAAGATTATATACAGGTAACATGCAGGTGCATATCAAAGGAATGAATTACAGGTAACAGTTGATATCAGGATGACATTAGACTACAGTCAACAAAATGTTGTGTTACTAAACTCTCCAGTAAGTGACCTATCTGGCAGGGCTCCATTGTTCTTAATTTAGCAGCTCATGGCAGTAATGAAAGGTTTATTGCAGACTTTGGATAAAATACACCTGGTTGTGAAGTGCTTTTGTTCCCTCATTGGTCGGATGCAGGCTCGTCCAGAGACACGTCAAAACGGCTGGCTGTGTAATGTCTTTACTTTTGCCGCCACGCGTTCCTGTCGCACTGACGGTGCGTAAAGACCGAAGGCAGGACGCGCAGCGCAATTGGGATAGAAACGCCGCTCTCCAACGTTCCAAGTTACTTTAACCTCTCCCCGTCTACAATCTCCAATGAAGATTTTGCTTATTCCGTCAAGTTACTATCCGTGAGAATTCGCTTTTTTAGCCATGAGCTGCTTGGATGTTATGTATCAAGTGTATGGTCCACCACCTCAGCCTTATTTTGCCGCAGCGTATAGCCCATATCATCACCAGGTACGTTATTGATGTGTTGTTTAAACTACTGGCAGATTTGGTTCAGGGAAAGTTTTGTCAGACTTTGATGAAAAACTTGAATTGCGCATTATTCTAAATCATTTGATTTATCTGTATTTTGGCATTGTCCACTCACAAAATGATTCTGCATGACAGCCTTCAGTCGATTGTGGAAACAATAGTCCTCCTTACAGTTACACCTATTTAAGAGGAACTTATTAGCCTTACTTTTGATTGATGTTTCCTTAATGAATAATGATAGCCATTCCTCCTTGCATTGTTATTCAGAAGCCTACCTAATTTGCGTGATCATATTTTTAGTTGATAACATATATATTTTTGTTTTGTTTTAGTTGCTTAGGCTATCGCTCTCCCTCCGTCTTGTCCTGCAAAATCGAATCACTCAGGCTATTGCATACTTTTCCGTTTAGGCTACTGAATTTGATTGCGTCATCTATTGCTATTTCAATTAGGATATTTTGCAATCTGTAGGTTATGGGTTAGATAGGCTTATTCAAATATGTAGATTGAAAAGGCCAAGGCCTTTATTAACTTTATTAACCAATCAATACAAAATACTTATGGGTCATTAATAGAGTTTAGGCTTAGGCTATGTTCGCAACTTTTATTAATCGTTCGTCAAGTACAATTATTATTATTTTATTGTTTTAATCTGTAGGCTGTAATTTATGACTTTTTACATTCATAATAATTATTTTGTCTGGACGTGTCCACTTTTCTACATAAAATGTAATTAGTGCTCTGGTAACGATTTCGTTGGCGCACGTCCTGTGATACATATCTGTAAATTAAATGAATGCTGCTTGTGCATGCACAAGAACCTGTAAGGCGTTTGGGATATTCGGTTTCCAGACGTGCATTGGTGCTAAGGCCCTCTTAAAGCTGTGCCACTTTCTTAAAACCTCTCACAGTCAATATACAAATTCAGCTCTTTGTTTGCACAGAGAGCTGGTTTTCAAATGTCAAATAGTGCGAACGTCTTCTTTCAATGTAGTGTGCAGAGAGAAAAGGGAATACTGGGATTCACTTCGGCACGCTCCAAAGCTCACATATGGTGGTGCTACTCTGTTAATTATCTCTCCTGATTGCCTAAGTCACTTTTAACCCTACCTACATGTTGTACATATTACCTCAATTACCTCAACTATACTCACCGTTATTGTGGTTTTATTGTGTTACTATTTCATTTTAAAAATACATCTAACTGTTCTTACTCTGCAATGTTGGGAAAGGGCTCGTAAGTAAGCATTAACGTGTTGTATGTGACAAATACAATTTGATTTGATTTGAAGGTTCATAATTAAGAAATGAATTATTTCAATTGAATAGCTTTGTTCTTGCTTGAATCCAACCACTGCCTCCTCTTTGAGTAGGCCTATGAATGAGGAGAGGATAATAAACTTATTAAGTACCTGCCATTTTGAATATAGCCTAAAAAGCGCACAGATGCCACAATATAACGCGATTGCATGACTGTTGGACAATCCCTGAGCCGACAAGTTGAAAAATATGTTGATGTGCCCTTGAGCAAGGTACTTAACCCTAATTTCTCCAGGGTAGCCTTTGGTAATGCCTGGCCGTGACCCACCAAATGATTATGTGCAGGTGAAATTCAAACTGATAATTGGTAACTTGATGCCTTGATAGGAATTGGTATCAAATGCGTGTCAAGGCTATTCAATTCTGACTTTTTTATCTTTTTTATTTTTTATTATTTTTGTTTCAGAAATTGGCATTTTATTCCAAAATGCAAGAAGCGCAAGAGAGCATCAGCGGGGGCAGCTCGTTCTCAAATCTCCCTGGGCCGACGATAAAGGAGGAAGACTGCGCGCGAGAGAAGGATCACCCTCCGGAGGCCGAGTACCTGAACTCGCGATGCGTGCTTTTCACCTACTTCCACGGGGACATCAGCTCCGTGGTGGACGAGCACTTCAGCCGGGCCCTCAGCCAGCCAACCAGCTACGTCCACGGGTCGGCTAGCAACAAGTCTGCACGAGGTAGGTCTACATCCACCTCAAGGAGAGGATCACGGAACCACTCCAAACACCTGTCCACGCGGTTTCATTTCATCACAATGACTTGTATGTATGTCTTGCATGCAAGTTCGTTTTTTAATTTTTTTATTTTTTTAAATATTATTGTGTTCACATCTTACTCAAATACACTTCATTTTAAACTGGATTTTTGGAACAAATCAACGAATCCTCTGTTTTGCTCCCATAGTTTCAGTTTCAGTCTGCAGTCATTCACTCTCATTTGTGTTGGATCAAAATCGCAACGGAATCACAAAGTAAAACAACATTGATGGAAAGGCAGTTGAAAATAATAACACGCTGTTCTGTGTAATGTAGGGCTCAGACTTACTCACTATATTGTAGGGGAATTTGTAGTGAGGGTTTGGTAAGCTATAATTTGTTCTGTTGCATATTACTCCCTTAATGAATTAATTTAAAATGTAATTATATGACCAATATTATATAGCCAACCATTCTCCAATTTTGATCAACCTTCAGGAATAACTGACAACAACAATATTTATCCATGCATCTTTTTTTCATAATGTTTTCCTTTATTTCATCCTTTCAAATGAATTGATAATTGAATGATCCTAGTCGCTTTTTATGTTGCCATATTCTCAGAACAGGCTTATTGATCCTCACCCACAGGTACATTCAGTGTCTTTACCACTTAATTGATCTGTGATTGAGCATTTCAATGTGTCTGTGGATTCCCAGATGGATTATTCCCGATGAGCCAGAGGAGTTTCCCCCCATCCTTCTGGAACAGTGCGTACCAGCCCTCGTCCCTGAGCAGTGCCTTAGGATCCTCCTACTCAGACATACCCTTCCCTGGGGACCCCTACTCCTCTGCCTCTCTACACAGCCACCTCCACCAGGCCACCCCAGAGCCCTGGCACCACTCACACCACCACCATTCTTACTCACTCGGTGGGGCCATCGGCACCCAGGGCTCCCCCTACCCTCGACCCAGCATGCACGAAGTCTACGGAACACACTTTGACCCCCGCTACAGTTCTTTGCTGGTGCCCTCTGTCCGGCCGCACCGGCTCCCTCCATCCACTGTCCCCGGACCCAGTGCCTCACCGTGTGACATTGGGAAGAGCGAATCAGCCAGCTCGGCCTGGACTGGGGCGTTCACAGGGGCAGGGGCAGACATCAGCCAGAGCATCGGCCTCAATGTGGATGCAGGTATTAACAATAGCGATAACAACAACAGCACACAACATGCATTGTTAAACTCTTCATAAAGGACTAGCTATTCCAAGTGCACTTCAGAGTAGCCTGCATAATTTCATTTTCCTCAAACATTCATGACTACTATTGTACGCTCTACAATTAATTCAATGCAAAAGTTCAGGAACGGTGTGACGCTTTACCCCGGGGTTATGCTTACATTCATAACATTATGCAGGGTTTTGTTCTCCCCGGGGGGAAACAGTTGTCTTGTCAAGGCCACTCTCCAACACTAAGAAAGACAACGTATTTATGGGTTTAACAGGTCGAGTTCTCTGTCTCTTCTTTCTCCTGGGAGGCAATATGCTTTTACACTTTTCTGCTTTAAGGGCTTCCTGCTTCTACATATAAGCCATTTGGTCTCCCTCTTCCTAATCCTTCTCTTGCCCTCCCTTTTCTTTTCTCTCTTTTTTCTCTCTTTCCTCTCAGGTCTGCAGGTCCAGGATAAGAGCAAGGACTTGTACTGGTTTTAAAGCTCTGCTGCCCTCCCAGGCCCGAGCTGGCCTCTGTGTTTCTCTGCACTGTATGATATTGACAGACATTTTCTGTAACAGATTCTAATCTCACTTGCAGCTCGACGCTACACCTTCAGTGGCGGAAACATCCTCAGCTGAAATTACTCGGATACTCTCTGCTGGAAATGCAGTGGACAAGGGAGAGAATCAAAACCATGCAGGACTTGCTGGACAGCTTGCCAGAAATGCTCTGTGGTGTGACTGACAAAATGTTATCTGGCCAAGACTGAACACTTTCCTCCAAAGAGGACACTTGTTGAAAAAGAAAAAAAGAGTGAAACTGGAAAGTAAAAAAATAGATTTGACGAGAGCATACTCGAAGACTGGAAAAACACTATTTGCTATTGTGTTTTTATATATATATATATATATATATATATATATATATATATGAAAGGTGAGGAGCAAGAGAGAGAAGCATTCTCTAACATGACTGAAGTGAACAGCGACTATTTGAAGCCATTTGACTCTGTCTTGCTCCCCAGCAGCTGTCAACGACAACTGTTTCAGTACTCAACGGACACACACAACTGTAGTGTCACTGCACAGTGTTTGACCAGGGGTTCTGGACTTCAGAAATGGAGCATTTTGTCAAATCTGGACCTCGACCCACAGGGAACAACTGGTTTGACTGGTGATTTTGAGGTGCGGGGTGGACAGGAGGTAGCAGATGTGGACACGCACAACTGTGCTATGTATGTCTGTGTGCCATATCTGGGCAGTGCTACAGTATATGTGATCTTTATGTACTTATTCCCCATTGTTTTTCAGTCATCCCAGGTATAAAGCAAAGTCAAAATCAAACAGTCATTATCCATGGTATATTGTATTGTGAACATATTAATATATTGACCTTTTTAAAGTATTTTTTCTTGATACAGTTGTAATGTAATGTCAATGTGTTGTATGCCTCAGCCTGTAATTATAAAGCAATGGGACAATGTGATTAAAACTCAACTTTAGAGATAAAATGTGTAGTCTATAGAATACACAATTTCATAGACAGTTCATTTGAAGACTATCCTGTTTGATGATGTGAGTTCTGGTTAATTTCGTCAATGATATAATGTGTACAAAATAGATATCGTTCAGCCATCTGCAAGCACAACTTAAAGGAAAATGCCAACCCCAAACTTTTGCTATTCGTTTCATTAGTCCATTGTTGACAAAAAAATGTTTTACTTGTCAGCAATCAAGTTCTCAAGATACGTAACCTTCAAAATACAGAAATCATCCCCTATGATGTAACTTGCAACATGTGATGCTGTGTTTTGCATCATATGACAACAATGGACTAATGAAACAAATTCCAAAAGATAGTTTTGGGGTGGACTTTTCCTTTAGGTGTTCAATTTTTAACTTCCACTAATGCATTGTCAGTGTACTGGGGTTTGCATTAACCTTAAATCATTCTCTTGAAGATACTGAATGCTGATGCTTCAACTTGTCAATGTAAAGACATATTTCTAAAGGGCATTCAATACCGAACACGAACACCAGCAAAAGTCTATGAAGTATTTGTACAGAATAGTATTTGACCTTGTCTGGAAGAGTACTATTCAAGAACATTCAACTAAGATGTTCTTGAGAAGAGCTACTTTATTAAGGAAAAATGGACTGTGATTGTGATATGTGGTTGTCCCACCTAGCTATCTTAAGATGAATGCTCCAACTGTGCGTCACTAAATAAGAGTGTCCGCTAAATGACTCAAATGTTCAAATGTAAGAGGCCAGGGATATTTCTTTCACTATATTCAACACCGTCTGTATTTTCTCCAAGGACATACTTTTCTCCTCGAAGACATACAAAAGGCTACATACAAACAGGCCACAATTAACACACAACTTAATGATCGGAGGGAGAAAAGGCAATGGCACGGTCATAAGAATCAGGGGGCTGAAAAGGACATAGGGGAAAGAAAAGACCTTTCCAACAAATTCAAACAAAAATAATGTGTGAGGCTGCCGTCATGTGTTCCCTTTCTTGGTTGTGTTTCAGTTTAGCACTGGACAGCTGTAGATTAATATCAGCTTCTGACAAAAGTGATGAATGACAAGAGAGAGGTGGAGGGTCTCTCACTCCCCGGAAAACCTCTAACAAAGGAATATTCTCAGAGACATTTTTGTTTTTAGCAGTTAATGGGGATACCGTGCAATTGGCAGGTAAAATAGGCCACATGCAGTGTTTGGGTCAATTCATTACTGCATCTAGGCTAAGTGGAAAATGATTGATGCATTTTAAATCTATTAGTGTGTGTGTTCTTATAACATAATTGTTATTGGTAGCCTAACATCAAAGTGTGGGCTATTCAGCGACATCATGGGTAAAAACAATTGCTTGTTTAAATGGGATATATAACCTACTATGAAAAAAGGGCATAGCATAACAGATTGGTGTGTAGGCAATAACAGACCAATGTTTTGTTTGAGTGTGCCACCCAGAACTGTTCATATGGAAAACGCGAGTCTTGTTCCCATGCCGTCGGCACCACGTGTCTGACTCGGACCTGTTGCAAAGCGTGCGAGCAGGCTGGTCCTCGGAACATGCGACGGGACACTCGATAGCCTTTCGTGTCTCTATTAGGTATATTTGTGAGGTTAACGCATAAACTGAAGGCAAGAACTCGGAAATTGTTGGTTGCTATAGAGATCGAGCGGAGCTGTCATTAACATTATCCTAAAAACACCATTTATGGAGTGTGTGATCTGGCTCCAGTTGTCACTGTGCGTGACCTTCAGCCTCTGCGGGACAATGAGCTACCACAGAGTTACCGCGAGTCAGCACAAAGACAACAGGAGCACTGCCTCCGCTATTCCAGCATCATCTCAATTTAAGCATTTAAACATCAAATCAGCAAAGCTATATATGCTTAGTTTAGTACACTGAAAACAAACTTAAAGATACCAAAAACAATTTTATTCCAATCAATGTTGCTAAATATTATGTCCATGGTACTTATTTCTGTCTGTGTGCGTGTCCAAGTTTAAAAAAAGAAAAAAGAAAAGTTGACTCATACTACTTGTAGACTGGTTGAATGCCAATCCCATCCTCCTCTCTTTCATGTTGGAAAAACGGTCTATGGCTCTGTCATACAGTATGCTTTTAGTTTTCATAGGCTACCTAGCTAAAATGTTTGCTAGCCTAACTTCCTCGCATAGTCAAAAATGAACCAGCTAAGTTAGCTAGCTAGTTAATGTGAGCCTACTAGACTACATATTGAACTTCAATCGTCTCAGGCCAGTGACAAAATATATTAATTTATGGTTAGATCAGAATTGCCATCATAATCATTGGCCTGTACAGAGAATTTAGTCAAAACCACCAGTCCAAATCCCCATCTCTACCCATGGCTTAGGAAAAGCGACAATTTAGCAAGCTAGCTACTGCAGGACATCAACACAAGCAGACCAGAAACAGACACGTTTTTCTGACAATGAAGATGTTTAGCTTAGGATGTGATTTGATTGGTGTGAAGCCAAATCCGAACTGGCCTCCCTTGGGGGGCATTTTGCAGTGCCAGGACAACCCACAGTTGAGCTCAGTTCAAAGCTGATTGGCTAATATATATATTTTTGAATTATCAAGGGAGGCCAACTGCTTACTGGCATCAATCAATCAAATGCTAGTGCGGCAACATGTCATACTCTTTTGTTCCAAACAGAATCAGATACATGATCTACACATACTGAGACAGAACTGCGCAGTTTCCCTCTCTCGGATGATTTCTCCGGTGAGATTCAGCCACTTGCGAATTGACCGACAATTATGAAAACACAGAGAGATTAAAATTATTTTATATATATTTTTTTCTAGGTCAAGTATTTGGGGAAGCCTAGCTTCCCTTGGCGTCCATGAAAACTCGCCACTGCCTACCATAAGACATTTGGATCACTGTGCATATTAATTACTTTAGGCTTCTTCAATATGCAAAGAAGTACATCACTTCTACAGTGATTGATAGGCTATCATATGCATACATACTCAAGTAAGAAAATGTTCCTACACTGGCCTTCTCACTATGGTCTCATAAAATGTGCACCTACACTGTGGACAGTTTATTTGTGCTTGCCAATATAGAAGGTATACATCAACACATATCAGTTTAGCCTGTGTGCTTAAAATGACATAAACCTGTAGTGGTTTGTCACAACCACGCAAATAAACCATTGTCACTATTTACATTTGTTTGAGAATATCATTACCCTCAGAATTAAAAAGTGCATCTGGGATATTCCATCCTCCACAGTTGGAGCGAGGCTTGACTTGTAATATAACCTCCGAGAGTTGAAATATGATTCTAAACACATGCCAGGCTAAATGGCAGAAGGCATTATGTTTTTTATTTAGTCCATGAATTAGGCATAGTGTGATCTATCGCCAATGCTTGACTTGTACTGAAATTGGTGCATGGACTCATTTTGAGTGCTGCTAATGTTTATATTTAGATGCAGGAGCTCCGCAATACTTTTGAGCTAATATTCCGTAAAGGGAACAGGAGCTCAAGCATTGGAGGTGCCGGTACTCAGCTCCGGTGAGCTCCTGCCCAAGTCAAGCACTGTCTATCACACAGCCTCAGCTTCACCATCACACGCAATGCCATGCTCGCATTGCCACAGTCAGTTCTCTCTTTGCAGCGCCAGCGTTCCAGATTAATGTTAATCAAGTCACGTTCAGCTTTGGGTAGAGTTTATGGCTCGGTCTCTCCCCAAACTCAAGACAGGATCACTTACATGTACCACCTGAGATACTGGTAATGTGCTACGTGCAGCCATGTGTCGCAGTAATGTTTTATTTTCAACTCCGTTCATCTTGTTTTGCGAGGAGCCCTCATGACCACCGTTATAGCATGTCATCTCTTTAGCCTCTGTTTCTTTCTTTGTCTTTCTTCATGGCTCAGGAATCCATCAAATAAAGGTGAAATAAATAAAAAATTGATGGACGAGCTGCTGTCAACGGTTCAAATTAATTCATGGAGGCTGTTTATGAAAGAAAGGAAAAATCAAACATGGAACTCTGTAATGCACTGATGGTCAACCATATGAATTAGTGGGCCGTTGAAAAGGTCACAGGCCAAAAGACAACTATTGACAACATGAGAAACTCGCACAATATATCTCAATAATTAATAAGGTTGATGATTTCTACAGTACGTCTTCATCTGTGTCTGTGAGCTCACTTTTGTATTAAAAAACGTTGATGATACAAATCCCTAGGGAAGATTATTTGCTCATGAAATTAATTAATGTCAAGGGCCAGACAAAACCTCCTGGTGGGCCAGTTATTACCCTGGGGCCTCTGTCATAGCATCACTGATGTAATGCCTGCTACTTGGCCCTCTCGCCACCATTGAACAAAGGAGTCGGATGTTGGAGTTTGTATGATACCGCCTCTCCCTAGTTGTAGAGGAATGCCAACCACACGAATGCTGGAGCTGTAGAGCAGCTCTGGATGACATTCAGACCATCCACATGTGCCACATGGCTGGCGATTCTCACACCATGGCCATTGGCATTTTTCTCATTAGTCAACATAAGCGCTACAAATGCGAACTTGGTACCATGTCAACACAGGAGCATCATGCTGAAAAAGGACAAACCCCCTGATGGTGCTATGGAGCAAACTGTTTTTAAAACATGCTTTTAGGTGAATATTTAATTTAGGCTGCTATTGATTTTTGAATGTATTTTAAAGCCAGCAATTCAGCATATCCATTGACGTACCACATAGCTAGAGTGGTTACCAAGACTCTGGATGATCTGTATTGTCTTAAGTTTGACCTCAAACTGACATTCCATGTCTCAGGGTGGATAGAGGATGTTTCTGAAATAACAGCGAATAAAAGATCATCCAAACCATTTGAGTTAACTGGTCTGTGGGGGACTACTGGACACAATTCAATGGATATCAATCAACAAAGAGGTAAGAATATGCATGCTATAAGAACATGTTGAAGGCTAGATGTATTGGGTGCAGATGACTGAACTGCTCACTTTTTTTGTTTGTGTCTGCAGGGAGAGAGACAAGGAGGTACACAAAGGTATTTCAATTAGTGTTGGTATGTTATGGAAATCACATGTACCATCCTCCTCCCTTACCTCTTCAATGAAAATCACATAGGCCTCTACATTACGGACGAGGTAGGTGTATAGTTTTAAATACCAATCTTCAAACAGTTTTTTTCATTCACATTCACCACAAAAACAAAGGTATGAATACTGTTGTGAGCATGTTAAACATCTGTATAATTTGTTAAACATCTGTATAAACATCTGTATAATTACTATTTTTGAGATTCACAGACTTCCACCTCCTTCCACCTCTGATGAAAATCATTCTGGCTGTGGATACGGAGAACATCATCACATTAACATCAACACGCCAGAGGATAAACCCATTGGATTTGGGGCTCTGCTGGGAGTTTACTTCATATTTCATTTTTTTTTTTAAATTCTGCTTTGCCACTAAAATCATAATAAACACTGACAACTAAAATAGTGTTATTGTTGTTATGCATATTATTAATAATAATAATAACGGGAAGGTAGGGGGTAGTTAAAAAAATGAACCACAAAAGGTTCTTTGAGGATCCATTATAGGGGAGTTACTCCACAGCTTCAATTTTAAGAAGCCCTAAAGCAAACTCCAGGAAACGTTTCTTTTCAGAGTGTAGGAGCTGATGCCATTTTGAACTCACGTAGATCTGAAGGCATGTATTTCATCATGTAAAACCTACTAACTCTAGAACATCACAGTGGAATTACATTTCTAAACATTACACCTTTTTATTATCGAAGACCCAATAAAGATTTGTTTTAGAGTGCGTACAGAAGCTTTTGCCCACTCTGTCGTGCCTACACACAACGCATATATTTCATCAATACAGAAGTTACGTTTCTAGATGGACTTGAAAAAACAGACTGAAGAACTCAACATCTGTGGGAGAGAAGTTTTTACTTTTACTTTTCAGCCAGTGAACTTCACTTCCGTCTCAGCACTGATTAATGAAGTTTGGAGTAAACCTGTGTTAAGTGAGAATATCCTATTTCACTGCACCACTCACTGTTTGCATGTTAACTGGGCTGGAACACTCCTAACAATGGGAAGGAATCGTCATGTCTTGTTCTGGGAATTCTTCGCATATCTAATACGCTTGCTACAGTCCTCTGGGTGGGAGAAACAAAGTCTGTGGTTACAAACGACTGAAAAAAATGTCACTGGAAGGGAAGAGAAGATCTTGTACCATGAATGAGGCCTCAACGAGAAATTGTTGACATTGGAGAGAGTATTTGTTAACGCACCTTTGTGTAAGAGTTTTGATGGACACACGAGTCTAAAACAATGGACGGGGGAACAGAGAAAACACACTTTCAAGTCCAACAGCCAATGGCAGAGTAAAAGCTTCAGAGCTGTGAACTTCAGCCACAAAGTTATCCACTTTCCACCCGTCGCCAGAGGAAGAAGTCACTGGTTTTGTTCCATAGCTTTATTTAGCTTTTCCATCGTCGCCTCTCCATAACTTCCCACTTTAGCCAACAACGACTGTCACCGTCCCCCGTGGAGTGTATACCGTAAGAGAGACTAACTAAATGTGAATTTACACATAAACACAAAGAGTTTCTCTGGAACTGGAGCCCCTTGGTGTAATACATGCATCAACAAAGTCATTGACCGACCTACATTAGCAAATCACAAAATGTATGGTCATGTTGTCACACAATATGTTGTGAAATCTGTTCTGAATTTATTGTAATGTATTGTAATGTTTTTAAAATGTATAACTGCCTTCATTTTGCTGGACCTCAGGAAGAGCCAAGGCAGCAGCTAATGGGCATCCACAATAAATACAAATCTGCAATTACTGACCAGAAATGCGGGACATTAAAGGGGAGAAGAGAAAGGAGGGAGAGTTGAAAAATATCTGTGGTGATCGCTGGCCAATACTTTACAGCCAAAGCTGTCTGTTGCTTGATAAATGAAATGTTCTTGGAAAACATACAGTCAATTGGTGTTAAAGATGGAGACTCATGATCAACCAGATAATGTATTTTAGAAAAGCAGGTACTAAGATAAGTGTTTTTCCGTTGTGTTTTGGTGAAGACATTCTTGAATTTACTAGCAATTATAAATATTTGGGTCTCTTTATTGATGAACGTATTACCTTTCTATACGGACCATCTGCCCTGGCCGAATCAGCAAGTAGAGCTCTTATGGAAAACAAAAACACTCAAGAGATATTAGTTATGCTATGTATTCCAAACTGTATCAGACGTGTCCTGTTCTGGACTATTCAGCAGGAATGTCTGAATTGTTTAACAATGGGACGGAATCGTCATGTCTTGTTCATTTATCCAGCAACATTTGTACGAAAACCAAATTAAGGGAGACATAACTGTGGATGCAATATGAAGAAAATGGGTGGAGGAGATTATTCATAAACCCAAATTGAGAACCTTTTTTTTTTTATTTTACCCTTTTTTCTCCCCAATTTCATGGTTGTAGTAGCTACTATTGAAAGTCATGCGTCCTCCGATACACAACCCAACCAAGCCGCACTGCTTCTTAACACAGCGCACATCCAAACCGGAAGCCAGCCGCACCAATGCGCCGGAGGAAACACAGTGCACCTGGCCACCTTGGTTAGCGTACACTGCACCCAGCCCACCACAGGAGTCGCTGGTGCGCAATGAGACACCCCTACCGACCAAGCCCTCCCTAACCCAGCCGACGCTAGGCCAATTGTGCGTCGCCCCGTGACCTCCCGGTCGCGGCCGGTTACGACAGAGCCTGGGCACGAACCCAGGGACTCTGATGGCACAGCTGGCGCTGCAGTACAGTGCCCTTAACCACTGCGCCACCCGGGAGGCCCCCAAATTGAGAACCTTTTGTTTGAATAAGGGTGAATTTGTGTGTGAGAGACATATTATGTATAACCTACCTAAAAGCAAGAGATCGTGACTCCACAGAGAGTGTGCGCAGATAAGATGGCGCCTGAGAAGAAGGCAGACGTTTTACGTGTCTTCACCAGATTGTGTTTTTTGTTCGTTTATTCGCATTTTTTGTAACTTATTTTTTTACTTATTTTGTACATAATGTTGCCGCTACCGTCTCTTATGACCGAAAATAACTTCTGGACATCAGGACTGTGATCACTCACCACGGACTGGCAGAATAATTTTTTTTGACCGACTCGAAAGATATACTGCTTTCTCAGGAACAGGCCACATCACCACATCGCCAACAGTCCACATCACCAACAAACTAACATGGTCCAAGCACAGGCACTACAGAGGGTAGTGTGAATGGCCCAGTACATCACTGGGGCCAAGCTTCCTGTCATCCAGGACCTCTATACCAGGTGGTGTCAGGGGAAGGCCCTAAAAATTGTCAAAGACTCCAGCCACCCTAGTCATAGACTGTTCTCTCTGCTCCCGCACGGCAAGCGGTACCGGAGCGCCAAGTCTAGGTCCAAGAGGCTTCTAAGCACATTGACTCTGTACCGGTACCCCCCTGTATATAGTCTCGCTATTGTTATTTTACTGCTGCTCTTTAATTACTTGTTACTTTTGTTTCTTATTCTTATCCATTTGTTTTAACTGTGTTGTTAGTTAGGGGCTCGTTAGAAAGCATTTCACGGTAAGAATTTCACGGTAAGGTCTACCTGTTGTATTCGGCGCGTGTGACTAATTCATTTTTGATTTGATTTGAGATCAGGGATCTTGCCTCTGCTGTTTGAAACAGGTAAGATCAGGGATATTGCCTCTGCTGTTTGAAACAGGTAAGATCAGGGATCTTGCCTCTGCATATTGAAACAGGTCGGTATTGTGGTGAAATGCAAGAGGAAAAGCCTATGTAACTATTGTCACCTCAAAGAAATGGAGAATGAAACTCATTTTGTCCTCTGTTGCCCTTTCTACAACGACATACGCTTGCTCTTATTCCAGAAAGCACACCAGATATAACCTCCCATTACGTGGCTGAGCCATGAGGAGAAACGGATATGTTTCCATTGTGTATATCTGTTTGCAGAATATTTCGATAAAGCCTGGAATAAAAGACAAAGGGCTACCTATAATTAAATTGCACAAATATTTAGCCTCTATGTGGTAAATGGTACATGTGTATATAGATTGTGTATAATCTTCTATTTGTGCCAGACTGGGTTCAAATGCCTCCTGTTCCTTTGTTTTTGTTCTTTTTTTTTGTATTTATTTATCTGTGTATGTTATGTTTGAATGTGTGTACTGTATATATGTATTTATGTACAGTTGAAGTCGGAAGTTTACATACACCTTAGCCAACTACATTTAAACTCAGTTTTTCACTATTCCTAGAGCTCAGATTGAATTCCCCTGCTTGGTGAGATTACTTCCCTTTTAAAATGTATGTGTACAGAGGACAACTGCCCAGTGGGATAACATTTGAGGCAGCTTTCAAAGTGATGTGCCACTCATTGAGCCCCGGGATTAAAGGGCCACTTCATTCCTGCAAATGAAGATGGCAGATTGAGATGGAAAACTCTGGTTTTCATAGAGAAGCAGCTGGTTACATAAATCATACTCATATGTGCAGAGTTGAGCTTATACTGTGCAGTGCTCCTATTTCATACACCCCCTCGGTGCATTCTGACCATCTCTACTTATACTCACCGCCTCCAAGGACAGAGAAGCACACACTACCATACTTAGCACATCAAGGGATGGAGCCCCGAAATAACACACTTGTACCTCGCTCTGTTAGTTCGGTGACATCAGGCACAAACAGGGCAGCAGTTCAGATGGCGTGAGAGGGTCCAAGATGGCCGGCACTACAGTACCCTCTTGGTCGGCCTGATTTACGAGACTCTGTGGCCCCGTCCGTCCAGTGTGCCATGCTACAGGGGAACAGCCACCACGTCCTCCGGCCCAGCTGTTCCAGAAACTCTCAGGGGCAGTGAAAGCTTGGCCTCTGGAAGGGCTCCCTCCGCCAAAATGTCTGTGTCAAGTCATGTCTGTAGGATAAATTGTTCCCATCAATTGCAATCACTTTATTTTTAAGATGATGGACCCTGCGTCTGCACAGGGCACCATTTTCTTTGAACTATGCGTCTTGAGAGTAGTGGTACATCTCCCTTCTAAAAGAGGTAGACCTTGTCAGACAGACATGGTTCCATTTAGGAATAAACTGAGTGTGCAACAATTGACTTTGAACTGAACACATGATGGGAATGGAAGTTTGCCATGCTACTGGAGCACTTCGACATAGATATGTGAGGAACAACATGTTGATTTCTGTTTGTTGCTGTAATTAAGTCATGTTCAAGAAACAAACCATGTGTTTGTGTGCGTGTGTAAGTGTGTGCATGCATGTTGGTGTTGTTGTAGGTGTGAGGACCATAGCGGAACACAGACATAAAAAAGGGCCTCTGCCACACCTTTAGACTTGCACTGTCTGTCCATGGTGGGTGAGGAATGTTGAGAGCCGGGGAGCTAGAGTGCTGGATCCCACACAATGCCAGGATTAGGTATCAGCTATTCCAAATGTCAACAATTCTTCACTCTCCAAAGTCACCGCACTTTTTCATGTCCCATGACCTCCGGACTTGCTGTGATAATGGTAAACAAACATGGTCTTACCTGGCCAGGTAACATGAAACCCCCCAACTTCCTGCTCTGGCACCCCTAAGAGCCTAGGTCCAAGCCCCTCAACCATTAGTGTTGTGCCCCTGGGGTGGGGGGCTTTGGGAAGGGATGGGGGGTTGGGGCGGGGAGCTCAACAGTCAGAGCAAAAAAGAGGGAGGGGGAACAAAAGAGCAGAGACGGGGCAGAAAGAGTAGGGGATGAGAAGAGATTGGTGAGGTGTGAAGGTGAGGTGTGAAGGTGAGGTGTGAAGGTGAGGTGTGAAGGTGAGATGTGAAAGTGAGGTGTGAAGGTGAGGTGTGAAAGTGAGGTGTGAAGGCGAGGTGTGAAGGTGAGGTGTGAAAGTGAGGTGTGAAGGTGAGGTGTGAAGGTGAGGTGTGAAGACGAGGTGTGAAGATGAGGTGTGAAAGTGAGGTGTGAAAGTGAGGTGTGAAGGTGAGGCGTGAAAGTGAGGTATGAAGGTGAGGTGTGAAGGTGAGGTGTGCTGAGAGCAAGGATAGAGCCTGACAGGTGACTGATAGAAACAAGTAGAACAGAGAAGGATGTTAGACTAGAATAGAGTAGTTTAAAGTGGATTTGTCTTTGTTTGTTAGGGGTTTATTTGAGGAGAACATATCTGAATGCCAAAATTACAGACGTAGATGATTGCCCTCAATATGAGAGCAGTAATAGTCAGAAGAGCAAATTATTACATAGGTTTGATATGTAGAGTAAAGAGCATAAAAACAACTGACACGTTTGTTTAGTGCAAGAAAGATTTAAGAGCTTGGGACTATAAGGTTATATCTGCAAAAAGATGATTCTGAGATAAATGTCTTCAACGTTCAGAATCCTCATTGGTTTGAATGGTGTCAGCAATTTTTATATAGTATTTTTTAGAACTTAACAACATGAATTGGGGTATTTAGAGTACTATGTAGGTAGAGAACATTGAACAGGTCAAGGCTATGTCAATAACTGTCACGCCCTGACCATAGAGAGCCCTCGGGGTTCTCTATGGTGTAATAGGTCAGAGCGTGACTAGGTTTTTTTTCTAGTGATTATAGTTCTATGTTGGTGTGTGAGTATGGTTCCCAATTGGAGGCAGCTGATTATCGTTGCCTCTAATTGGGGATCATACTTAGTGTGTTCCTTTTCCCACCTGCATTGTGGGATATTGTTTTGTTTAGTGCCTATGTGCACTACAAATGGCACGTTCGTTAAAAATGCAGATAAAAAACCTTCTAGTCCCAAGCTCTTGAACACATGTATGGTATATGATGTAAAGACAAGAGATGTAGGATGTTAATTTGAACCATTTTACTACAGAAGAAAAATAATCCTGCGGCAACATGAAATGTTAATTATTATGTGGATTACAATTAATGGACATTTTTGTTGGGGTTGATACATTTTTTCATTAGGGCAAATAAAGTATGACATTTCAAAGTGGAAACTGCAAACTTTAGAAGCCTTTTTCAAACTCCAATACACTACAAGTTTCCTGCTTTACAAGAAAATTCTCACCAACAAAAGAGTGATCAAATTAAGATCCTACATGTGTAACTCAATATCAGTGTTGCACATACAGTACCTCCTTGTGGTACATAGGAAACATATACGTGATGTTACGTCTTGTACACAGAGTTTATGGTTTATGGGCAGGGGGATCAGGGACGCTGATTCAATGTGATTTTTAATGTCAACCTAAACCATGCAGCACAGTCACTCCCCACTCTGTCAGCTGTTACTGGGCAGCTCCCTGGTATTGTATGCTACTGGATTTATAGTCTTCATTCATACTCCATAGGGATTTTAAGTCTTGCTGTTGGGCCCATTCAGGAAAACCATCTTACCATTTTAGCTACAAACATGGGACTCGCTTAGCTGTGAATTTCTAGTTCAGGAACTATATCAACAGCCTGCTAAACTTTTCATTCCAAGTTAAGATTTATAAATTAACATTTATAAGTGACACATAACATATCAAAAACATGATCCGGTGGGGTCATATCTCATGTAAGACAAAGGATATCCTGTGTGAGCTATGTTGGCTGTTATCTGCAACAACTTCTGTGACAGAGCCGTGCAGGTTGGCACTATAGCGACGGGGCAAACGTGGTGAAGGGGGAAGACAACACAGGGACCAGGGTTGACGCTGACATGCTACTGGTTGTGACACACACAGGCTCGATGCTGGCCAGGACACTGCTGGGCCGCGGTCAGCTCTGATGAACAGGTGGGCATAGCGCTTGTCAGCTTCCTGGAGATTGATGCTGTGGTTTAGTGTGGCCGGGTATTCTCTTACAGCTTGGACAGCTGTGCTGGGCTCTGCCACGATGTGTTGTCTTTTGCAACAATGGGACACTCTGGAGCCTTGGGTAATGGGGCAGTTGAACTCTGAGGGCCTTCTGAGCCAGGGACAGATTGTTGATCCCTCTCTCTCGTAGTTTATTTGATTGTCTGAAGGTTGATATACAGTGTGAAGGGGATAGTTGTCACTGTACTTACTAAAACATTTATATATGGGGCACTGAGCAAGTTTGCTTTCAGTTGTTTGTATTTACTTATACAAATTAATTTATCAGAAGTAAGTACTATTCCACTGGGCACAAACTGGTTGAATCGACGTTGTTTCAACTTAATTTGTCAACGTATTGTGACTCGGAATTTACGAGGAAAATACATTGGCTTCAGAAAAAGTAAAGAACTTCCAATCACAGGATTATGTCATAATAGTAACCACATTTCAACAGACAAACCTTGTATAAAACATGTTGAATTTGTAACTTTAAAACAACATCAGATCTTCAAAGTTATAGCCACTATCAGAAAAAAAAAATAGTTTGGGCAGCACCTCCTACTGAAGAACTGATCTATCTACAGCTAGCCTTTGGTCTCCCGTCCAGGGTTTTAACCAATCCCAAATCTGCTGATATAGGATATTTGTCACTGACTTCGGCCAATGTGCTATAGTGAGAATGATTGTTGAGAGATCTCCACTTAAAAATGAAATAGATTCACTGTTGATATCAAAGTCATTCCAAAGGGAAGGTTTAACAGAGCAAATTAAATGACCATATTTATCACTCATATATCATCAATGATGCTATTAATGTCTATATATTATTTGAATAGGACTAAATCAAGTCAAACTTTATTTAAAGTACATTTAAAGTTTTGACTTAGTCCTATTCTTTAACTTAGATGCGTGGTTGAGATGGAGACGTGAATTTAAAACCTCTTAAATGTAAAGTCCCCATATTTGGGGACCCTATTAGATTTTTATTAAATTCAGTCTGGTATGAGAACGGTAGCCCATATCTGCAAAAGCAGAGTGTTTGCGGAAAGCTGAGTATCTTGGCTATTGATCTGTGCCTTAAAAACTTCCGTGTGATTTACTACCATTTATGGGCATACGAATGTATAACAGCAGGCCGAGCCAATGACTTCATTTCAAGAAGGCTTTTAGCTCCATTTCTTTTAGCGTTGTGAAGCATAAATGAAATTAATACGGAAGACGTTGATTCACACCGAAAGCCGGGACTCCACAGATCATGAGGGTGTCTACCCCATAACACCACCACAATGTTTGAGTGAGGATGATATGGTAGAAATTGTTTTTATACTGAAAAAATAGCATTTAGGGATTGCAAATATGTATTAGCACTAGAATTATCTAATTTATAGACATATGCCACTTTTGACAGGTTTCGGGACACTTGGAAACGTTGGGTGACCATACCTGACACCACTTACTAAAACATCTGTCCATTTCTAGTTGTTAGGTCCATCAATCCCATTTTTTTTCTGATATTGTTCACATGTTGTGGAAGCGATCTGATGTGTTTCCAGCTCTGGGCATCAATAATTCAGTTATAGCTTGTCAATGAAAGAATACTTTCAAAATAAAAAAAATAAAAAAACTGTGTGTGCTTGATCTTGTGTATTCTGAACTATAACCTCTATCTCCTGTTCATTTCCTACGGTGTCTTCTTTCTAAATATACCACGTTTTGGAATGTCAGAATCATGTAATTACACATGAATAGCAGTTACTTTTGGGCTTGTCTATTTAGGCGGAAATCTACATTTTGCCATTACATCTAAGACGTTTTAAAATATAAATGATTCATTTGTAGACAAACTGGAATTAAATCCAGACTAAGTCAGTGGAACAGAAGATCGATGGAGAAGATACAGCTCATTCAAATGTTGATATTTGGTTGCGTTGACACCCCAAAATAATTCGACATACTTTTTTGACACAATAAATAGCCTATCAACTTGTCGACAAGTGAACAAATGATATGTTGGAGTCAAGTCTCCAATTCAATAACAAATAAAATAATGGGATTAAGCCAGTGGCTCAGATGGAACTATCCAAGCAGTAGATACATCTCCTTTAAATGTTAATATTTGGTTGCATTGTCAACCAAACACAATTCAAAATTACTTGTAATACAGTATATAGACTAAAGTTAAGGCTATCTTACAAACGAATGTAATATTCAACCTTAAAATTAGTAACACATGCATGGCCACATTTTGAGGTTACTGTAACTATACATTACTTCGTATGTAATCATATAAAGCATGCATGTTCAAGATACTGTAGCATGCATAGGTCATTGCAGGCAATGGCGGGAAAAGTACCCAATTGTCATGCTTGAGTAAAAGTAAAGATACCTTAATGGAAAATGACTCAAGTAAAAGTGAAAGTCACCCAGTAAAATTCTACTTGAGTAAAAGTATTTGGTTTTAAGTATACTTAAGTATCAAAAGTAAATGTAATTGCTAAAATATACTTAAGTATCAAGTAAAAGTATGAGCTAATTTCAAATTCCTTATATTAAGCAATATAGATGGCACCATCTTCTTGTTTTCTATGTTTATTTACAGATAGCCAGGGGCACATTCCAACACTCAGACATAATTTACAAACAAAGCATGTGTTTAGTGAGTTGGCCAGATCAGAGGCAGTAGGGATGACCAGCGATGTTCTCTTGATACAGTAAGTGTGTGAATTAGACAATTTTCCTGTCCTGCTAAGCATTCAAAATGTAACGAGTACTTTTGGGTGTCAAGGAAAATGTATGAAGTAAAAAAGTACATAATTTTCTTTAGGAATGTAGTAAAGTAAAAGTTGTCAAAAATATAGATAGTAAAGTACCCAAAAAACGACTTAAGTAGTACTCAAGTATTTTTACTTAACTACTTTACACCACTGGTTGCAGGTCTGTGGAGATCTTCGCAATTGCTGTAATAATCTGTGCAGAATCTTGAACGACATTGATCACTTGAACCATGTACTTTTCATGTAATCTCAACTGAAATCCAGGTGATTTGGTTCTGATGAAGCATAGTGATAACACATGAATCTTGTCACACCCTGGCCATAGAGAGGCTTTTATTCTCTATTTTGGTTAGGCCAGGGTGTGACTAGGGTGGGCATTCTAGTTTCTTTATTTATACGTTTTGGCCGGGTTTGGTTCTCAATCAGGGACAGCTGTCTATCGTTGTCTCTGATTGGGAATCATACTTAGGCAGCCTTTTTCCCACCTGTGTTTTGTGGGTAGTTATTTTCTGTTTAGCTGTTTTGTTGCCTGACAGAACTGTGCGCTTTCATTTTTTCTACTTTGTTATTTTGTTGCGGTGTTCTGTTTATTAAAAATCATGAACGCCTACAACGCTGCACCTTGGTCTCCTTCTTCAACCCACGAGAGTCGTTACAAATCTGTTGTATAAATAAACAAAATATCTGACATTGTATGCCCGTTTGAACTTTGCTGTACTTTTAAATGGTTAAAAGGGCAGTGATAAACATTTGGCTGACAACTAAACCAAAAACCAGACATTGTTTTTCCATTGAAATTTGGATGTGCTTTTAGATGGTTGAAAGCATAGTGATAACACATTGGAAATTCAACTTTTGCCTGTCTTTCTGAGTGGGTGAATAAAGTTTCAATGTCTCATACAAATATTTATCAGGGGGAATTTATGAAAACTTTCGGTAGTTCCAGAAGTATATTTTGATTGTATGAAGTATCTTATCCCAAACAGATCCACAACATCAAACAACATGGGCTGTCTGATATGCCCTTCTACCTTTGTCTGCTATTCACATTTATGTTTTTGTCATTTAGCAGATGCTCTTATCCAGATGCATTCATCTTAAAGCTGCAATATGTGACTTTCTAGGCGCCCTGACCAAATTCACATAGCAATGTGAGTTATAGATCTGTCATTCTCATTAAAAGCAAGTCTATGAAGTGGTAGATCTGTTCTATGTGTGCTATTTCTATGCTTCCTGTTCTTAAGTTTACTTTCAGTTTTGTACACCACCTTCAAACAGCTAAAAATACAATATTTTTGGTGATGGAAATATATTTCACAGCAGTTTAGGTACAATAAACTTAATCGATTTGTCACACAAACTGATGTTACAATTGAACAACCAGGAAATGACGGAGCGATTTCTGCATAGTGCAACTTTAAGATAACTAGGTATGACAACAACATATTTTTGTATATCTTTTTTAAATTGAACCTTTATTTAACTAGACAAGTCAGTTAAGAATCCAAACCCTAATGACGCTGTGCAAATTGTGCGTCGTCCTATGGGACTCCCAATCACGGCCGGTTGTGATACAGCCTGGAATCGAACGAGGGTCTGTAGTGACGCCTATAGCACTGAGATGCAGTGCCTTAGACCGCTGCATCACTCGGGATCCCAATATCACTTTATAGCAAGTACATTTTTCCTCACTAAAGTAGCTATCAGCAAAGTCAGAGCTAGTAGAATGTAATTGACAGTGGTGTAAAGTACCTAAGTAAAAATACTTTCGTTTTTTGGGGTTAATTGTACTTTACTATTTATACTTTTGACAACTTTTACTTTTACTTCACTACATTCCTAAAGCAAATGATGTACACTTTACTCCACACATTTTCCCTGACACCCAAAAGTACTCATTACATTTTGAATGCTTAGCAGGACAGAAAATTGTCTAATTCGCACACTTATTAAAAGAACACCCATGGTCATCCCTACTGCCTCTGATCTGGCGGACTCACTAAACACAAATGCTTTGTTTTTAAATGATGTCTGAGTGTTGGAGTGTGACCCTGGCTATCCGTAAAAAAAAAAAAAAAAAGAAAATTGTGCCATCTGGTTTGCATAAAATATTGGATTTTAAATTATTCATACTTTTTCTAAGTACATTTTGAACCAAATACTTTGACTCTAAACTACTAAGGTATCTTTACGTTTACTCAAGTATGAGAATTGAGTACTTTTTCTACCACTGGTAATTTATTTTGTTTGTTGAGAGGGTAACATTCTTAGAAAGAAAGGTCTTATTTGACAGTAAAGCAATTACAGTATACATGTAATTGAAAACAGTTTTTTTTATCATTGTGAAATATAATGGCTTTTAAAGAGGAGATGGAAACATATTTAAACAATTTTCTGTTTTGAACTGGCTTCAGAAACACAATTTTGGTTAGATAATGTCAGGCCTTGGGTCAAAAAAAAAACTGCTGCTCAGTCCAACAAGTGAAAATATGTTCTCTTTTGAGTTTTTCTCTTCAACCATAGCTTTGTACTTAAGAAACCTGAACAAGTGGATCTGTGTGGCTAGACGGTAATGATCAACATGCCTTCATGTCCAGTGTGTGGGTTTGTACTCTTGGGTGAGTAAAAGTTCCATATCCCTCAAACTTCTAGTCGCTTATTGCCTCCTGTCTCTGAGTGCTACTCGGTCAATCCACGAAAATAGTGCCTTTTGCGCACAAATATTGAATTTTAAAAGCTTGTCATATTAAATGAAGTGCCCTTTTGTATAGACCCCATGAAAAATAGAATAAATAAACGTTTTCTCCATCATTGTAAAGACGTAGGTATTCTGTTACTTTGACAAAGTCATATCAGAAGATTATTTATTTCATGTGATAAGTGATTCGTATGTGATAGTGATACTGATGATATGTCCCTCATTTTAAGGTCAACCTTATTACGTGAACTGAACTCTGAACCTGATTTTAAAGTGGTTAAACAATTCCTTTTGGAATATTTTTTAACTTTGAACATCTAATAGTTAAATCATAGTGTAAAAACAGGTGAGCTGGTTCTACTCTTTGGCCATTTCCTGGTGTTTTGTAACCACTCGGAAGTAATGCCTTAACTTAAGTTTAACCCTAACCTTAACCATTATGTTTTAGTTTCACTTTTGTGGAGTTTGACTGACAGATAAGATATACAGCACCACAAGCCATGGTGTAATTCTGTGACAACAAAGATATGGCACCACATGGCGTAATTTAAATGTCAAGCCATGATGTAATTCTGTTGCTGCAGTTACGCCACGGTTTGGCTCTATATAATACTGTATGCTTTCTTGAATTTGTTCTGGATTTGGGGACTGTGAAAAGACCACTGGTGGCATGTCTGGTGGGATAAGTGTGTGTGTCAGAGCTGTGTGTAAGTTGACTAGGCAAACAGTTAATGTTTCTTACAAAAGAAGTGATGCAGTCAGTCTCTCCTCAAATCTTAGCCAAGAGAGACTGGCATGCATAGTATTTATATTAGCCCTCTGGTTACAATGAAGAGCAAGACGTGTCAGTCTGTTCTGGGCCAGCTGCAACTTAACTAGGTCTTTCCTTGCAGCAATTGACTACACGACTGGACAAAAATCAAGATAAGACAAACCTAGAGCCTGCAGGACTTGCTTTTTGGAGTGTGGTGTCATAAACGCATAGCATTTCTCTTTTATGGACAGATCTCTCCCCATCTTTACAATCATTGAATCTATATGTTTTGAACATGACAATTAACAATCTAAGGTAACACCCAGTAATTTAATCTCCTCAACTTGTTCAACGGTCACACAATTCACTACCAGATTCAGCTGAGGTCTAGAGCTTAGGGAATGATTTGTACCATATACAATGCTCTTAGTTTTAGAGATGTTCAGGACCAGTTTATTACAGGCCACCCATTCCAAAACAAACTGCAACTCTTTGTTAAGGGTTTCAGTGACTTCATTAGCTGTGGTTGCTGCTGCGTATATGGTTGAATTATCATGCATACATGGACACACATGCTTTGTTTAATGCCAGTGGCAGGTCATTGGTAAAAATAGAAAAAGAGTAGAGGGCCTAAAGAGCTGTCCTGCGGCACACCACAATTTATATGTTTGACATTAGAGAAGCTTCCATTAAAGAAAACCCTCTGAGTTCTATTAGATAGATAGCGCTGAATCAATGATATGGCAGAGGTTGAAAAGCATAACACATGTTTTTTTTCAACAACAGGTTATGGTCAATAATGTCAAAGGCTGCACTGAAATCTAACAATCAGACATTTGTGTCAGTGTAGTACATGTTGAGTACCCTTCTTTCTAAGTATGTTGTTAATTTGTTTACAGAGAAATAGCATTGAATTTGGTCAAACACCTTTTTTTCCCAACAGTTTGCAAAGAGCTGGCAGCAAGCTGATAGGTCTGCTTTAAGGATGAAATGGATACCGGTTTCATGATAAACAAAGGTAAAATTCCCGACAATTAGTATTACTGTTTCAAATTTGAATCATCATTAAAACCGTGTTTAATTACCACGGTTTGAAAAACTCACGGTAAATACTGTCCAGCATCAACCAAAGTTAGCAACAGTCTGACATAGCAGGTGCAGTGTGCAACGAGGGTTTTATATTTTGTGTGAAAACATGGCAGAAGGCAGTGACAGCGCTCGGGAGATTTTTCAACCTTCTAAGAGGACCAAATCTGAAGTGTGGTCGTATTTGGGGTATTACAAGAGAGCTGAGGGAAACTTAATCGAAGATGGTCACCCTGTCTGCAGAACATGCAAAAAAATTGCTGTGAAAGGGGGAAACACTTCAAATATCTTGAGACATCCTCGTGACCACCACCCACTATTTTATAGCAAATGCAAGGTTAACTTTTAGCTCAATACATGATGTATTCGGAATGGGGGAAAATGTCATGGTTTGTCTGTCTAACTTGCTAATAGAAGGTCAATAATGTGAACTGAAGCTTTCAGTGTTACCTACTCTTGTAAAAACACTACACGTTGTTCTGCTGCTGTATGTGTTGTGTGTCTGCAGACTCTATTCGCCCATTACACACGATAACACGTGATGTAGTTTAGTCACCCAACCAACATATTTTGTTCAATTAAAATCCAGCAGACGTTGACTTGGTTGTAAAACTGTTCCAACAGGAGAAACACTATAGACTCCTATACAGGTCTCCTGTATTTATGCAATTGTTGGGCTCATTGCAATTACTATCACTGTCTTCTTAAGACTAATTTGTATTTATGTAAATTGCATTGCATATACTTAAATGCAACACCGAAGATAGACTGTGTGTGTGTGTGTAAGTGAATATGTTACGGTGAGTGAATGAGGACCCAAAAGCGAATTAACTTAAACAGAGCTTCTTTAATAACCAAACATAGGTAGGCTCAGATAGACCGGCAGATTCCGACAGGACAGGACAAGGTTACAGCAAACATGACGATAGTCTGGTTCAGGCATGAAACACAACAAACAAGAATCCGACAAGGACAGGAACAAAAACAGAGAGAGATATAGGGACCTAATCAGAGGGAAAAAGGGAACAGGTGGGAAACGGGGTGAATGGGTAGTTAGGAGGAGACAAGGCACAGCTGGGGGAAAGAGGGGGAGAAAAGGTAACCTAACAACGACCAGCAGAGGGAGACAGGGTGAAGGGAAAGGACAGAAACACACAACATGACAATACATGACAGTACCCCCCCACTCACCGAGCGCCTCCTGGCGCACTCGAGGAGGAAACCTGGCGGCAACGGAGGAAATCCTCGATCAGCGCACGGTCCAGCACGTCCCGAGAGGGAACCCAACTCCTCTCCTCAGGACCGTACCCCTCCCAATCAACGAGGTACTGGTGACCACGGCCCCGAGGACGCATGTCCAAAATCCTGCGGACCCTGTAGATGGGTGCGCCCTCGACAAGGATGGGGGGGGGGGGGGGAAGACGAGCGGGGGCGCGAAGAACGGGCTTAATACAGGAGACATGGAAGACCGGGTGGACGCGACGAAGGTATCGCGGAAGAAGAAGTCGAACTGCGACAGGATTAATGACCCGAGAAATACGGAACGGACCAATGAACCGCGGGGTCAACTTGCGAGAAGCCGTCTTAAGGGGAAGGTTCTGAGTGGAGAGCCAAACTCTCTGACCGCGACAATATCTAGGACTCTTAGTTCTACGCTTATTAGCAGCCCTCACAGTCTGCGTCCTATAACGGCAAAGTGCAGACCTGACCCTCTTCCAGGTGCGCTCGCAACGTTGGACAAAAGCCTGAGCGGAGGGGACGCTGGACTCGGCGAACTGAGATGAGAACAGCGGAGGCTGGTACCCGAGGCTACTCTGAAAAGGAGATAGCCCGGTCGCAGACGAAGGAAGCGAGTTGTGGGCGTATTCTGCCCAGGGGAGCTGTTCTGACCAAGACGCAGGGTTGCAAAAAGAAAGACTGCGTAAGATGCGACCAATAGTCTGATTGGCCCGTTCTGCTTGACCGTTAGACTGGGGGTGAAAGCCGGAAGAGAGACTGACGGAAGCCCCAATCAAACGGCAAAACTCCCTCCAAAATTGAGACGTGAATTGCGGACCACTTAAAGCACGTCTTGACAGAAGTAAGGGCTGTGAGAGGAGCTGCCACCTGACCGAAATTACGGATGAAACGACGATAGAAGTTCGCGAAGCCGAGAAAGCGCTGCAGCTCGACGCGTGACTTAGGGACGGGCCAATCAATGACAGCCTGGACCTTAGCGGGATCCATCTTAATGCCTTCAGCGGAAATAACAGAACCGAGAAATGTGACGGAGGAGGCATGAAAAGTGCACTTCTCAGCCTTCACAAAAAGACAATTCTCTAAAAGGCGCTGGAGGACACGTCGAACGTGCTGAACATGAATCTGGAGTGACGGTGAAAAAATCAGGATATCGTCAAGGTAAACGAAAACAAAGATGTTCAGCATGTCTCTCAGGACATCATTGACTAATGCCTGAAAGACAGCTGGAGCGTTAGCGAGGCCGAAAGGAAGAACCCGGTATTCAAAGTGCCCTAACGGAGTGTTAAACGCCGTCTTCCACTCGTCCCCCTCCCTGATGCGCACGAGATGGTAAGCGTTACGAAGGTCCAACTTAGTGAAAAACCTGGCTCCCTGCAGGATCTCGAAGGCTGAGGACATAAGAGGAAGCGGATAACGATTCTTAACTGTTATGTCATTCAGCCCTCGATAATCTATGCAGGGGCGCAGAGACCCGTCCTTCTTCTTGACAAAAAAAAACCCCGCTCCGGCGGGAGAGGAGGAGGGGACTATGGTACCGGCGTCAAGAGCTACAGACAAATAATCCTCGAGAGCCTTACGTTCGGGAGCCGACAGAGAGTATAGTCTACCCCGGGGGGGAGTGGTTCCCGGAAGGAGATCAATACTACAATCATACGACCGGTGTGGAGGAAGAGAGGTGGCCCTGGACCGACTGAACACCATGCGCAGATCGTGATATTCCTCCGGCACCCCTGTCAAATCACCAGGCTCCTCCTGTGAAGAAGAGACAGAGGAAACAGGAGGGATAGCAGACATTAAACATTTCACATGACAAGAGACGTTCCAGGAGAGGATAGAATTACTAGACCAATTAATGGAAGGATTATGACAAACTAGCCAGGGTTGGCCCAAAACAACAGGTGTAAAAGGTGAACGAAAAATCAAAAAAGAAATGGTTTCGCTATGATTACCAGAAACAGTGAGGGTTAAAGGTAGCGTCTCACGCTGAATCCTGGGGAGAGGACTACCATCCAGGGCGAACAAGGCCGTGGACTCCCTTAACTGTCTGAGAGGAATGTCATGTTCCCGAGCCCAGGTCTCGTCCATAAAACAGCCCTCCGCCCCAGAGTCTATTAAGGCACTGCAGGAAGCTGACGAACCGGTCCAGCGTAGATGGACCGACAAGGTAGTGCAGGATCTTGAAGGAGAGACAGGAGTAGTAGCGCTCACCAGTAGCCCTCCGCTTACTGATGAGCTCTGGCTTTTACTGGACATGAAGTGACAAAATGACCAGCAGAACCGCAATAGAGACAGAGGCGGTTGGTGATTCTCCGTTCCCTCTCCTTAGTCGAGATGCGGATACCTCCCAGCTGCATAGGCTCAGCTCCCGAGCCGGCAGAGGAAGATGGTAGTGATGCGGAGAGGGGGGCAACGGAGAACGCAAGCTCCTTTCCACGAGCTCGGTGACGAAGATCAACCCGTCGCTCAATGCGAATAGCGAGTTCAATCAAGGAATCCACGCTGGAAGGAACCTCCCGGGAGAGAATCTCATCCTTTACCTCTGCGCGGAGACCCTCCAGAAGACGAGCGAGCAAAGCCGGCTCGTTCCAGCCACTGGAGGCAGCAAGAGTGCGAAACTCAATAGAGTAGTCTGTTATGGATCGATTGCCTTGACATAGGGAAGACAGGGCCCTGGAAGCCTCCTCCCCAAAAACAGATCGATCAAAAACCCGTATCATCTCCTCCTTAAAGTCCTGATACTGGTTAGTACACTCAGCCCTTGCCTCCCAGATTGCCGTGCCCCACTCACGAGCCCGTCCAATAAGGAGAGATATGACGTAGGCGACACGAGCAGTGCTCCTGGAGTAAGTGTTGGGCTGGAGAGAAAACACAATATCACACTGGGTGAGGAACGAGCGGCATTCAGTGGGCTCCCCAGAGTAACACGGCGGGTTATTGATTCTGGGCTCCGGAGATTCGAAAGCCCTGGAAGTGGCCGGTGGATCGAGGCGGAGATGGTGAACCTGTTCTGTGAGGTTGGAGACTTGGGTGGCCAGGGTCTCAACGGCATGTCGAGCAGCAGACAATTCCTGCTCGTGTCTGCCTAGCATCGCTCCCTGGATCTCGACGGCTGAGTGGAGAGGATCCGAAGTCGCTGGGTCCATTCTTGGTCGGATTCTTCTGTTACGGTGAGTGAATGAGGACCCAAAAGCGAATTAACTTAAACAGAGCTTCTTTAATAACCAAACATAGGTAGGCTCAGATAGACCGGCAGATTCCGACAGGACAGGACAAGGTTACAGCAAACATGACGATAGTCTGGTTCAGGCATGAAACACAACAAACAAGAATCCGACAAGGACAGGAACAAAAACAGAGAGAGATATAGGGACCTAATCAGAGGGAAAAAGGGAACAGGTGGGAAACGGGGTGAATGGGTAGTTAGGAGGAGACAAGGCACAGCTGGGGGAAAGAGGGGGAGAAAAGGTAACCTAACAACGACCAGCAGAGGGAGACAGGGTGAAGGGAAAGGACAGAAACACACAACATGACAATACATGACAGAATAAGAATAATTATAATGTAACAACACTAATAATAATAATAATACATTTGCTATCCCTTTGTTTACAGAGTGAGCGTGCTTGTCCCTCCTCATCTACAGTTGTGACATAGACACTCGAGCAAGCATTTAAAAGACAGGCTGCTGATACACCCACATCAAAATCTCACTGCAGCCCTTTCATATTACATTGCAAAGGACATGATGCCATTTCAATTTGTTGAGAGGCCTGGCTGTCTGAGGCTGATGAAGGTTGCCGTGCCTCACTACAAAGTGAGTGCTGCTAATTGTATTGGTTGTTTGTTTATTTGATTTGCTTACTTAAGGTTGTGTTCATTTAAACCTGCACTGGGGAAACTTTTACCTCTCATGGCCACATGGTGCCATCTTCAAGGTTATTATTATTTGAATGTTTATTCACACAAAAAGTGCATAGTGCTGCTAATTTTATTTGTTGTTTTCAATATAAAACTTGGTGAAATGATTTCAGTGTGTCTATCAGTACTTTTTGAACATTTCCACACATTTTAACAATACCGCGATAATACTGATAACAGTGATAATTTCGGTCACTATAATCGTGATATGAAATGTTCATACCGTTTCATCTCTAGTCTGTTAGAACCAGTAAAGGCCCCTTTACCACTCTTGGGTAGCGGAATGACTTTGGCTTCCCTCCAGGCCCGAGGACAAAGACTTTCCTCTAGGCTCAGATTAAATATATGACAGATAGGAGTGGCTATAGAGTCAGCTACCATCCTCAGTAGATTTCCATCTAAATTGTCAATGCCAGGAGGTTTGTCATTATTGATTGATTTAAAAAATCCACCTCTCCCACACTAACTTTACAAAACTCAAACTTGCAATGTTTTTCTTTCATTATTAGTTGTTTTATCCATGCGTACGATGGCTCACTGTTCGTTGTTGCCATTTCCTGCCTAGGTTTGCCCACTTTGCCAATGAAGTAATCATTAAAATAACATGCGACATCAAATGGTTTTGGGATGAATAAGTCATCTGATTCGTTGAAAGATGGAGTAGAATGTCTTTCTGCCCATAATTTCATTTAATGTACTCCAAAGTTTATATCATTGATCTTGGCTTCATAATTCAGTTTCTTCTTCTTTTTGTTGAGTTCAGTCATATCGTTTCTCAAAGTCAGCCAGTCAGACTTATTAGCCACTCCTTTTGCCCAATCTCTTTCAGCCATAAGTTTTTGCAATTTCTTATCAATCCACGGAGCCTTAACAGTTCTTATCACGTTTTAGGGAAGACCCAGATGCAGACAGTGTCGAAGTAACACAAGTTTATTAATAGAACAGGGGGCAGGCAAAACGATAGGTCAAGGGCAGGCAGAGGTCAGTAATCCAGATCAGAGTCCAAAAGGTACAGAACGGCAGGCAGGCTCAGGGTCAGGGCAGGCAGAATGGTCAAAGCCAGGAAAGCTAGAAAGCAGGAACTAGAAACAGACAGGAGCAAGGGGAAAACGCTGGTAGGCTTGACAAACTAAATTAACTGGCAACAGACAAACAGAGAACACAGGTATAAATACACAGGGGATAATGGGGAAGATGTGCAACACCTGGAGGAGGTGGAGACAATCACAAATACAGGTGAAACAGATCAGGGTGTGACAGTTCTAACAGTCAGTTTCTTAACAGGTGCATGTTTATCAATAATTTGAAGAAGCAACTTCATAAATGAGTCAAATGCAGCGTGTGGACGCTCCTTATTAATCACATCAGACCAACAAATATTTTTTACATCGTCCACATCAGAGTCCCAGCAAAATCCTTTGTATGATCTCTTATACATTATTTTGGGCCCAGCCTTCGGAAGTTTGGCTTTCCTGGATCTAGCCACTATATTGCGATCACTGCATCCAATGGGAATGGTGATCAATACATGTGGATGATCTTGTTCCTGTAGTTTTTGTAAACACCCTGGTAGGGAGTGGTGGAAAAAGTACCCAACTGTCATACATGAGTAAAATATTATGTCTTTACGTTAAAAACCAAATCTATCAGAATTCCAGTCATTCCAATAAATTTTATCTCCTCGATCTTCAAGAATACAACTTGGAAACATGGAAGTGTAGATTAACCAAATTGTTTTACCTGAGCCTAAAACTAAAGACTTATCAGCCAGCCCTACTCTGTTGTTTATGATTCTGTTGTCATGGAGGACTGATTGGGCTCATTGATTCCAGTTGAAAAACAAATGCTGCTCTCATGGAATGGCGTGCTTTGAGCACTACTGTAAAGTAATATTTACAGTACATGTGAGAAATGTATGCCACATGCTGTATTTGCCATAGGCCTATTGTTTACCTTTTAGTTGGTGACACTTTGATATCTTGATAATATGCAGCTGTTTAAAGGGCAAATCTACAGATGAAACAAAAAGAAAACGGTCGCCCACATCTGTGTTGGTAAAAAAGCTGAGGGATGGGACTGGAGAAATGTAACCACTCTCAGATTAATAGACAGAGCTCTCAATGGACTGACCATCCATGATATCAACATTTTAACCATGTTATGAGGCCATATAGCCATATAGTGTTTGTTTACATTTGCACTGTTTACAAACATTGGAGAAAAACAAGCTTATGTTTTGGGTTCTCATGGAGTGTGACAATGGAACTAAGCTCATGAGGCATTTATAAGTTATATTCTTCAAGAATCAATGGATACATACAGAAAACTTTGGAAAGTATTCAGACCCCATGACTTACATTGGGGCAAAAAAGTATTTAGTCAGCCACCAATTGTGCAAGTTCTCCCACTTAAAAAGATGAGAGAGGCCTGTAATTTTCATCATATGTACACTTCAACTATGACAGACAAAATGAAGAAAAAAAATCCAGAAAATCACATTGTAGGATTTTTAATGAATTTATTTGCAAATTATGGTGGAAAATAAATATATGGTTACTAACAAAAGTTTATCTCAATACTTTGTTATATACCTTTTGTTGGCAATGACAGAGGTCAAACGTTTTCTGTAAGTCTTCTCAAGGTTTTCACACACTGTTGCTGGTATTTTGGCCCCTTCCTCCATGCAGATCTCCTCTAGAGCAGTGATGTTTTGGGGCTGTTGCTGGGCAACACAGACTTTCAACTCCCTCCAAAGATTTTCTATGGGGTTGAGATCTGGAGACTAGCTAGGCCACTCCAGGACCTTGAAATGCTTCTTACGAAGCCACTCCTTCGTTGCCCGGGCGGTGTGTTTGGGATCATTGTCATGCTGAAAGACCCAGCCACGTTTCATCTTCATTGCCCTTGCTGATGGTAGGCTTTGTTACTTTGGTCCCAGCTCTCTGCAGGTCATTCACTAGGTCCCCCCGTGTGGTTCTGGGATTTTTGCTCACCGTTCTTGTGATCATTTTGACCCCACGGGGTGAGATCTTGCGTGGAGCCTCAGATCGAGGGAGATTATCAGTGGTCTTGTATGTCTTCCATTTCCTAACAATTGCTCCCACAGTTGATTTCTTCAAACCAAGCTGCTTACCTATTGCAGATTCAGTCTTCCCAGCCTGGTGCAGGTCTACAATTTTGTTTCTGGTGTCCTTTGACAGCTCTTTGGTCTTGGCCATAGTGGAGTTTGGAGTGTGACTGTTTGAGGTTGTGGACAGGTGTCTTTTATACTGATAACAAGTTCAAACAGGTGCCATTAATACAGGTAACGAGTGGAGGACAGATGAGCCTCTTAAAGAAAAAGTTACAGGTCTGTGAGAGCCAGAAATCTTGCTTGTTTGTAGATGACCAAATACTTATTTTCCACCATAATTTGCAAATAAATTCATAAAAAATCCTACAATGTGATTTTCTGGATTTTTTTCTTCTAATTTTGTCTGTCATAGTTGAAGTGTACCTATGATGGAAATGACAGGCCTCTCTCATCTTTTTAAGTGGGAGAACTTGCACAATTGGTGGCTGACTAAATACTTTTTGCCCCACTGTATTCCAGATTTTGTTACTTTACAGCCTTATTCTAAAATGTATTACATTTGTTTTTTTCCCCTCATCAATCTACACACAATACCCCATAATGACAAAGCAAAACCATTTAAAAAAAATTTTTGGCTAATTTATTACAAATAAAAAAACACATTTACATAAGTATTCAGACCCTTTTTTTGTTGAAGCACCTTTGGCAGCGATTATAGCATTGAGTCTTCTTGGGTATGACGCTACAAGCTTGGCACACCAGTATTTTCTCACATTCCTCTCTGCAGATTCTTTCAAGCACTGTCAGGCTAGATGGGGAGCATTGCTGCACCGCTATTTTCAGGTCTCTCCAGAGTTGTTCAATCAGGTTCAAGTTCGGGCTACTCAAGGACATTCAGAAACTTGTCCCGAAGCCAGTCCTGCATTGTCTTGACTGTGCCATTGTCCTGTTGGAAGGTGAACATTCAACCCAAGTCTGAGGTCCTGAGCACTCTGGAGCAGGTTTTCATCAAGGATCTCTCTGTACTTTTCTCTGTTAATCTTTGCCTCGTTCCTTATTAGTCTCCCAGCCCCTGATGCTGCCACCACCATGCTTCACCGTAGGGATGGTGCCAGGTTTCCTCCAGACGTGACACTTGGCATTCAGACCAAAGAGTTCAATCTTGGTTTCATCAGACCAGATAATCTTGTTTCTCATGGTCTGAGAGTCTTTAGGTGCAACTCCAAGCATGCTGTCATGTGCCTTTTACTGAGGAGTGACTTCCATCTGGCCACTCTACAATAAAGGCCTGATTGGTGGAGTGCTGCAGAGATGGTTGTCCTTCTGGAAGGTTCTCCCATCTCCACGGAGGAACTCTACAACTCTGTCAAAGTGACCATCGGGTTCTTGGTCACCTCCCTGAACAAGGCCCTTCTCCCACGATTGCTCAGTTTGCCTGGGCGGCCAGCTCTAGGAAGAGTCTTGGTGGTGATGGAGGCCACTGTGTTGGGGATCTTCAATGCTGCAGACATTTTTTGATACCCTTCCCTAGGTCTGTGCCTCGACAAAATCCTGTCTTGGAGCTCTACGGACAATTCCTTCGACCTCATGGCTTGTTTTTGCTCTGACATGCGCTGTCAACTGTGGGACCTTAAGCAGACAGGTGTGTGCCTTTCCAAATCATGTCCAATCAATTAAATTTACCCCAGGTGGACTCCAATCAAGTAGTAGAAACATCTCAAGGATGGTCAATAGAAACAGGATGCACCTGAGCTCAATTTCGAGTCTCATAGAAAATGGTCTGAATACATATGTAAATAATGTATTTCTGTTTTTTATTTTATTTTTAAATTAGCAAAAATGTCTATAAATGTGTTTCGCTTTGTCATTATGAAGCATTATTTTAAGCCATTATAGAATAAGGCTGTAACGTATCAAAATGTGGAAAAAGTCAAGGGGTCTGAATACTTTCCTGAAGGCACTGTATATAATTTGTAAGTCCAAAAATGTATGTAGCAGCTACAGATTGCCCCTTTGTTTATCAAAAGTGTGTGAGTTTGATTGTGTCCATTGATTTTCTTTTTTAGCAGAATTAATTTGCGTGGGCAATTAAAGCCCCACTTTTATTCCATAGGCTGGGATCCACATTATGCAGCTGTTGGAAGAGCACATTTTTCACTGGCTGTCCACTGGTTTCAAAAACAATGATTGATAGGCAGCTTAAACTTATTGAATTCAACCATTATTGGGTTCAAATACATATTTAGATTTGTGAACAGCCATCCACAACAACCACAATCCGTAAGGCACAATTAGCTAAATGAGAGAGCAGCAGTGTGATTCGGTCACAAACGCCTGGAGTGGTGGGTGCAGAGTCAAATGCAGAGAGCAGAGGATACTGGGGAAACCAACTTTATTAGGATACCCAAAACGAACGCCCAAAACAACGGGCGAAAAATCGACAGAAAATAGCCTAGCCTAGCCCAGCCCAGCCCAGCCCAGCCCAGCCCAACCCAACCCAACCCAACCCAACCCAACCCAACCCAACCCAACCCAACCCAACACAGGGCACAAACTAGGCAGGAACACAGCACGCGCAACCTGACTGACAGAAAAACAATCCTGCACAAAAATAGGCAGGCCTAACAGGCTTAAATAGACATAAATCAAGAAACAAAATAAGAGACAGGTGCAACCAATAAGACCAAACAAACAGAAAAGGAAAAGGGGATCTGTGGCTGCCAGTAGACCGGCTGAGCGCCTTCGGGCAGGGGAGCCACCTTCGGTGGGAGTCGTGACAGACTCACATCAATGCGCTATGTAGGTATCAATAATAAGTTATATCCGTATCGCCGTAGACTACACCACTGCTGTCATCCTTACCTCCAAGCATTTATTCAAGTTGGATAATCTTTAGATGCCGACAGCAGTCACACTATTGAAAGATATATCTTGGACTGTAGCCTACACAGGCCTCATCCTGCTCTTTTCCCGCGATCCATCAAACTCATTTGGTGTGTCATCATAATGGTCTCTAACTTGTGGTCAGACTCACTCACGTGGAACAAACTTAAACTTGCACCTTTTTTCAAAAGTATCTGTAATCTGATTACAATATTTTAGCTGGTAACGCGTAACAGATTACAGCTACCGTTTTTTTGTAATCCCTTACATGTAATCTGTTACTACTCAACCCTGGGTTTAGCTCTCTCATCTTTTCCAGGCTTTTGGGAGGGAGGGTGGATAATGAACCTGTCATAGCGGATGTAAGTAATGTCCCAATGCGCTCTGGCAGCTTTCATGGCTGGGATAAATTCTTTCCTCTTCTGGTGCACAGCTTCCAGATAGTTCTCGTTGAAGAATATATATGTTCCTCTCAAGTTATTGTCTCTTTCCAGTTAACTTGTCCTTGAACCTTAGGAACTTGATCACTATTGGCCTGGGCCTGTCACGTGGGCCCGGCTGTGGGTTTTCCAGTTCTGTGGGCGCACTCCAACTCAGTCTTCCTGTGGTCCATCTTCAGTTTCTCCGAGGTCATTTCCCTCACTATGTCCTCCAACTCCATCCAGGTCTCATGTGGAGATTCAAATCAAATGTATTTATGTAGCCCTTCTTACATCAGCTGATATCACAAAGTGCTGTACAGAAACCCAGTGAAAAAACCCCAAACTGCAAGCAATGCAGGTGTAGAAGCACGGTTCTGTAATTCAGTCCACAACTATGTTCTTCCGCCTTGACTGTCCCTCGAGATAATCAGATTTCTCCGTCATTGTTATCATGGATTCACATACAGAACTGAAGTCCTCTCTCAATGACTCATCTTGCCATTCTCCTGTTTAAACTCACAGAGCTGACCTGGGAGAACTGCAAACTGTTCTTCAGGTCCATTATTGTATTAGTTGACTCCACCAGTATTTGGACAAAACACATTGTTAGTTTAAAAGATCCTTCATCTGTGATGGAGCGACACCACTTGTCTTTGTCACGGTAGTAACATAGGTTACTCTGTTACTCCGCGCAGTTCCAGACAGGGCAGGTCGCAGGGAATATCCCAGCCACAATGGCTAACCTGGTCGTGGGCTGTGTTCAAGCACTCAAGAAAACCTTGCTAGCTTGATAGGCAGCTAGGCTAGCTGCTACGCCAAACAACTCCTCAGACCCGGCCTTGGTCGGCAGGATCACTGGACAGATCGTAGCAGGCCCAGCAACTGATGCCAATTGCGTCGCTGGATCCAAACTCAAAAGGTAGCTAGCTACTAAGAAACTTGTCAATAGACTTTCAAACTTTCCAAAACAACAAACCAAGCTCTACCTCATTCTGCATTCAACAGGAAGTGATGTGTACAGGTGTGCTTGGGCTAGCAGTATTTAAACTCCCATGGTCCCATCAAAATAACAATGTCTCTGAAGGAGAATACACTTTATTGTCTCACGCAGATGACAGGTATTTAAAGTTTGATTAGATTTAGTTAATTTATTCTTTAACTTAGATTTACAGTGCCTTGCGAAAGAATTCGGCCCCCTTGAACTTTGCAACCTTTTGCCACATTTCAGGCTTCAAACATAAAGATATAAAACTGTATTTTTTTGTGAAGAATCAACGACAAGTGGGACACAATCATGAAGTGGAACGACATTTATTGGATATTTCAAACTTTTTTAACAAATCAAAAACTGAAAAATTGGGCGTGCAAAATTATTCAGCCCCCTTAAGTTAATACTTTGTAGCGCCACCTTTTGCTGCGATTACAGCTGTAAGTCGCTTGGGGTATGTCTCTATCAGTTTTGCAAATCGAGAGACTGAATTTTTTTCCCATTCCTCCTTGCAAAACAGCTCGAGCTCAGTGAGGTTGGATGGAGAGCATTTGTGAACAGCAGTTTTCAGTTCTTTCCACAGATTCTCGATTGGATTCAGGTCTGGACTTTGACTTGGCCATTCTAACACCTGGATATGTTTATTTTTGAACCATTCCATTGTAGATTTTGCTTTATGTTTTGGATCATTGTCTTGTTGGAAGACAAATCTCCATCCCAGTCTCAGGTCTTTTGCAGACTCCATCAGGTTTTCTTCCAGAATGGTCCTGTATTTGGCTCCATCCATCTTCCCATCAATTTTAACCATCTTCCCTGTCCCTGCTGAAGAAAAGCAGGCCCAAACCATGATGCTGCCACCACCATGTTTGACAGTGGGGATGGTGTGTTCAGGGTGATGAGCTGTGTTGCTTTTACGCCAAACATAACGTTTTGCATTGTTGCCAAAAAGTTCAATTTTGGTTTCATCTGACCAGAGCACCTTCTTCCACATGTTTGGTGTGTCTCCCAGGTGGACTTGTGGCAAACTTTAAACAACACTTTTTATGGATATCTTTAAGAAATGGCTTTCTTCTTGCCACTCTTCCATAAAGGCCAGATTTGTGCAATATACGACTGGTTGTTGTCCTATGGACAGAGTCTCCCACCTCAGCTGTAGATCTCTGCAGTTCATCCAGAGTGATCATGGGCCTCTTGGCTGCATCTCTGATCAGTCTTGTCCTTGTATGAGCTGAAAGTTTAGAGGGACGGCCAGGTTGTTGGTAGATTTGCAGTGGTCTGATACTCCTTCCATTTCAATATTATCGCTTGCACAGTGCTCCTTGGGATGTTTAAAGCTTGGGAAATCTTTTTGTATCCAAATCCGGCTTTAAACTTCTTCACAACAGTATCTCGGACCTGCCTGGTGTGTTCCTTGTTCTTCATGATGCTCTCTGCGCTTTTAACGGACCTCTGAGACTATCACAGTGCAGGTGCATTTATACGGAGACTTGATTACACACAGGTGGATTGTATTTATCATCATTAGTCATTTAGGTCAACATTGGATCATTCAGAGATCCTCACTGAACTTCTGGAGAGTTTGCTGCACTGAAAGTAAAGGGGCTGAATAATTTTGCACGCCCAATTTTTCAGTTTTTGATTTGTTAAAAAAGTTTGAAATATCCAATAAATGTCGTTCCACTTCATGATTGTGTCCCACTTGTTGTTGATTCTTCACAAAAAATACAGTTTTATATCTTTATGTTTGAAGCCTGAAATGTGGCAAAAGGTCGCAAAGTTCAAGGGGGCCGAATACTTTCGCAAGGCACTGTATGTTTGAGATGGAAATTAGAATTTAACAAATCAATTATTAATTTGTAGACAAACTGTAATTAAGTCCAGACTAAGTCAGTGGAATAGATGATCCAAGCAGAAGATACTGTTGATATTTGGTTGCGTTGACACCCAAACATAATTGAGTATCACTTTTGACATACAATAAATAGCCTATTAAATTGTAGACAAGTTAACTAATTAAATGTTGGATTCCAACTCAAACCAAAAGTATATGTTATAGAATTTGATTAAGCCAGTGGCTCAGAAGGAACTATGCAAGCAGTAGATGCATCTCCTTTAAATGTTAATATTTTGTTGCATTGTCAACCAAACACAATTCAATGTTACTTTAACCTTAAAATTAGTAGCATCCTCACATTTTGAGGTTACGGTAACAATCAATTTCTTTTTATGTAATCATATATAGCGTGCATGTTCATGATAGCATTGGGGGGCATCTCGGATGGTTGAGGGGCAGCTCTCAGATAATTGTGGAAGGGATCTTTGAGGACTGGTGGCCTGGCGGTTGGGAGCTTGGGCTGGTGGCTGATAGGTCGCTGGTTCAGTTCCCCGTTTTTGAGCTTGTGAGAGATCTGTCCATGTGCCCTTGGGCAGGCCTTTGACCCTGGTTGCTTCTGTGGGTCGCTCTGGATGGGAGTCTGTTAGATGACTAAATGTAATGTAAATGTCTAGCGGCTTCACTGCAAGTAGATTGTATGTTTTAATATTCAATTTAAAAAATGACAGAGTGCATTGGATAGGTCGTTGCAGGTCTGTGGACATCTTCACAATTGCTGTAATAATCTGTGCAGAATCTCGAACGGCATTGATCATTTACACCGTGTACTTTTAATGTAATCTCAGCTGCAACCCAGGTCATGTGGTTCTAAAGCACAGTTATAACACATTCATCTGTTGTATTAATAAACAAAATATCTGACATTTGCATGCCCATTTGAACTTTGCTGTGGTTTTAAACCGTTGAAAGCACAATGATATACATTTGGGTGACGACTAAACCAAAAATCAGACATTATTTTTCCATTGGAATTTGGATGTGCTTTTAGATGGTTGAAAGCACAGTGATAACACTTTGGGAATTATTTTTGAGTGGGTGAATAAAGGTTCAACGTCTCAACCAAATATTACCCAACTATCCACGTTGAAATGATGTGGTGTGCCCAGTGGGATGTAATCACGTACCTGCCTTAGATTGGTCCTGAAGATATTTTGAGTGATCAGGCTTTATTGGCTCCAATCAAGGGGAATTTATGAAAACGTTCAGTAGTTCCAGAAGTATATTTTGATTGTATGAAGTATTCTATCCCAAACAGATCCACAACATCAAACAACATTAGTCTTAAAGCTGCAATATGTAACTTTTTGGGCGACCCAACCAAATTCACATAGAAATGTGAGTTCTAGATCTGTCATTCACTTTGAAATCAAGTCTAAGAAGCTGTAGATCTGTTCTATGTGTGCTATTTCTATGCATCCCGTTCCTAAGCTTTGTTTTTTGCGTCTTTTACTTTTGGCTTTGTACACCAGCTTAAAACAGCAGAAATATCTATTTTTGGTTATGGAAAATATATTACACAGCGGTTTAGATGACACAATAATTCTGTACACTATACCTACTTGTTTTGTTACGTAAACTGAAATTAGGCCAACTATTAGAATTTAACAACCAGGAAATGGTGGAGCGATTTCTGTATAGTGCACCTTTTAAAATAACTAGGTGGGACAAACACATATCAGTCATAGCTATTACATTTTTCATTAAAGTAGCTATCAGCAAAGTCAGAGCTAGTAGAGGGTAATTGATTTTGTCTGTTGGGAGGGCAACATTCTTAGAATGAATGGTCTCATTTGACAGTAAAGCAATTACAGTATACATGGGAACCCTCTGAAAACAGTTTTTTTTTTATCATTGTGAAATATAATGGCTATTAAAGAGGAGATGGAAAAGTATTTAAACTATTTTCCGTCATGAACTGGCATCAGAAACACCATTTTGGTTAGATAATGTCAGGCCTTGGGTCAAAGAAAAAACTGCTGCTCACTCCAACAAGTGAAAATATGTTCTCTTTTGAGTTTTTCTCTTCAATCATAGCTTTGTAATTAAGAAACCTGAACAAGTGGATCTGTGTGGCTAGACGGTAATGATCAACATGCCTTCATGTCCAGTGTGTGGGTTTGTACTCTTGGGTGAGTAAAAGTTCCATATCCCTCAAACTTCTAGTCGCTTATTGCCTCCTGTCTCGGAGTGCTACTCGGTCAATCCACGAAAAGAGTGCCTTTTGCACACCAGTATTGAATTTTAAAAGCCTGTATATTAAATGAAGTGCCTTTTGTATAGACCCCATGAAAAATTGAATGAATTTGATTTTTTTTAATATGAATAAAGACAAGTGCCATGTTTTTCTGTACACCCTCTGTGACTTCTAGGAAGATTTTAACACACTTATCTCACATTTCTTCAAGTTTTCTCCATCATTGTAAGTACGTAGTTATTCTGAAGCTTTGACGAAGTCATATCAGAAGATCATTTATTTCATGTGATAAGTGATTCATACCTGATAGTGAACTGAACTCTGAACCAATTTTAATATGGTTAAACTATTCATTTTCCAAGTATTTTTTATCTAAAGAAACATTGAACACCTAATAGCTGAATCATAGTGTAAAAGTAGGTGAGCTCGTTCTACTCTTTTTGGCCATTTCCTGGTGTTTTGTGGTGGAAAACTGAGCGTGTCGAGTATAACAAGTCAAACCTGTTACCCATAGATAGCCAGACTATTAAACACAAACAGCTTCCATTAAGGGAAAGGGGAATTCCTAGTCAGTTGGACAACTGAATGCATTACCCCGGTCACAAGGGGATTTAAGATGAAATCGTCAACCCTGTTTCGGTCAACTCTGTTACTTTATTCAACACTTAATAGGCACTTACTATAGTTGTATTTGTATTTGACCTCTTGCGATGGGAAAACATGTTTTTTATTAAGTTGAACATGAAGCCCATTCTCTTATGGAATACGCCTGGAGTTGTAGATTCTGAAGGTAAATGATTACATTTGGACCTGGCGAAATGTGGAAGCTATTCATGGTTTGCATGTTTGTTCACAATATTGTTTTGAACGTTTATTTTGGACTGATGCCCATCTGAGAATTCTACTTAATGCATTGTCAATAAGCGCTGATTAAGATTTATGCAAAAGTGCATTACAATGCTGTTCAAAAGGAAGCACATAATTAGAAGGAAAACCTTGTGTCATCATTTTGATGTCGCCAGATTGATTTTTAGATGCAGTATAACATTAGTTAGTTAGCTAAAATTGAGGGGAGGACAAGCTAACGTTAGCTAGAAATGCAATTTTTTATGAACTTAATTTACAACATGGTTAAAAAATAAATAAATGTACCCCTTTTTTCTCTCCAATTTCGTGGTATCCAATTGTTTAGTAGCTACTATCTTGTCTCATCGCTACAACTCCCGTACGGGCTCGGGAGAGACGAAGGTTGAAAGTCATGCATCCTCCGAAACACAACCCAACCAAGCCACACTGCTTCTTAACACAGCGCGCATCCAACCCGGAAGCCAGCCGCACCAATGTGTCGGAGGAAACACCGTGCACCTGGCAACCTTGGTTAGTGTGCACTGCGCCCGGCCCGCCACAGGAGTGCGATGAGACAAGGACATCCCTACCGGCCAAACCCTCCCTAACCGGATGAAGCAACCTCCCGGTCGCAGCCGGTTACGACAGAGCCTGGGCGCGAACCCAGAGTCTCTGGTAACCACTGCGCCACCCGGGAGGCCCAACATGGTTATTCTGGCAAAGTTGTTTACTACTGAACATTTGACTACTTTAGCAATGTCATCGTACTTCCAGGCACTATAGTGTAATTTAGACTAAACAGTTGTTAGTCTCCATCAAGATTGACTGGGCTTATCATGACTTTAGGGCACTATTGCGCTGGCGGAAGTGGGCGGCTTGGAGAACATTCATAACAATGACACGATCAAATGACGGAGGTGCAACCTATAAATACTGTTCATTAGGGGCAAGTTTGCACCTATTACCATCTAGTAGGCTTGCGGCTTCGAAGGATGTTGTATATGGAGGATGGGGGATTTGCATTTAAGCCGCAGACTCCGGCTCTGAGTGTTGTGTGCTCAATCCCAGTTGCTAGATACTCTTTTTTAAAAAGCTTTTCCCAAACCTTAACCCTGAACTTAACCAATTGGAATTGATGCCTAAACTTAAGTTTAACCCTAACTTCAACCATAAGTTTTAGTTTTACTTTTGCAGAGTTTGACTGACAGCTAAGATATGGCACCACATGGCGTAATTAAAACGTCAAGCCATTGCTGTAGTTACGCCATGGGTTGGCATTTTATTTTGAGATTGGGTTAGTGAACATGTGATCTTTATGACTGAATGTAAGAATTTGGTGAGATAAAATGTTTATTTGGACAAAGTTACACTACCCAAAAGGTACTCAATTGGTGGAGTGCAGTGCAGGTGTGCTGGGGCTAGCAGTTTATAAACTCTCCGATGGTCCCATCTGAACAACAATGTCTCTAAAGGAGGATGCACTTTATTGTGGCAGATAATACAGGCTATACACAGGTCTGGGATAAATAAAAAATCCACTTATTTTTACCAATGGAATCCATGTGAGCGACGTTAGCATCACTGTAATTAAAGAAGCAATAGCTTCTTTATGGAATGTCTTTGTTGCCAGTAGAGGCCTTTGCCCGTTTTCAGTCTAAAATTAAAACATTCAAGAAATCTGAAACCTGAGCAGTATTCGGCTGCAGTAATACCTCTCTTTGGTAGCTACTCCCAAATGGAGCCCTATTCCCTATGTGGAGCACTACTTTTGACCAGTACATTACATAGGGAATAGGATGCCATTTGGGATGGAGCATCTGGCAATCTCTACACAGATTGATGCTGGAAATGAACAGAGAATGAATTTCTGAAGAGTTTATTGATCTACAACTCTACATGGATTCAACATATTTCTTTAGTATTTTGTCTTGATCATGCAATAACAAGTCAGAAGTTTACTTATAATATCTCACATCCATATCGCACAAGCCAATATGGCATTGTTGGAACACTGATTTTAGGGGCTACAATATGCCATGAATAGCTGCTGCTAAGAATAGGACAGACTACCCTCAGTCTGTCTCTGTCAGCTCACTCGTCCTCATCTCAATCCTTTTAGTGGTTAACACAATCTTTCCTTCCGTCTTTTCCACATTCAACCATAGAAATGGTATAAAATCTATTGCTTCAGTAAAAGGCTGAGTTCAAAGATGGAAGCGGGAGTGCATGAAAGCATACAGTAGCATTGTCCCCTGCATCCCTTTCATCCCTAGAAGACAGTGTCCTCTCCTCCTATAGGCTTTTAAAAAGCCCCCATCTGAAAGTCCAAACAGAGAGGAAAGTTGCACAACAGAACAGCACCAATAATACTGACAATCAGTACCTTCCCACTGTGCAAGAACTGGTTGAATTGTCACAGCTGGCTGAAGGACTGGACCAAGGTGCAGCATGGTAAGCGTACATTTTTACTTTATTTAAAAATGACGCTGACAAAAGAAGAAAAAAACAGTTAACTTCCCACAAAACAGGTGGGGGAAAGGGTACCTAAGTATGGTTCTCAATCAGAGACAACGATAGATAGCTGTCCCTGATTGAGAACCATACGAGGCAAAGACATAGAAATTCAAAACATAGAAAAAATAACATAGAATGCCCACCCTAGCCACACCCTGGCCTAACCAAGATAGAGAATAAAAAGCCTCTCTATGGCCAGGGCGTGACATGAATCAACATTGTTTCCACGTTATTTCAACCCCAAAAATCGATGTGATGATGTTGAATCAACATGGAAAACTGATTGGATTTGCAAAAAGTAATCAATGTAAGGGCATTTTGGTTTTTTTCCCACCAAACCTTTAACCTAAATCCAATGACATGGTGACCTTTTTTGTTGATTTCACATTGAATTCACATTAGTTTAACCGACGTCTATGTCCAGTGGGTTATTCCTAATCGCCCATGTGATGCTGTATGTATTACATCACTTACATGTGTCTTGTACTTTGTAAAAATGTACCTTTTCTTCATTGTGTGATTTTACTATCCTGTTTGATTCCAAACCTAACAAAACACAGGACCTCAAACAAGCACAGTCTTGATGATAGAATAGATACTTTAACAGTATTCATTCTGTAAGTCTAAATCTATATGAAAGATTTAGCTTACAGTTCTGACTTGAATTCCACAGTATGGTGGTTTATGTAACAAGCACTTACCAAGTGGAAATATTTTCATTTTCAGTCAAGAGGACTTAGCGGGTAGTGTGAGATTGTTCACAGATCCCTGCTATGCAGTAGCGGTGTGTGGGTAAAATCACTGGGGAAGCCAATCTAGCAACAAAAAAAAGCCACATTACAACCTATGTGTTGTGATAATTGTGTTGTTTGCCCTATATTCCTGTTAGTTCATATGACTGGGAATACAGATATGCATTTGTTGGTCACAGATACCTTAAAATAAGGTAGGGACGTGGATCAGAAAACCAGTCAGTCTCTGGTGAGACCACCATTTGCCTCATGCAGCATGACGCATCTCCTTCGAATAGAGTTGATAAAGCTGTTGATTTTGGCCTGTGGATGTTGTCCCATTCCTCTTCAATGGCTTTGAGAAGTTGCTGGATATTGGCTGGAACTGGAACACGCTGTCATATACATTGATCCAGAGCATGCCAAACATGCTCAATGGGTGAGATTTTCAGCTTCCAGGAATTGTGTATAGATCCTTGTGACATGGGGTCCTGCATTACCATGCTGAAACATGAGGTGATGGCGGCGGATGAATGGCACGACAATGAGTCTCAGGATCTCGTCACGGTATCTTTGTGCATTTAAATTGCCATCAATAAAATGTAATTGTGTTTCGTTTTCCATAGCTTATGCCTGCCCATACCATATCCGTACCGCCACCATGGGGCACTCTGTTCACAACATTCATCTACACGACGCAATACATGCCATCCTCCATCTGCTCGGTACAGTTGAAACCGGGATTAATCCATGAAAAGCACAATTTTCCAGTGGTGTACAGTACTTAAGTAAAAATACTTGAAAGTACTACTTAAGTAGTTGTTTTGGGTATCTGTACTTTACTTTGCTATTTATATTTTTGACAATTTTGACTTTTACTTCACTACATTCCTAAAGAAAATAATGTTATTTTTTCGACATACATTTTCCCTGACACCAAAAAGTATTTGTTATGTTTTCATTGCGTAGCAGGACAGGAAAATGGTCCAATTCACACACTTATCAAGAGAACGTCCCTGGTCATCACTACTGGCGGACTCACTAAACACATGCTTCGTTTGTAAATGATGTTTGTGTTGAAGTGTGACCCTGGCTAAATTTAAAAAAGAAAATGGTGCCGCCTGGTTTGCTTAATATAAGGAATTTGAAACGATTTATACTTTTACTTTTGATACTTAAGTGTATTTTAGCAATTACATTTTCTTTTGATACTTAAGTATATTTAAAACCAAATACTTTTAGACTTTTACTCAAGTAGTATTTTACTGGATGACTTTTACTTGAGTCATTTTCTATTAAGGTATCTTTGCTTTTACTCAAGTAGGTCAATTGAGTTATTTTTCCACCACTGCATTTCTCCAACGTGGACATCAAAAGTGAGCATTTGCCCACTGAAGTCGGTCAACACCTTGGTAAGGACGACAAGCACGCAGATTAGCTTCCCTGAGACGGTTTCTTAGTTTTTGCAGAAATTTCTCGGTTGTGCAAACCCACAGTTTCATCAGCTGTTCGGGTGGTTGGTCTCAGATGATCCCACAGGTGAAGAAGCTGGATGTGGAGGTCCTGGGCTGGCGTGGTTACACATGGTCTGTGGTTGTGAGGCCGGTTAGACATACTGCCAAATTCTCTAACAAGACGGAGGTGGCTTATGGTAGAGAAATTAACATTCAATTATCTGGCAACAACTCTGGTGGACATTCATGCAATTAGTATGCCAATTGCACTCCCCTTCAAAACATAAGACATCAGTGGCCTTTTGTTATCCCCCGCACAAGGTGCACCTGTGTAATTACCATGCTGTTTTATCAGCTTCTTGATATGCTAGACCTGTCAGGTGGATGGATTATCTTGGCAAAGGAAAAAGCTCACTAACAAGGATGTAAAGACATGTGTTAAGAAAATTTGAGAGAAATGCGATTTTTGTGCATTTGGAAAATGTCTGGTAAGTTTTATTTCAGCTTATGAAACATGGGACCATCTTTTTGTTCAGTATACATTCAGACTCTTGCAAATTGAAGGGAAATTATGAAACACAGAGGCGAAAGATAAATTGTTTTACTTTTTTTTATTTTTACAATTTTTGGTGAAGCCTGGCTTCCCTTGGCATCCATGAATACACGCCACTGCTGCTATGATCTGGTCAAATAGCTGCATGGCAGTGGAGGCTGGTGGGAAGAGCTATAGGAGGACGAGCTCATTGTAATGTCTGGAATGGAATCGATAGAACGGAGACAAGCAGGGTTTCCATATTTTTTATATGTTTGATACAGTTCCATTTATTCCATTCTAGCCATTTACAATGAGCCCCTCTTCCTATAGCTCCTCCCACCAGCCTCCTATGCTGCATGGGTACATTTTTCTGCAGATTTTGAAATCAAGGTGAGTGTGTGATGGCTTCAATATGTTAATTTAAAAAATTATTTTTTTTATGACAAATTGGGGACCCCACCATGTAAAATATTTATTCTGCCACCCAGCTTTTGCATGCCCACTCAACTCATCTGTGTCTAAAACAGAGATAATGTGGGAGTTAGGTTTATGAGAGAACTCTGTGACTACAGGAATAATGGCAAGGCTAAACCGATTACCCTATCAGAGACGTGAGCCCCGCTCAGCCAGGTCCAGCAAAGACTGGGGGAAATGACTCTGTAGCTCAAAACCAGCGAGTCACACCATAAATCCTCCTGTCAAGAAGCTATGTTATGTTATAGCCAGCCTTTGTGTTTCAACCACTGCCAGTCACATCTGTGGTAGAAAGAGACATAACAACCAAGGTCTCAACAGCATTCCATCTTTGTTTTCAGAGAACTGATATATTGCAGCTATGTCTGCAATCTTCTTGTTAATTAAGGGGAAAATGTGCTCAATATAACAATGTACCAAGTACATGGAAAAATACGAATTCAGAGGCACTGGACAGATCTCTTCTTGACGGGCAAGTGGTTTGTGATATAACGTAGTATTCTGGTCTTTATTCATGGTTTGTTTGTCAATGCATGTTTCTGCCTTGCATGTTTTGTGCCATAATATTTTTCCATGGCATACCATTTATTAAGCAAATAGCCTTTCGCTATTCCCAAGTGGAATGTGAGATAAACCGTCAAATAGTTTGGATTTGGGATTTATAGGTAGCTAATGAAGTTATGCCCAGTTAGTTTAGCAGTATGAATAAAATGATACTGTAATTAGATTTGACGATATTTCTTCTAAGAGTTCAAAACATGGGGATTTCTTAATGTAACAAACATATATTTCACCTACCAAGCACTGGGTGTGGACTGTACCCAAGGGTAAGAAAAAGCTCAGCCTAGTGTAAAATCTTAGACACAAAGGTACCCACAAGTCAAGAACATTCAGGATGCTGTATCTATGATTCTCATCATTCCTATAGGAATGACCAACACAATCTCACACAATTTGTGCAAATATGTACAAAAAGTATTTCAGCAGATTTTGTGAGTTTTTGTGTGGCTTAATTTGTGTAAAAATACACACATTTCTGTGCGACTTAATTCGTAGGAAAATACACATTTTTGTGCGACTTCATTCATACGAAAATACATTTTTGGGGGCAAACTACGGAACAATCTTATGAAAGTTATTGGAACAATGCATTTTGGGCAAAGGTGTTCTACACTGTCTTTTTTTGTGTCCCTCTCTCTCCATGGTAAGCACGGGGAGTTGGCTCAGGTCTCCTACCTGACTTATCCACACTCCCCGTGTGCGGGGAGGAGACCTGAGCCAACTCCCCATGCTTACCGTGGAGAGAGAGGGACCGGGCAGGCACCATGTTATGCCGTGAGGCGCACGGTGTCCCCGGTGCGCAGGCATAGCCCGGAGCGGTACATAGCAGCGCCTCGTATCGGCCGGGCTAGAGTGGGCATCGAGCCAGGTGACATGAAGCCGGCTCAGCGCATCTGGTCTCCAGTGCGTCTCCTCGGGCCGGGGTACATGGCACCAGCCCTACGCATGGTGTCCCCAGGTTCGCCAGCACAGCCCAGTACGGGCTATTCCACCTCGCCGCACTGGCCTGGCTATGGGGAGCATTCAGCCAGGTAGGGTTGGGCAGGCTCGGTGCTCGAGACCTCCAGTGCGCCTTCACGGTCCGGTCTTTTCGGTGCCACCTCCACGCACCAGCCCTCCAGTGGTAGCCCCCGCACCAGGCTGTCTCTCCGTCTCCTCCCTACAGATTCTCCCGTCTGTCCTGAGCTTCCAGAGTCTCCCGTCTGTCCTGAGCTGCCAGAGTCTCCCGTCTGTCCTGAGCTGCCAGAGTCTCCCGTCTGTCCTGAGCTGCCAGAGTCTCCCGTCTGTCCTGAGCTGCCAGAGTCGCCCGTCTGTCCTGTGCTGCCAGAGTCGCCCGTCTGTCCTGTGCTGCCAGAGTCGCCCGTCTGTCCTGTGCAGCCAGAGTCGCCCGTCTGTCCTGAGCTGCCAGAGTCGCCCGTCTGTCCTGAGCTGCCAGAGTCGCCCGTCTGTCCTGAGCTGCCAGAGTCGCCCGTCTGTCCTGAGCTGCCAGAGTCGCCCGTCTGTCCTGAGCTGCCAGAGTCGCCCGTCTGTCCTGAGCTGCCAGAGTCGCCCGTCTGTCCTGAGCTGCCAGAGTCGCCCGTCTGTCCTGAGCTGCCAGAGTCGCCCGTCTGTCCTGAGCTGCCAGAGTCGCCCGTCTGTCCTGAGCTGCCAGAGTCGCCCGTCTGTCCTGAGCTGCCAGAGTCGCCCGTCTGTCCTGAGCTGCCAGAGTCGCCCGTCTGTCCTGAGCTGCCAGAGTCGCCCGTCTGTCCTGAGCTGCCAGAGTCGCCCGTCTGTCCTGAGCTGCCAGAGTCGCCCGTCTGTCCTGAGCTGCCAGAGTCTCCCGTCTGTCCTGAGCTGCCAGAGTCTCCCGTCTGTCCTGAGCTGCCAGAGTCTCCCGTCTGTCCTGAGCTGCCAGAGTCTCCCGTCTGTCCTGAGCTGCCAGAGTCTCCCGTCTGTCCTGAGCTGCCAGAGTCTCCCGTCTGTCCTGAGCTGCCAGAGTCTCCCGTCTGTCCTGAGCTGCCAGAGTCGCCCGTCTGTCCTGTGCTGCCAGAGTCACCCGTCTGTCCTGTGCTGCCAGAGTCGCCCGTCTGTCCTGTGCAGCCAGAGTCGCCCGTCTGTCCTGAGCTGCCAGAGTCGCCCGTCTGTCCTGAGCTGCCAGAGTCGCCCGTCTGTCCTGAGCTGCCAGAGTCGCCCGTCTGTCCTGAGCTGCCAGAGTCGCCCGTCTGTCCTGAGCTGCCAGAGTCGCCCGTCTGTCCTGAGCTGCCAGAGTCGCCCGTCTGTCCTGAGCTGCCAGAGTCGCCCGTCTGTCCTGAGCTGCCAGAGTCGCCCGTCTGTCCTGAGCTGCCAGAGTCGCCCGTCTGTCCTGAGCTGCCAGAGTCGCCCGTCTGTCCTGAGCTGCCAGAGTCGCCCGTCTGTCCTGAGCTGCCAGAGTCGCCCGTCTGTCCTGAGCTGCCAGAGTCGCCCGTCTGTCCTGAGCTGCCAGAGTCGCCCGTCTGTCCTGAGCTGCCAGAGTCGCCCGTCTGTCCTGAGCTGCCAGAGTCGCCCGTCTGTCCTGAGCTGCCAGAGTCGCCCGTCTGTCCTGAGCTGCCAGAGTCGCCCGTCTGTCCTGAGCTGCCAGAGTCGCCCGTCTGTCCTGAGCTGCCAGAGTCGCCCGTCTGTCCTGAGCTGCCAGAGTCACCCGTCCGTCCGGTGCTGCCGGACTCTCCCGTCCATTCGGGACCCGTCGGCAGCGAGCGTCGCCGCTCTAAAGAGACCACGGAGGCGGTTAAAGAGGCGGAGAAAGACTATGGTGGAGTGGGTTCCACGTCCCACGCCAGAGCCGCCACCACGGACAGACACCCACCCAGACCCTCCCCTATAGGTTCAGGTTTTGCGGACCTTTGGGGGGGGGGGGGGGGGGGGGGTACTGTCACATTCTGACCTTACAGTGCCTTGCGAAAGTATTCGGCCCCCTTGAACTTTGCGACCTTTTGCCACATTTCAGGCTTCAAACATAAAGATATAAAACTGTATTTTTTTGTGAAGAATCAACAACAAGTGGGACACAATCATGAAGTGGAACGACATTTATTGGATATTTCAAACTTTTTTAACAAATCAAAAACTGAAAAATTGGGCGTGCAAAATTATTCAGCCCCTTTAATTTCAGTGCAGCAAACTCTCTCCAGAAGTTCAGTGAGGATCTCTGAATGATCCAATGTTGACCTAAATGACTAATGATGATAAATACAATCCACCTGTGTGTAATCAAGTCTCTGTATAAATGCACCTGCACTGTGATAGTCTCAGAGGTCCGTCAAAAGCGCAGAGAGCATCATGAAGAACAAGGAACACACCAGGCAGGTCCGAGATACTGTTGTGAAGAAGTTTAAAGCCGGATTTGGATACAAAAAGATTTCCCAAGCTTTAAACATCCCAAGGAGCACTGTGCAAGCGATAATATTGAAATGGAAGGAGTATCAGACCACTGCACATCTACCAAGACCTGGCCGTCCCTCTAAACTTTCAGCTCATACAAGGACAAGACTGATCAGAGATGCAGCCAAGAGGCCCATGATCACTCTGGATGAACTGCAGAGATCTACAGCTGAGGTGGGAGACTCTGTCCACAGGACAACAATCAGTCGTATATTACACAAATCTGGCCTTTATGGAAGAGTGGCAAGAAGAAAGCCATTTCTTAAAGATATCCATAAAAAGTGTTGTTTAAAGTTTGCCACAAGCCACCTGGGAAACACACCAAACATGTGGAAGAAGGTGCTCTGGTCAGATGAAACCAAAATTGAACTTTTTGGCAACAATGCAAAACGTTATGTTTGGCGTAAAAGCAACACAACTCATCACCCTGAACACACCATCCCCACTGTCAAACATGGTGGTGGCAGCATCATGGTTTGGGCCTGCTTTTCTTCAGCAGGGACAGGGAAGATGGTTAAAAATTTATGGGAAGATGTATGGAGCCAAATACAGGACCATTCTGGAAGAAAACCTGATGGAGTCTGCAAAAGACCTGAGACTGGGACGAAGATTTGTCTTCCAACAAGACAATGATCCAAAACATAAAGCAAAATCTACAATGGAATGGTTCAAAAATAAACATATCCAGGTGTTAGAATGGCCAAGTCAAAGTCCAGACCTGAATCCAATCGAGAATCTGTGGAAAGAACTGAAAACTGCTGTTCACAAATGCTCTCCATCCAACCTCACTGAGCTCGAGCTGTTTTGCAAGGAGGAATGGGAAAAAATGTCAGTCTCTCGATGTGCAAAACTGATAGAGACATACCCCAAGCGACTTACAGCTGTAATCGCAGCAAAAGGTGGCGCTACAAAGTATTAACTTAAGGGGGCTGAATAATTTTGCACGCACAATTTTTCAGTTTTTGATTTGTTAAAAAAGTTTGAAATATCCAATAAATTTCGTTCCACTTCATGATTGTGTCCCACTTGTTGTTGATTCTTCACAAAACAATACAGTTTTATATCTTTATGTTTGAAGCCTGAAATGTGGCAAAAGGTCGCAAAGTTCAAGGGGGCCGAATACTTTTGCAAGGCACTGTAGTTCTGTTGTTATGTCTTTGTTTTAGTATGGTCAGGGCGTGAGTTGGGTGGGTTGTCTATGTTCCTTTTTCTATGTTTTGGGATTTCTGTGTTTGGCCTGGTATGGTTCTCAATCAGAGGCAGCTGTCAATCATTGTCCCTGACTGAGAACCATACTTAGGTAGCCTGGTTTCACTTTCGAGTTGTGGGTGATTGTTTTCCGTGTTAGTGCCACACGGGACTGTTTCGTTTGTTTCGGTATTTCACGTTGTTATTTTGTAGTTTAGTGTTCTTGTAAATAAAGTAACGTTATGGACACTTACCACGCTGCGTATTGGTCCGATATCTCTAACTCCTCGTCAGAAGGAGAGGACGAGCGTTACAACGTGCCTTTGGAACACAGGAGTGATGGTTGCTGATAATGGGCTAATGCTGTTTTTTATGCTTTTTTTCACTTAATACTTTGGGATACTGGTCCTATGTCAGATTTTATGAGGGTTGCCAGATTGGAATATAATGCTGTATTTGTATGATGGGAAATTAATTCATCAATACATGTGGGGAAACAGAAGATCTGTTTGGTTTCATTTCCCCCGGTGCAACTGAATGGTATTTGCAACTATGACGAGTCTGAACTATGATCAATTAAGCCATATCAATCCAGTTAAACAGGCTATGTAAAATAACTTATGTTGGCTTCCACCTACAGTCTGGCACTTCCAAGGCCGTTTCATGATGATTATTACGTTGTGTCAATCATACTTAGGCTATACTTAGGCTATTGTAACAACTAACAAGGCATAGGCAGCATTTTAGGCCTACTGCCTCTGCCCAGAGGCCTACTAGGTTTTCACGGCAACGGCCATTAGAGTTTACTTTGCCACGTATGAGCCCTGGTTAGAGTCCCTGTTGCAGCATTCACTTTCTTTTGCTACATTGGTGGCAGCATTGGGATCTCGTCCAGCCCAAGTCTAGTTCTGTGATCTAGTGGTGGGAAGCATTCTGTTTTTCAACATTGTGTTGGGTGTAATTACATGGATATATCTAGTGAACAATGGATAAGCAACAATGGGCGTAATGGTTAGAAGTTGTCACTACAGGTGTGATCAAGCCTTACATCAAAGTTGCCTGAAGGTGAATGGAAAGTGCTATGCTCTGACCAGTTATTCTGAAGAAAATCCTCTGTGACTGTCTAATTTACACAAGTTAACTTACCAATGTGGTCCCAAAGCAAACACATTCTACACATTTACAAACTACCTGTTTAAAGTGTTATTATAACCATGGTGTTATTTTGTTACAGAAGCTTAAATATCTAATAACCTGACAATGATCCACATCATATGAGTAGACAAATAATGTAAGTGTTATGCAGCAAAACACAACTATCCCTTTTTTTAGGATGCAAACCAGTAATATGAATCACTGTTGAACCAACCTGTTCTGATCTAATGAGAAGGATGTAGGATTTTCCACGGCCTCGAAACGAGGCCTTTCCCAGTCAGGAAGGACGAAGCTAGACCCCTCTTGGTTCTCATTGGCGAAGACTGTACTCAAGTTAGGGGTTATAGGGCTGTGAAACACACAGCCGAATGGCTTCAGACTGAGCATTTCTCACTGAAAATTGCTGCTGATATTGAAAATAGTTTAGGATTACGGTATTGAATTAATTTCAGACTCTCCTATCCCACTATTCCCAACATGTTATACCCCATAGGTTGTAAATAAACAATTTTTAAGCTGATATAACTTTGTTATTATTAACATTATTGTAGGGCTGTGAAACCCATGGCTGAATGGCTGAAGACTGAGTAATTCTCACCATTTATTTATGGAGAGCAAATCCCATTTTATAACAGGTAGTGTCCATTTATTTACAGTAGTGTGTTGATTAAGTCATTCTTTCTTCAGTGGAAATACAGAATATGTATAAAAATGCCAAATATATCCAAAAGCTAAATCTATTTAATCATTACTGAGACATGCAAACTACAAACATTTAGTGAGTTAATGAATATATGACAACTAGATACAAAAGGCAAGAGTTGGCTATAACATGAGTACAAACAAAGTGAGTGTGTGTAAGTGTTTGTGTCTGTGTGTGTGTATTATAATTTCCCATCATAAAAATGTATCCCCATTCGCCAATCAAACATCTTCATCGATACCACAAAAAAAACAGACAAATAAAGCTTTTTTCTCCAATCTGGCAACCCTCATAAAATCTGACATAGCCTTGTTTTAAATGCATTATGAAAGAAATGGTGTAATGCACACGAAAAAGTGGAGCCTTGTATTAAATGCATTATGAAGAAAATTGTGTAGGCCTACTGTTGCCTACACTAAAAAATACCTGTATCCCAAAGTGTTAAGTGAAAACAAGCATAGAAAACATTATAAGCATGAATAACACCCAACCCATTAATTTGGGGCGGCAGGTAGCCTAGTGGTTAGAGAGTTGGGCCAGTAACCGAAAGGTTGCTGGATGGAATTCTCGAGCTGACAAAGTAAAAATCTGTCGTTCTGCCCCTGAACAAGGCAGTTAACCCACTGTTCCCTAGTAGGCCGTCATTGTCAATAAGAATTTGTTCTTAACTGACTTGCCTAGTTAAATAAAGGTTGAATGTAAAAAATAAAAACATTTAAATTAAACATATTAAATAAGAAAAATATATAACTATGTGTAATTATTTTGGTGACAACCTGGTTGATGAACAATATTGGGTTGTTAACACATTTTTTAAAATCTATATATAAATCAATGTGGGACACACAAAAAAGTGTGTCTGAAATGAATGAAATACCCTAATCCTAGAACAGCTCTAATAACTTTAAAGAGATAGTTCCAAAGTTTGCCCCCCAAAAATGTATTTTCACATGACTGAAGTTGCACAAAAATGTTTGTCTTTTCACACGAATTAAGCCACACAAAAACAGGTCAAAATGTCGGGGAAGAGATTTGTAAACAACTTTACAAGTGAACAAGTCAATCAGTTTCTCCTGGGTCAACATCTTAATATATAAACAAATTCTAACAATCTGTCCAAACAAATAAAACAACAGACCGTTGCATACAATTAATTTTGTGTTGTGGAATTGTATTATCAAAATGAAATGGAACCTTTAGCGAGACCGTTGCAAAGAAAGCATCAACCTTTATTTTTATTAAAAGAGATATTTTAAATTGTGGTCTGAAAATTGGATATTGATTTAGCACAAGTCTTGAATGGTGAAGTGCACTCTCCTCTCTACTGAAACCTTGGAAAAAAGTACTATTGTACATTTGTCCTTATGAGATAGACATTGGTGACCTTGAACTTTACAAACTACAACAATACAGACTTGTGTATTCTCTAAAATTGTATGGAGTTTAAACAAGGCCTATGAAGATCTAGTGTTAGAATAGTGAAATAAAATAATAATTGTACGTTCTTCATTTCACCCACCATTTCTGCTCTGAGTCATAACATTAAGAATAGATTAGAGTGCACAAGACATGTAAAACAAAATCTCACACATGAAAAGATAACCAACCTTGATTTAATCTAATGTAAAGGAAAAGTCACAGTATTTATATTTATTTGTGAATTTGCATGCAGCTGGCAATAGTTTTAGGACAATGGTGACTATGCAGTAAGCTATTGCTTGTGGCTTGGTGTAAATTGGAGTGGAGTGAGGACCATTCATCTGTAATTGCAGGGATATAATCTAAAGAATATTTGAGTCCCTCTTTCCTTTTGTATGTGGAAATACACTATTCAGATCATCAGTGATAGAAAATCACCATTTCTAAGTTGAACGAAAGCCTTATTGGCAATGGCTCTACAACACACTGCCTGATAGGCAGTAAGTGTAACATGAGCTGGTATGTAAATAAGTTAAGTTGGGGGAAGGGTGTGACATTTTAATGCAAACCCACTGGGCAAAAACTGGTTGAATCAATGTTGTTTACACGTCATTTCAACAAAGAAAATCAATGTGATGACGTTGAATGAACGTGAAAAACTGAACGGGTTTGAAAAAAGTAATCAACGTAAGGGAATTTCGTCATTTTTTCCCACCCAACTTTTCACCTAAATCCAATGACGTGGTGAAATTATTTTTGTATTTCTCATTAAATTCACGGCAGTTGACAACTCAACCAAATGTGAATCAAAATGAAACCTTGATCTGACGTCTGTGCCCGGTGGGAAGCATCTCCAAGCTGTTCTCTGTGTCCCTGCCCTTTGATATGCTTGCTATGTACCAAGCGCAGGGAGCTTGTCCACAATGATCAAGTCATGGAAATACCTGCTGCTTGTTAGTGGACAATGTTTGTGGAAAAATGTCAACATTGAAGCTTCACTTAGGTGCATGCGGAATGGTCAAGATCTCACCTGTGCCCTGTGAACACATTCACTGTATATTGTAGGTCCGTGTCATTTGGAAATAAAATGAAAACTTTGAGGCCAAAGGAAAGGAACCATAAGCCTGATGGCCTTTCTTTCATAAGATGTGCTGTACATTATAGACAGATCTATTATCTCTGTCCTTGAGTCTGTTCTAGTGCACCAATGATTACTTGCTATTTTTCCAGGTTTCTCCCTTTTATAAAAACTTGTTTCTAACCTTGGATTAATATATCATTGAGGTTCAATATGAGCTATTGTCAATGTCAGCAGCAATTTCCGGTGGTCCTAATGTTTTGTACACTCAGTGTAGTCGCCAATGGGTCTTAGTCCCTGTATAAAAAAGAGCATGCGATCCCTTCCTAATCAACAGTGCCATCTGCAGGCTGCTATATTCTATCCATATTTTTGTTCAGCTTAGAAGGCCATTTGATTATTTTATCCAAAGGGATTCAATCAATTGCAGATAGTGGATTTCCAGATACCGCTTTCAGAAGTGTGTTTGATTTACACAGCAATTGTAATGGGTGACACTTGAAATGGTTCTGTAAAGAAAAAGGGAAAGTCTATGCCTTTCAATACGGAAAGTCACATAGGCCTACTCCAGAGTGACCTCAAAATAAACACAAACTATTTTCAGACCCAGTGCTGTAATAGGGACATTAAAAAAATGACCGATTTGCCGATTTGCTGTCACTCTGCATCTCCACCAAATATTATGACACGACCCCTTTTCATCTGTGTCTCTACTGTGCCTACTGTGCAATGTGACTAACCTGCAGTGCACAGAAATTCCACTCGGATGAGCTATAGTTCCACTATTCAATTTATGGACCAAAGATCAACATTAAAGACACAATATGTAAGATCGCCTGCTGTTTAAGCAAAATAAAAAAAAAAGTGAAAAAAAGAAAAGGAAGATACAGCAAGGTGATAAACTACATGACTAATAAACAATAGACCACAGCATTAAGGCAGTCGGACCAGAGCCTTATGAGTCTGCCTATCTTGATGCTTCCTCCCTTTTTAACTCATTATTGCATAATCTGGTAACTGTACCACGTTATGTGCCTGTGGTCTCAGCACTTAGTTCCAGCCTAGCTAGTGATTAACTCTGCTCGATTTGATCTATGCTGGTAGTAAGCCTAAGCTCCAGCTGCATTTGCCATTATCAAACCCATAAAAGTTTATGGTTCAGGACATGTGTGATATGAGCCCATGTGATTGTGGAAGTGTTTAATGGGGACGTGTTAACATGTGTTTGTTGCAGCTAGCAGCAGGCCCAGGCCTAGGGGAGTCCCACAGCCTCTCCTCACCATCTCCCCTGAGAGGCCAGTACTGTGACTGTGTGGTAGTGTGACAGCGTATAACTTCTCTGTCTTTGGCAAGAGAGCAGCAGGGGGACAATTTGGAGATGGCCCTTACAGTAAAGTAGTCCTACTTTACAGTAAAGACATTGATCAAGTAGATCTTGTTGATCAACCAATAGCATTGGTTCTATTCACATTTTTCAAAAAAACAAGGAATACATTTTTTTTTTATTTCCCTAAAGCGAAATAACACCAGTCAATCAAAAGTGGATTTGAATGTTTAGGATAAAGATGCATAGAGACAGAGCAAAAGAGAATCAGGTATACTATTTGATTAAATTTAACTTGATCTAATTAACACATTAACAGGGTCATTCATACCTCACTGCCCTATGGTCATCACTTTATGTTAAACAAAAAAAAAACACCTTACCTAAGTGATAGTGTTGCTATCATCAAATAGGCTCGAATATGTAGGTTGGCAAACTGGCAATTGATTACAGAATAGTGTATGTAAGAAGTAAGCCTAGTATTAACGATCATAGGCCTATACCTTTCAGCCGGGGTGGGCAGTTGAACTCAACAATGATTTTTTATTAATTGTGTTGAGCGTCTACTTTTCTCGGCTGCTCAGCAATTATCCCCCTCTCCCCCCCAACGACACGGAGGCGGCCAGACTGGTTGGTCGACCCGACCACTGGGTGACGCCTGTGGATGAAACACGGAAGAGTTCATTCAAGGAATTAATATACTGTGGAGAAGCAGGCAGGATAGAAACAGACGGAGCGCGTCGGGATCCTTTCTATTACGACAAAACTTCCTAAAGGAAATTATCCCATGAAAACGAAACAAATGTGTCTCCATATGCGCCTTCGTTGCGTTACTGTGGATAAAAGCTGAGATGTCTGTAAAGAAGAAAGTTAATGGATTCTTTGTCGTTTGGTCTATACTTTCCGCGGTCGGTGAAAAACTCGGTAAGCAAACTAACCGTTGTTAAAGCAACAGTGATTTACACTATTACCCAATACTTTTTGTACTACAACCGATGAGCTTTAACATAGATATAGTTACCTTACATTCGATTGGAGAAAAAAAAGAAGATTTAATTCACCATGGTTCTGATCGTTTTACTTTGTACTAGACTTCATTCACTTTTGGTGTGCCTGAGCCACATGGCAGATCAAGGGTTAATAACACTGTGTGGCATGCTCAACAAGCCTCGAATGTTAAGTAGCCTACGTGTGTGATAACTGGGTTGCCAACAGTCAAATGTAACAATAGTGTGTGGCATAACTACAATCAATGTATCTTATGCATCATACATTTGTTACATATCATTGTTAGGCCACATTAAGTTGCGATCAATCATGCAAAACGTTGAGAACTCTGACTCAAATGTAACCAGTCATGTTTTAACAGTTGTCTTTCAAACATTACACCTTGAGCTGTACTTACTATATTAGATGATGAATGTGCAATGATGAACCATTAAGACCTGTTGACTTTAGTTTAAAAATGCACTCCTATAGATTCATTGATCTCCACACTCTGCTTAAATATTTCAACCTTTCTACTGAGCAGAGACGGTTTGTTTCAACGTTTCCACAGCAAATCCCCTACTCGTATGGGATTGTCAGCAGGCTTCCATGATATTAAATATTCAAATGTGTTGTCAGTTAGGATGTCTTTGAACTATCATGTTGTTGACATGTAGGGCAACACACTATACCCGTCAATTGTAATCTAACAATCCTTGAGAAGATACAGTAGGTGACTTTCACCAGTGACAAACCTGCCAGAAGGAACTGACTGGAGCTGGGTTTATACTAGCTATGATTGTCCTCTCACACCACAGTGACAGCATGGCTCGATTTTGTACTCATGTAACCTTCTAGGCTCATAGTAGGCTACGTGCCATTGGACGCATCTCAATTGCGTACTCCTCGCATCCTCTCACCTCCTTCTCAAAACCCATTGGAGGAAAAGGACCTCTGGCTCTCTCATCCAATGGGTTTTGAAGAGGCGAGGGTATGCAATTGAGATTCTCCCTTAGAAGCTGGGTCATCTTTTTGTGCCTGTGCTCCTGTGGTATTGTCTCTCATTACCAAGGAGGCGCTGCTGGCTCTTGAACAATGAACTGTGGTGCCACGCATGCCTTAGCACTCACAAGCAGTCAGTTTAGGAGACAGCTAAATCTCTCTGGCTGCCCTTGGGATTCTAATGTTGATCCATGCAGTGAGCAGTTTTAGTCCGATGCATATTATAGTCCAACATAGAGTTGGGGAAGAATTGATTCCAGTCATTCCTTGATGGTGCTTTCACCCCACCGCCTCTACCTGGCATTAGGTTGAGCCTCCCTGTTTGTCACATTGTCTACTTCCACGGCTCCCCCTCTGAGTGTTTGAGGTGAATATTTCATGTTTGTCCCGGGGGCAGTAGTCAGCCAGGTGATCAGGAGAGACGATGAGAGATGCGCTGGCATTTTAAATTGAAATTGCATCATTCTATTGTCTGCTACTACTTTATTTTTCACGAGTTTGTTGGTGTTTATCAGTATGCCTGGAGTGAAATAAGGATACACACCGTTTAGGGGGAATTAGCATAGGCGGCGCATCTATAAGGCTAAGCTTCCCCTAAAGTAAATTGAAATGCACAAGTTAGTTAGCCTAATTGGCCTATTCCTGTCTATACAGAAATTAATAAAATGAAGGGCCTCCCGAGTGGCGCGGGTGGTCTAAGGTACTGCATTGCAGTGCTAGCTGTGCCACAGAGAACCTGGTTCGAGTCCAGGCTCTGTCGCAGCTGGCTGTGACCGGGAGACCCATGGGGGGTGCACAATTTGGCTCAGGGTCGTCTGGGTTATGGGAGGGTTTGGCCTGCAGGGATGTTCCTGTCCCATCGCGCACTAGCGACTGCTGTGGCAGGCCAGGCGCAATGCACGCTGACACGGTAGTCAGGTGTACGGTGCTTCCTCAGACACATTGGTGCGGCTGGCTTCCGGGTTAAGCGGGCATTGTGTCAAGAAGCAGGGCGGCTTGGCTGGGTTGTGTTTCGGAGGACGCACGGATCTCGACCTTCGCCCCTCCCGAGTCCGTACGGGAGTTGCAATGAAGGAACAGGACTGTAACTACCAATTGGATATCACGAAATTGGGGAGAAAAAGGGGTAAAATAATCAATAAAAGAATTTAATCCAAAAAATAAAAAAAATATTCTAAATGCTACACCAGAAAGCATGATTTGGATGATCATTAGCTTCTCGAAATAAAATAAAAATAAAAGCTTGTTTTAAATTGCATAGCCTGTCGGAAGGGCCAGCAATTTGGGCAGCGCTGCGTGGCAAATAGTAAAGAGATGATTGTTGAGTTGCGAATGTCAGTGAAACAGAGGCCCAGCCAGGAATATCGCAATATTTCTAAATACAATTGCTGGAAAACATAGTTTGGAGTTCAAATGTCAGAGGAAGGCCCCAAAAATGGTCAGGTCATAGACGGTTCTCTCTGCTACCGCACGGCAAGCGATACCGGAGCGCCAAGTCTAGGTCCAAAAGGCTCCTTAACAGCTTCTACCCCCAAGCCATAAGACTGCTGAACAATTAATCAAATGGCTCCCTGGACTATTACTTAGTTTAGTTTATTTGCAAATTTGATTTGAAATGGCTATTGCTGTGAAGAGAAGACAAAGAAAATACTCTAATCTGCTCAACTTAATTGTAAAAACACCAGGAAATCAGCTCTGTGATTTTTAATTTGGGAAATCTTTTCCAAGTATTCCCACGCATAATAGAGAAACATGTGATCATATACAAATGTAAGCAAGGTTTGAAATGATTATGTTTTAGTCAAATATCTGTTTGGGTTTCCAAACGAGAGCGACTTTTAACAGTGTTACATCATACAGGCTGGATATCTGCCTGTTTGAACGCCAATAACTCAGATAAACATGAAATGACCCAGGGAATCGATAGAACACCACTCAGAGATGCACAAAAACAATGTACCATTCAAAATGGGTGAACCTTTCTTTTTTTTAATGTTTCCGAATTTTTCGGATTACTAAGCACCTATTGATTTGGAACCATGGAGAGTTACCTGGAAGTTGCAAGGAAAACAGGACCTGCCTGCACTATTCCAACACCATTTCAATGTTTCAACATCATCAAATCACATATGCTTAGTCTAATACCGCGACAACTACACTGAACAAAAATGTAAACGCAACCTGCAACAATTTCAAAGATTTTACTGATTTACAGTTCATATATGGAAATCAGTCAATTGAAATAAATTCATTAGGCCCTAATCTATGGATTTCACATGACTGGGAATACAGATGTGCATCTACTGGTCACAGATACCGTTTTAAAAAGGATATGGGCGTGGATCAGAACCAGTCAGTATCTGGTGTGACCATTTGCCTCGTGCAGCGTGACACATCTCTTTCACGTAGAGTTGATCAGGCTGTTGATTGTGGCCTGTGGAATGTTTCCCACTCCTCCTCGATGGCTGTGCGAAGTTGCTGGATATTGGCGGGAACTGGAACACGCTGTTGAACACGTTGATCCAGAGCATCCCAAACATGCTCAATGGGTGAGTATACAGGCTATGGAATATCTGGGACAATTTCAGCTTCCAGGAATTGTGCACAGATCCTTGCGACATGATGCCTGCCGTGTATTATCATGCTGAAACATGAGGTGATGGCTGCAGATGAATGGCACAATAATGGGTCTCAGGATCTCGTCATGGTATCTCTGTGCATGGGCATTGCCATCGATAAAATGCAATTGTGTTTGTTTGTCTGTAGTTTATGCCTGCCCATACCATAACCCCACTGCCACCATGGGGCGCTCTGTTCAAAACGCTAACATCAGCAAACTGCTCGCCCCCACACGACGCCACACACAGTCTGCCGTCTGCCCGGTACAGTTGAACCGGGATTCATCCGTGAAGAGCACACTCTCCAGCGTGTCGGTGGCCATCGAAGGTGAGCATTTGCCCAAGTCGGTTACGACGCCAAACTGCATTCAGGTCAAGACCCTGGTGAGGACGATGAGCACGCAGAGCTTCCTTGAGACTGTTTTTGACAGTTTGTGCAGAAACTATTTGGTTGTGCAAACTCAGTTTCATCAGCTGTCCGGGTGGCTGGTCTCAGACGATCCCGCAGGCGAAGAAGCCGGATATTGACGTCTTAAGCTGATGTGGTTATACGTGGTCTGCAGTTGAGGCTGGTTGGACGTACTACCAAATTCTCTAAAAAGACGTTGGAAATTAAAATTAAATTATCTGGCATCAGCTCTGGTGGGCATTCCTGCAGTCAGCATGCCAACTGCACACTCCCCCAAACCTTAACATCAGTGGCATTGTGTTGTGTGACAACTGCAGTGTGTTTCCCAGAGTCTGTTCTGGACTTTTTGTACAACGCCACTCGTCACTACAAAACAACTTCAATGAGTTTTGGGCTAAAGTATGTAGCGAACGACAGAGCAGCTGAAGAAATGAGTCGGTGTGAGTCGTCAAGCTAGCTATAGGCACTGCATAGACAAATGTTGCCTTGCTATGAATGAGATCTCAGGAGCATAAAAAAAAAAAGACAGACTGAAACCACCAACACAGGCACCCCATATGAGCGGATCGGAAAATGTCTAGGTCGTGTTTGCTGGGGATGCTGTCAAGTGTTTTAAAAAAGTACATCTGGACTAACTATATAATATATATATTTTTTTTAAACGACGAAAAGGTTCAAACTTAACAATCAACCTCTGTCTACTGTATGTTTATTGTCCCAAACAAACCACTACATGAAAATATTCTTGAGCTGATGTTACAGGGCCCACTCTGCCCTTCTCTGTTTACACACCTATGGTCAGTAATGCTCTGTGGCATAGGTGTAGTCTATTTCCTCCTTTACCATTGTGGTAATGATGTCACCGCTCCTGCACCTTCTCCCAGGTGGGTAGCTGCATCCTGTTTTCAAAATGTTCCGTCCCGCTGTGCTGTTCGCCCAGCCTCACATCTGGACCTAGTTCAGCCTCGGACCACAAAGGCCACTGTGTGTGCCTGCCGCTCCATGGCTTGGGACTGGCCAGACAAGCCAAAGCTCCCATCTTGTTTTTTTAAGAGCCTCATTTGTCCACGGGCCTGCTAATTTTGCTTAAATGTTTTTCCGCTAAATTTGATTTACCTTCCTTAGAAAGAATCTAACTTTAAGGATTCTTATCTACAAGTCAAGTGTTTTTTAATACATGTCTATTCCTATACAAAATGCTCCACCATCACACAGAACCTACCATTGATGTCTGGACAGTGTTTATGTGCCACATATATCTGAGTTTAAGGGTCCAGTCCACATAAACAAACCCCTAGCCCCTACCTCCTGGCCACTGGTGTGGTTGTGAGGCTGGTTGGACGTACTGCCAAGTTCTCTAAAATGACGTTGGAGTCGTCTTTTGGTAGAGAAATTAACATTAAATTATTTGGCAACAGCTCTGGTGGACATTCCTGTAGTCAGCATGCCAATTGCACGCAACCTCAACATTTGAGACATCTGTGGCATTGTGTTGTGTGACAAAGCTGTGCATTTTAGAGTGGCCTCTTATTGTCCCCAGCACAAGGTGCACCTGTGTAATGGTCATGCTGTTTAATCAACTTCTTGATATGCCACACCTGTCAGGTAGATGGATTATCTTGGCAAAGGAGAAATGCTCACTAACAGGGATGTACAACACATTTGAGACAAATAAGCTTTTTGTGCGCATGGACAATTTCTGGGATCTTTTATGTCAGCTCATGAAACATGGGACCAACACTTAACATGTTGCGTTTTTATATTTCAGTATAAATCTGAATGACAGATTGGTATGATTGAAGAATTTAGTAGCTCAACCTAGCCTTTGATAAGAGGTTTAATTTTCACCATATTGCTAAGCAATAATGTCCTATCCACAATAAGTCGCAAGTGATTAGAGACTATGACTGGGTCAAGGTCTGTGGGAAGCAGTCTGGTGACTGGTCTCTGTGGGACACAGCTGCCATGAGGCCCGTGCAGGCCTGTTAGTGCTGTCACAGGTGTTAATGCCACACCCTGGGGGACAGTGGATTAACCACCCTGTAAACAGGGGCCACTGTGTCACCAGGGCTCCAAGGCGTGGGATCCACTGACACACACACGGCCAAAGGGCAGCCCCACACCTGCAGGAGCCTGGATCTGGTCTGGCCCCAGCAGCTGAGCGTCTCAGACAGTCAAACACCCCACCTCTTCTTTCACCCAATGGGGATCTCCTGGGAGAAAGCATTGCCTTTCTTGGAGGTTGTGTGTCAGTGTTATGCTGTGCGTTCCTAAGCAGAGATGCAGCAGGTATTTCTGTGAAGTAACTCCTGTTTGTTTTGACTTGTCTGTCTAAGGAGAAGATATTGGCTCATGAGACATTGGTTCATTATGACTCACTGTGATTGATGTAATTAGGACTGACTTCAAATAGCTCTCATTAGGCGTTGTATTTGACTGACACAATGCAACATTTTACAGTATGTTTGGCATGTCTTGACTTGTCTCCCTCACACAATGTTTACTTACCATGAGTGATTGTTTTTATATGTACTGGCATGTTCTCTTTGTAGACCTGCTGCCGAGCCGACATTAGTAATGTTGTCAAGCAGACTGATAAATGTCGTCTTTACTGGTTGTGAAGTGAAAGTTGAGCCCTGAATGTACAATGTTGATTGTCTTACAAAAAAAATTCTTATTTGCCTTCCAGATGACAGAGCACTTTGCACCTTATTGGTTTCTCTCCACCTAGCTCCACCATCACACATTCCTCATATCATGGTCTAACAGGTCTTCAGCGATGTAGCTGAAATACAACAACAAAGTAGAGACTGAGCTTCATCCTAATCTAACTCGACTTCTCTTCTATGGTTTTGTCCAGATGACGGTTGTGGCCACTCAGTGCTGGGCCCAGAGAGCGGTGTCCTCTCCTCTAAGAGCTACCCGGGCACCTACCCCAACAATACCTGGTGTGAGTGGAAGATCCAGGTGCCAGAGGGCAACAGCCTAGTCATCATGTTTGGTGACCTCGACGTGGAGGCACGGGACTGCCAGTCGGACTACGTCAAGGTCCTCAAGGGGGGCTACGGGGGAGAACATGGTGAGTCTGAGTCAACCATCTTGGCCTTGGCTATTGTCTCTCTGGGTCTATGAGTTGATGTATGACCTAGCTAGCTAGCTGTGGTAGTGGTGGTTTTACACAGAACAGTTTTCACAACGTTCCTCCCCCACAGATGAAAAGCACATGTCAGACTGCGGATCCCTAATAACGTAGCCAAGGACAGAGTTCTTGTGGGAGATTTGACTATTTATATAGAGAGCTGGAGGAGGGCGCAGATGTCTCTGAGGCTGTTCGCAACTACAACAAAGAGGGCGGTGTGGATGATCCTGCTGGTCCGAGAATTCAAGCCCACCGACTATTCTATTAAAGTCTCTGTTAACTTGATCTCTGTGCTTTGATAGGGTTTGAATATACACTACCAGTCAAAAGTTTAGACACACCTACTCGTTCAAGGGTTTTTCTTTATTTGGACTATTTTCTACATTATAGAATAATAGTGAAGACATCAAAACTATGAAATAACACACATGGAATCATGTACTAACCAAAAAAGTGATCATCAAAATCTATTTGAGATTCTTCAAAGTAGCCACCCATTGCCTCGATGACAGCTTTGCACACTCTTGACATTCTTTCAACCAGCTTCATGAGGTAGTCACCTGGAAAGCTTTTCCAACAGTCTTGAAGGAGTTCTCACATGCTGAGCACTGGTCTGCTTTTCCTCCACTCTGTGGTCTAACTTGTCCCAAACCATTTAAATTGGGTTGAAGTCTGGTGATTGTGGAGTCCAGGTCATCTGATGCAGCACTCATCACTCTCCTTCTTCGTTAAATAGCCCCTACACAGCCTGGAGTTGTGTTTTGGGTCATTGTCCTGTTGAAAATCAAATGATAGTCCCACTAAGCGCAACCAGATGGGATGGCGTATCGCTGCAGAATGCTGTGGTAGCCACGCTGGTTAAGTGTGCCTTGAATTCTAAATAAATCACAGACAGTGTCACCAGCAAAACACCCCCACCTCCATGCTTAATGGTGGGAACCACGCATGCGGAGATCATCCGTTCACCTACTCTGCGTCTCACAAAGACACAGCGGTTGGAACCAAGAATGATTTGCGGAGTCGCTGTCTGTTAATGTGGAGATGTCTGTTACTTGAACTTTGAAGCATTTATTTGGGCTGCAATCTGAGGTGCAGTTAAATCCCAATTGTCTGAGGCTGTTAACACTAATGAACTTATCCTCTGCTGCAGAGGTAACTCTGGGTCTTCCATTCCTGTGGCGGTCCTCATGAGAGCCAGTTTCATCATAGTGCTTGAGGGTTTTTGCGACTGCACTTGAAGAAACTTTCAAAGTTCTTGACATTTTCCGGATTGACTGAACTTCAAGTAATGGACTCTCGTTTCGCTTCAGTTTTATTGCTGTTCTTTCCATTATATGGACTAACCGAGAATAGATGCTCAGGGCTTTGCAGCAGATATGTTGAATAGACAGGCCTTACAGACGGTGTGCTCTTAACTGACTCGTACAGTAAGACATTGTGACCCTTGACCCTCCATGTAATCTTCATTCCAATTTCTTTACTTTGATTGTCCTACATTTTGTTAGAAGTCGATCAATTTTGTATTGAACACATCTAAGGAAACAGTGACGCAAGTGTGTACAACATGTGAGACGCAACCGCCACCTCACCTGACAATTAGTCACGGTATATCTGACGAGCAATGAAACGTCTGCCGGCTGTTAGCGGAGCCCAACACAGAAGCATTTGTCATGCAGCACTGTGCCAGGAAGTCTCTCCTTCAGCCTGCTACTGCGAGTAAGAATGAGCAGGAAGTCTCTCCTTCAGCCTGCCACTGCGAGTAAGAATGAGCAGGCTGGGGAGAAGAGCAGGGTATGGGCTGAGGGTAATGTTGAGCTGCCAGATCCATCTTAATGCAGTGAATGATTATCATGCCCATGTTGCAACTCGCCCACGACTGAGTTTACCAGTACAGAGGCCAGGGTGTCAAGGGCCCCTGGGAATCTCAGTGGTGAAACACTGCATGCCTTGGCTTCTCCCCTCAACAGCTTCCTGGTGGAAGCATTCCATTACCGACCAGGTTTCACAACGTGTGTTGCGCATAAATATCCATAGGAATTAGTGTTGTTTACAGTATCCCATTCCCGGGTCATACTTTTCTAACAGGAAATCGTGTCCTGACCTTGAAAGTGGTATTTTCAGTTCTTTTGACACTTCTTCTTATATGACCCATCTAATGTTCCGTAGGACAATAGGGTTGAGGAATGTATTTTTTCATCGTGAAATCCCTCGGTGTTGTTGACGTGTAGTACCGTGAGTCGGTGGATATAGTGATTTCCACCCCAGAGGCTGTGGCTTCCATGGCGCTGACTGGTGGAGGCATCGTGTCTCATCATGGCCGTCAGGTGAAAGAAAAGCCACAAAGGCCATGGAGACCAAGAACAACCAGCACTGGCTGAGTTCCCTCTCATTGGAAAGGGCCCTGGGCACTAGGTTGGCCTGGGCATCTCTCTCTCACATCTCTTTGTCTGCCCTGCAAATTATTTACAGTGAGATTCCTGTCGTTGACAAAAGGGAAGCTTTTTTTCCCTCCTGTGTGAAAGGGAGAGGAAGAGCGGTTTAGATGACATGATGTGGCTTGGCTTGTTGGGGCTGAAAATAGAGCGCCCGTTAGTGAGGTCTGGAGGGACAAACAGTCCCAGTGGGAGGGGGGACCCTGTAGATAGCAGGTCAGACCTTGTCTGTGACCTCAGATATGGTGTCGGGGTTTTACGATAATATGCAATTATTTGCTCTATTTTGGTGGCCTGTTACATTCTAATGCCTTGATTCTTCTGAAATACACAACTAAACTATTTTACCTCCAACATTGGTAGAAGAGTTGAGTAGAAAGACAATTAAAATGACTGAAAAATGTACTGTATGAATTCAGTGTTTTGTTAATAGTTTTGGATATTGTCTAGTCCTATATGATCAGGACTATTTTCTAAGAAAGAGAACATTTAACCTGTTCTCTTGAGTAGTTTCACGGTATACCAAAATGTGTACTTTTTTAATAATTTAAAAAAAAAAACACAGTTTGGTACGAGAATTTTTGTTACTTCTGTGAAATGTGTCTCACATGAGTGAGAGGATCAAGTCTGTCAGTGTAGCCCCCTTTTTATAGTGCTAAGATCAAAGTGCCTGCTCCGCTTATTCATTCCTTGCAAGAGCTGTCTGGGCTGCTGTTAGCTACCCAGTCCACAACAGGAGATTGGTGGCACCTTAAATGGGGAGGACAGGCTCGTGATGATGGCTGGAGCGGAATAAGTGGAATGGTCTCGCATGCATCAAACACATGGTTTGTAAGGAGCCTGTGCACCGCGTCTCTGTGGCTGGCTATATGAAACGTGTGAAAGAAAACACATGAAGGTGCCACAAAACAATAATTTTGCTAAGATACCACTTACATAGGACGTGTAAATTCACGCACAGGAGACGATAAAGAAGCATCCTGAGAATACATTTTACTGCAACCAACCACGGCGCACAAAATGTACACCGGTGCGGAGGAGGAAAGACAGCCAGGAGACTGACAAACCAGCAGTTTCTCTGTCATCGCTCACTTATCAAAAGATGACAAGGCATATCATTCATTCTAGCGGGAGAGGGCTATACAGACTTTTCTGACAAGCGTACTAGCGTACTTTTAAATGAAAAGTAGCCTAGTTAATTTATGAAGTGGGAAAAGTAGCCGGCCGAAAATTGAGTCTGTTACCGGCTGTTTGGCCGGCACTTAGGGAGAACACTGGTGGCACCGTCTTGTGTTGGTAATTTGGAATATGAAATAAGGTCACATTGCTGTCAAAATTCAAATTAATGCAGGTCATTGGTTGTGTTGATAAACCTGCCATTCTCTCCGGTTGCAGTGTATGGGACATTCTGTGGCAGCCTGAAGTCCTACCCCAGAGAGATGCACACAGACTCCAATGAGGTCATCGTACAGTTCCGCAGCGGGCGTCACAACTCCGGACGAGGGTTTCTTCTCTCCTACTCCACCGGGGACAACAGAGGTTTGAAGCTCTTCCTCCTAAACTAACGGTTATGCTGTTTTAGTATTGAACACCAGGTTCTGAATGTTGCACCTGTGTCCTGTTCCGTCCCTCTTGGTTTACCGGACAGACAGTGATCCCGGTAAACCAATCAGCTTTGCCACATGCCACGGCTTGCCTTTCCTCTTCGTTTCTCTGCGCAGGGTGAACTTGGGGCTGTTTCTACAGGCATCGTTTCCAAACACAGCGTAGACCGCTGTCAGTCAGGCCAAGTTGAATAAGACACACATTTCACACAGTGTGCTGATCCAGGAGATTATAGGTGTCAGTTTGCAAACTGGTTTTGATGGATATCCCTGTTTCCACCGTTGTTGTTATCCGAAGCATAATGTAGATGACCGTTGGTGGATAACATGCTGACCAAACCGTCTCTGTGCGTGTGTCCGCCATCATGCGCATGTTGATTTTGTCTGTCCCCACCAGACGTGTTTATGACATGCTGGTTAAAATACAAATACCAATACCAACCGTGGGGGCAGGTCGAAACACACATGAAACATTCAGCTAGCTTGCTGTTGCTAGCTCATTTGTCCTGGAAGATAATCACCGGGTTGTTTATTTTACCTGAAATCTATATGGTCCATTTTTTTGTTGCTGTATCTTTGTAGACTTTTGACCCATTGAGTTATACACAATTGTGTGTTCTCTACTCCGACAATTAATCCACATATAACACAGGGAAACCTAGTCTCTCCTCGTTGATCCTTCGTCTGTGGAGTTTATATGGCAGTTGGCCTGCCAACTTTAAGGTGTGTTACCGCCACCAACTGGACATGAGTGTGGACTTTTTTCATCTTTCAATCGCCTACGTGGGCATATGCTCTTCAAAACCAATGAGGAGATGCGAGAAGTGGGACTTCTCGCATCAAGTATCTAAAATAGAAGTTATATTTTTGGGCCTGGCTAGGCAGATGCGTGCGAGCAATTTGGATGAAATTATTGAATAATATGTAGGTGTACATTTATTTTGCAACGCTTGCAACAGGGCCGGTTTGGTCAGCATGTAAGAGGTGTGTGTGTACACATGAATCTTTATCCCAGAGGGAGGGAAGGAACCAGGGTCTTCACCCTGTTGTTCTAATCGTGTCCTGTTATGGTCCCTTCTGCTCCACAGGGCTGGTTTCCTCTGTCTGCTCTACTCTGAAGCCTCTGGTCAGATTTATATTTTTAGCTCTCATTGTATCTCTTCCCTCTCCTGTTCCCCCCCCCCCCCCCCCCCTCAGATCTGCTGACATGTTTAGACAAAGGCAGCCATTTCTCCGACTTAAAGTACAGGTAAGGGTGTTTCGTACGTAGGGGTGTGTGTCGACGACCAGTCAGATGTCTTCCTTTGTGTCCTTGATGAACTGTAATGGCAAGAGATTACTAGATTGATCATGGACCTTAATGGAAAATATTACCCCTTGTTACCCATCAGCTAGTCAAAGATGGGCTTCTCATTTCCTCAATATTCTGAAATATTTATACAATTTAGATTCCAGTATCTTATACGTCTCCATTTAGGTCAATTTTTGTCCACTTACGGCGTTGTAATGTTGGTGTCTCTGGTGTGTCTATTGTTGTCTACCCCCACAGGAAGTACTGTCCGGCAGGATGCAAAGCAGTGACGGGCGACATATCCGGGGATATTTCCCAGGGTTACAGACATGTAAGTATAATTCTACTACTGTCCTCAAGGGTAGCCTACTGCATGCTTTTTTAACTGTATGTTCCCAGGTTTCTAAAAGCAGACAAATGCTGTTTGCTCTCTGCCTCCTCCCTGGGGAAAGTGTAACCACAGACATTGGATTCGTTATTTACAAGGCATCTTTCTGTCCTTCGAAGCCTTGGCAACAGTGTGGCCCTGACAGATTCTAGTCCCCTGAAGCAGCCAGTCAGCCATGCACTTGTTTGTTTACTCTTCATTACATTAGCCTGTCCTGTCTTGTGTCAGAGGAACTAAACTGTTCAGAGGCGCCACTTAGACCACCACCGTCCTCTGCCCACAGGTGCTTCGAGTAGTAGTAGGATTACTGAATGGGCCCTTGTTAGCCAGAGAAACAGACACACCAAAAGCTGGATATGAGGAGTTGGCCCCAGGCTAACCAGTTGTTGCTGGTGCTTTTGTCTGGCTCCTGCTGTGCAAGTGGTTGTGATTTGTTGGGACACTGCTGTGTTGCCCGAGGGTGCTTGTTGTGTCATTTCTACCTCAGAGTTCATACGGGGGGGGGCCCCTTTTTTCCCGTGATAAACCCCCACCACCCTCCCCCAACACACACACACACACACACAGGTTGTGGAGGTATACTGGATGGGTATTCTGTTTATGTAACTGCTGTGCATTTTTTCTCAGCAGCAGAGCTGGGTTTTGCTGTTTAGTAGGTTGCATCACAGGTCAGTCAAACCACAGAAGCAAGGCAACTGTAAAACCAAACAAAAAGTATTTGTGTCTAACTGGCTTAGGGGTCTTGTACTGTAGAACGCTTTAGGCTCCTTACACCTATTTAGAGCTAGAGATTTGCCACCTTTCAGTGTAATACCTGTAAATAGTAGCTATATAGTAATACCATAAGATGTGTAATACTAAGGTAAACAGCCAAACACACACAGACTTAAGAACTAAGCACTGTGAGAAAGTTCTGGTCACTGATGTCCAGAGTCACTTCTGAACCATAGTTTTACCAGCCCTCCCATCTATGGGCTCAGGACATATAAAATCAATTATATGATCTCTATGGGGCTCTGGGAAACCTTTCATGTGGGCCCCCTGGAGGGGATCAACCCCAGTTGTGGTCCTCCTGCCCTGTCCACCCCTGCCTTGGCTGGTGTATCTAAAAAGAGAGGGGCTTTTCAGACCAGGGGCTTTCTCGAGCTCCTGAGGGTCAGCTCTCTCTTGGGCGTGATCAGGGCTACTGAGTGGCCAGAGGTCAGTGTGACAATGTGACAGACAGCTTCAGGCTTAGGAAGCCCAGCAGGGAGCTCAAGCCCCACAACAATAGGCTGCTGGAGCACAACAACAACGTTCCACCGTCTGCTGCTGGGAAGAAGCATGAGGGGTCTAGGGCCGAGGGACTGAACCATAGAGCTCGTCTCCAGAGCGATCGATTAGTCCACGTTGGCTATTGTATAGGGAGGGTTTGGTGGAGGGCCTAGATTACGAGATAAAGCCTGTGGAACAGAAGTTGTTTTCTCTGTCCACTGCACCCATTCAATAGACACGCTCATTAGCATTTAGACTAACGCAACCGTTTGTACGTGTTCTGGGCGGTCTGTTGCATTAATGGCTCCTCAGAGTATATTTGGTGTAACCATTCACATTGTTTTGATACACTGCATATAGGTAATTAACGTGGTTATCACACCATATGTCGCCATTCCGTGTGAAGAAGCACTGTAGTAAATGAATCATTTAGCAATATGTTCTGTTTGTTGAAAGGTAATTTGTCTCTTTAGTTAGTGAATATGACCCTTGAGCATTGACAGCAGGGAAGTAAGTAACTGTTGATGGTTCCTCTTCTACTGTGTGTTATTAATCCCCCGCCACCCCCCCCCCCCTCCCCCCGCGCTGCTAAAATGGTAAATGCTTCTCTGAAATACAGTAATCAGCAGAGGTATAGACGAGAAGGTTAACTGAGGCAGGACACATAGTCAGTCTCAGTTAGAACCAGACAGTCCTTGGCTGAAGTGTTAAAGCCATTATATAGTCTATGCCTCTCCTAGTAACAGCAGCAACCTTGAACCCAGCCTTGCTCTAGCACCAGTCCATGATTAGTCTCTAGACATAACTGACTGGGGCCATGATCTAATATACAAACTACCAGAGCCTATCCATCTGCTCTATCGGCAGCCAGACGGACGGGCAGCAGGACAGGGTTATCTGTATTTACGCTGTCTTGCCCTGCAGTATATAAAAGATCAGGGTAATACTCACGAGGCAGTTAAATCTGTCCCCAGAGCAGCTGTTATTCCAGATAAGAGACTCTGTAAAGCAGGTCCTCAGGGTCCCAGCCACTGGTCCTGTTATGGGAGCAGCAGCCATCCCTCCCACCCAGCATGGAATATGTGCTCAGTGAACACCTAGTTGCCAGACCAGCCTGTCTGGAATCTAGCCTGTCTGTAATTGCTTTTTACATGGAAAGGGAGGAAATTGCTGCAGGCTGAAATGAGCCGAAACGGATTTTTAGCACAGAGCTTTCACCTTGTCCCCATGTTAAAGTTAAATTATTATATATATTTATTTTTTACATTTGAATAACAATATGTTTTCAGTAACTCATTTTTTTGGGGTCTGTATTAATGTGTTTGAGTGCTTGTTTCAATTGATCCTTGATGGACCCTAATGGAGAATGTTATCAGCAGAGCTCGGATACATTTTTAAAGCGCTCCAGTGATTGCCATGTTAATTGTAAGTCGTCAATTGTAAATCATCAATCCTGTCTGTTTGGAGAAAATGTATGTTTTATACTCTTATCTCTGAGGTCATTCCTACCTGTCCCAGTCTTTCATTTCAGCAGCAGGGTGGGTCATTCACTGAGCGGTAGGCAGCTAGCTATTCCAGAGCTATGTTCTGTGACAAGGTACTGCTTTTCTAAGTAACTCATCACCGAGAAATATGTTTGACATTCCTCCTATAGCTACAATTACCGTCATTGTCGCCCCTAGAACGCAATCACAATGTGCCTTTTTTCCCATGCTTAAGTTAAGTGTGGCGTGATTGAGAATGCATGGACCTTAAATAAGATTAGAGTCGACTGTGGCTCCATGTCATGAGATTGCCTCTTTCATTTGTGTTGAGATGCCTGTGCTCCCATTGCTGACACAGATGAATGATGGGGTGCGGCATTGCGTACACGCCGTCTATCATGGGGCAGGGCCAGTCCCCGTAAAGGGGAACCTCGGAAGGAGGGATGGTGCATTGTAATGAACAGAGATGCGCTGATGGAAGCCGTGGTGCAAGCCTTTTCACTTAGGGTGTCCATGTTTAAATGTGTATGTTCCGTGGCCTACACTGTCTTGATGAAATGGTTTTTGCCATGCGTAGTATTTCTGTGTGGTAGTGGTTTTTGGCTAGCTCACGGTCAGACTTTCGTTACCAGTGTGCAAAGTTTCACTCTTCTCACTGCGTTTCGTCGTGGTTATCTGTGCTGACTGTCTGTGACATCTCATATCTCTCTGCTTTCAGACGTCTGTGCTGTGTAAGGCTGCGGTCCATGCCGGGGTTATCCTGGATGAGTTAGGAGGCTGGGTATCCGTGGAGACCCAAAAAGGCCTGAGTCACTACCCCGCCACCAGAGCCAATGGGATCCAGTCCAAAGAGTGAGTACTGCGGAATGACATGCCATGATTAAGAGGGCGGGCAGTACAACAGCAGTAGATGTGAATGTCAGGCATCATATGTTGCCCTTAACAGCACTAAAGGCTACTACTAAGGCTGCTCTTTAGATAGGCAGCCCAATTCTGATCTGTGAAAAAGATCTGTTGTGAAAAGATCTGATGTGATTGGTCAAAAATGATCAGAATTGGGCTGCCTGTGTAAATGCAGCCTAAGCAGAGGTACCAATTGGTATCCAAAAACATTATCGACTGGCTTAGGATAGCTCGTTGTAAGATTCTGAAAGAAGTGGTTGCATGATGGGACACCTCATGTTCTGTCATCTCTGCTATGAGAGTTAAATAAATGGCACTTGCTCACTGCCCCTGACCTTGAATAGTTTACCTCAGTCAAAACAGGATTCATCAGGCAGGGCTAGCGGGCTTGCATTCCTGCACTGTTTCAGCGATAAGATTAGCCAGCTCCTCGCTAACGTCAGAGACACTCAGTATGGCCTATGGCAATCACCGAGATGTGTGATGGAGGTCTGAGGTGGCAGAGGAGAGAATAATATTGGCCATCACTCAAGCTGTCGGTAATATATTCAGTTGGGCACAGGTTTCTGTCATTTAGAAGTAATACATGCAAAGATGACCTGAAAAGTCATGGATATCACAAATTGACTTCAGAGCCCTAAGGCCTATAGCTATGTGAATGCATTAAAGCTATGTTGGCAATTCAAACGGAGACATTTTGAAATGTGTGTGTTAGGTTTCCACGTATCGTTGAACGCTGCTCATCAAGCGATCACTTTCTTAATGCTTCGTTGGATTCACTGGCTATACATGCACTGCTGAATTGAATACACACCTCCTTATAGACCTTCAGTATTTGTGGATTTCCCTTGAAAAGTGCTATGTCATCAGATCTACATAAAGCATAGTGCTGCTCCTTTGTCAAATGTACAAGGCTAATTCTCCAAATGCTTGGCCTTTGCTAAAAGGGGTGAGTACTTGGGTTGTCAGAACCCACTGTTAACTGCAACACTCCCAATGGTATTTAAGGTGGTATGAATGAAATGCAGAAAGTATTGGACGCTGTTAAGGCAAGTTTGACATTTTCCCGTTGGATTCTGCTGGATTTGGACATGAAATTCTGGAAGGAAAAACATCGCTTTCACTCGAGCCCCATCCCACCTCCAGAAGATGTAAGTCTTTGTCTCTGGAAGAAAAGATCAATATCTTGTTTGTAATATGAATTTGGATGATGTCAAATCACGATGGATACCTGTGTTGTTCGTACTGTATCCACGTTGTAGCAGGATCAGTTACGTTTTGACTGAGATACTTTGATTATTTTGACACTCAGGTGAAATTTATTACCTACATTAAAGTGTTTTATCTTTTTGTAGTTTGACACACCTCTGTAATCGTCCCAAAATATAATTGAACCACCAGATCTGCTTTTTTGAACTGTTCAGAAACATCAGATTCAGGAAGCTGGTGAAAATGACAGGATATTGAGTGATGGCTGAGAAAGATAATTCTTCCGACAAGCTCCCTTTAATTCACACCCCCCCCCCCGGTGTCTTAATGTGTTCAGGTTAATCCCCTAGTTACAGGCAGCGAGGAGAGAAGAGACTCCACAGAGAGTGTAGAAGGGTAGGGGAAACGAGGCACTGGGTCCTGGGGGAAGGCTGATTTGGGAAGAGAACGGGGTGGGGATGCTCCTTTGGGGCCACAATGGATGTTCCTCCACAATGGCAGGCCCTCAGTGTATCATTGTAATCGTTGAAGTCCGCCATTGATGGAAATCTTATTTTTCTTCTTCCAGCGGTTCTTTGTCCGATGCTCTCTTCACGTTCGTCACTAATGGTAAGATTTGTTTTGTTCTCATTCGCTACTGATTTTATGCTTTTTAAATATTTGTATTTCAAACTAAATGTGCTGAATTTCAGGCAGAAATTTGTCAAAGCCTACAAACAACTTACTAAATGAAAAATAGTACGCTGGCATTTTCTGACAATTTGCTGATAGGTGTTGAAAAATGAAATAGTTCACAGTCAACAGGTGCCAAATGGGCAAAATACCTACTTGATTTGGAAAAAATGAAAGCTAACGTAGTCGCATCTTATCTTGGGAAGCATGGGAACCCCTTATCTCCTGTCTGTTTATTTTAATACGGCTGTTTGCAATCTGGCACAGTTTCATCCAGTCAGTCAACTCTACCTGTGGAGAGAGATGGATAGATAGGCTCTGGCTAATCTCACAGCAGGCAGGCAGGCCTCCAGGGAACACCCACAAATAATCACATTCACATCATCCCAGAGACCCTGGACCCACTCCAATTTGCTGTTGTTACCTCGTACCTCTGCACATCGACTCGTTACTCATTGTCTATTTATTTGTATTATTACTACTTTTCTATTTCTCTCTTTCTCTCTGCATTGTTGGAAAGGGCTCGTCAGCATTTGACTGTTAGTCTACGCCTGTTGTTTACGAAGCCCGTGACGAATAAGATTTGAAATGAACCATTGGTGTTAAGTATAGAGAGCAGAAGTATTAATTCAGACACGTGATGATACAACCGCAGATTGGCTGCATGTATTAGTCATATTTGCGCTCAGTAACTGGACAACGGTACCGGTTTCTAAGAACTTGTGATGTGAAACATTTCCAATTCAGTTATGTTTCTCGTGGACTATTGGCCTTTAATATGTGATCGTTAGTTTATTGCCTCGAGGACTACTCCCTTTAACAAATCTATCTTTTGAGTGGAGAGATCTCTCCGATGGACTTAGACAGCATCAATGTTCACGTGACACATTGACAAATGTCCTGACACTGACAAATGCTGCCATGACATACTTTCCCTAGTCTGGAAGCTTCATGACCTCATCAAGAACGTCGATGTCCTGCACTTTAATCAAGACTAGCTCCTTATTGACTGTCCTCTGTCCACACACTCATTATGTTGGAATGGTGATGAGTACAGGAGTCATAGCTGCCTTAGGGTCCTAGTGCATAAGGGTTTAGCTTGTTCACGAGTTGACAGGGCTTTAGTCATAGTTGTTACATAGGGTTTTAGTTAGTTGTGGAGTCGACAGGGCTTTAGTCATAGTTGTTACATAGGGTTTTAGTTAGTTGTGGAGTCAACAGGGCTTTAGTCATAGTTGTTACATACGGTTTTAGTTAGTTGTGGAGTCGACGGGGCTTTAGTCAGACTAGGTGCTCCTGTGACTGTTCTGACAGAATGTCTCCCCTCAGAAAGAAGTGGGCTTTAGAAAAGCTGGGCTCAGATTCCCCTAATGCTTCTCCACTGCCTTTGTGCTCTTTTAAAACATTTACAACATGTGACTCCAGTTAGGAGTACAGAGGCAGATTTTTAAGACGTGTACATTTTCCTGTTGAGTCAATGCTCGCCACGAGTGGCTGTGTTATTGGTTCCACATGCGTTTTATGTTAATTAAATGCTGGTGCAAAGTTGAGGAACAATACAGTCCCCCTCCTTTGAATTTGGTTTTAAACTTCATCACTTATAATCCATAATAAATCAGAAAAACAAAAACAAGCAGTCATGTTGGAGGGAGACAGTGGAAATATTTCAGTTAACTTATAATTCTCCTGAATTAAACTTATTTACTTTTTCCTCTTCCTTTGTTGTTTTCTAGACTGTAAGAACCAGTCAGTGCTGCGGACAGTGTCTGTGAGTGCCAGTTCATGGTGGAAGAGGGCAGGGGAGATGGGTCATCAGTCTGACTGGGCGCCCAACAGCTCCCAGGCTGACCCAGGATCAGGGAGCCGCTCCTGGGCTGCAGACCAGAACGACAGCCTGCAGTGGCTCCTGCTGGACCTGGGGGAGAAGAAGAGGATCACAGGTGAGATAAGAGTCCTACTCAGAAGATAAGTAGTGCACTGTTTTTTTTTCTCAGGATTTATTTGGATTCCCATATTGGCTCCACACCCTACAGAGCATGTCTTGCTTGCCCAGCATGCCTTTGGGTTACCAGGCGACGCTTAAGTTTTTTTGTTGTTGGAATTTTGAGATTTGGTTGTAGCCTACTGGTACATATTTCCACCGTTGCCACGCTCTCTGTCCTGATGAATGGCAATCCCTTCTTACTGGGCCTGCTCCGTGCTCAGCATACTGTAACCGTTAACCGTAATTAAGTAGGAGCCCTGGTGTTCTTGGCCAAGTCATAAAGGATCAATGGCAGAGCTTTGCTGTAGAGTTCCTCACTCCGTGGCAACAATATAAAAACAGGCCTTCAGTTTTAACTCTCTCCTGCCTGGCTGCCCCCCCTCCCCCTCATTCGTAGCCCTCTAGAGGATGGTAAAAGGGCTAAGGCGCAACATGAACACATCTGTCGGAAAAAGCAGAGGATGGATAGAAATGGGATCAAGGGATTAAGGTTGTTTTAGAGGGGGTAGTTATCCTTATAAAGGGGTCTGTCTCGTGATTTAACTCTGGAGGGCGGTTCACCACTGCCAAACCGTGGCACATGTGCACCACACACACACACACACACACACACACACACACACACAGAGCATTAGAGAATGCCCCTCTGTATTGCTCCTCTACAAATAAGAGAGAGACTTACAAAGGCTGGTTTAAATATAGGACCATGCCGGACTCAATTTATTTTGAGCGTGGTGTGTGTGTAATCAGCAAGTCACAAGTTAATGTCATGCTGCTTTACAACACATTGGGTTCCAGTCAATGAAGAATGTCTGCTGTTTCTGAAATTCAGAGTTAAGGGGAACATTGTATTGATTGGAATGCGAGCTATTGAAAATGGAAGCACTTTTATAGTAGAATTGTTGTTGTGCAACAATCATAAGATTCTATAGTCTGAGGAATACAACCCTTTCTTTCCTAGACGGTCATGCTTTTCTGATAATCACATTATGGTAGATTGGATTTCTGTTGTCAGAATATGTTCTGGGATTCTTTAGATGGCATTGAGGAGTACACCACATCAGTAACTGGCTTCATCAATAAGTGCATCGATGAAGTCGTCCCCACAGTGACTGTACGTACATACCCCAACCAGAAGCCATGGATTACAGGCAACGTCCGCACTGAGCTGCCGCTTTCAAGGAGCGGGATTCTAACCCGCAAGCCTGTAAGAATCCCGCTATGCCCTCCGACGAACCATCAAACAGGCAAAGCTTCAATACAGGACTAAGATCGAATCGTACCTCACCGGCTCCGACGCTCGTCAGATGTGGCAGGGCTTGCAAACTATTACAGACAACAAAGGGAAGCACAGCCACGAGCTGCCCAGTTACACGAACATACCAGACGAGCTAAATTACTTCTATGCTCGTTTCGAGGCAAGTAACACTGAAACATGCATGAGAGCACCAGCTGTTCCGAACGACTGTGTGATCACGCTCTCCGTAGCCAATGTTAGTAAGACCTTTCAACAGGTCACAAGGCCGCAGGGCCAGACGGATTACCAGGACGTGTATTCCAAGTATGCACTGACCAACAGGCAAGTGTCTTCATTGACATTTTCATCCTGTCTCTGTTTCAAGCAGACCACCATAGTCCAGGTGCCCAAGAACACGAAGGTAACCTGCCTAAATGATTACCGATCTGTAGCACTCATTTTTCTGTAGCCATGAAGTGCTTTGAAAGGCTGGTCATGGCTCACATCAACACCATTGTCCCAGAAATCCTAGACCCACTCCAATTTGCATACCACTCCAACAGATCCACAGATGATGCAATCTCTATTGCACTCCACACTGCCCTTCCCCACCTATGTGAGAATGCTATTATTTGACTACAGCTCAGCGTTCAACCCCATAGTGCCCTCAAAGCTCATCACTAAGCTAAGGACCCTGCTTCTAAAACCTCCCTCTGCAACTGGATTGTGGACTTCCTGACGGGCTGCCCCCAGGTGGTAAAGGTAGGGAACAACCCATCCACCACGCTGCTCCTCAACATGCAGGTCCCTCAGGGATGCGTGCCCAGTCCGCTCCTGTACTCCCTGTTCACTCATGACTGCATGGCCAGGCAAGAATCCAACCCCATCATCAAGTTTGATGACACAACAGTGGTAGGCCTGATCACGGACAACAATGAGACAGCCTATAGGGAGGTCAGAGACCTGACCGTGTGGTGCCAGGACAACAACCTCTCCCTCAACGTGATTAAGACAAAGGAGATGATTGTGGACTACAGGAAAAGGAGGACCTAGCACGCCCCCATTCTCATCGACGGGGCTGTCCGGGGAGCACCTGCTCGGCCTCCGACCGCAAGGCACTACAGAGGGTAGTGCCTACGACACAGTACATCACTGGGGCCAAGCTTCCTGCCATCCAAGACCTCTATATTAGGCGGTGTCAGAGGAAGGACCTAAAAATTGTCAGACTTCAGCCACCCTAGTCATAGACTGTTCTCTCTGCTACCGCACAGTAAGCGGTACCGGAGCGCCAAGTCGAGGTCCAAAAGGCTTCTTAACAGCTTCTACCCCCCCAAACCGTAAGACTCCTGAACAGCTAATCAAAGGGCTACCCAGACCCCTCTTTTACACTTCTGCTACTCTCTGTTTATAATCTATGCATAGTCACTTTAATGAACTCTACCTACATGTACATATTACCTCAATTAACCGGTGCCCCCGCACATTGACTCTGTACTGGTATCCCCTGTATATTGCCTCACTTGTTATTTAACTGCTGCTGTTTAATTATTTGTAACTTTTGTATTTTCTACTTATCTATTTTTTTTTAACTTAACACTTAATTGTATTTATTTTCTTAACTTCTTAAAACATTGTTGGTTAAGGGCTTGTAAGTAAGCATTTCACCGTAAGGAATACCTGTTGTATTCTGCACGTGACAAATTAAAATTAGATTTAACAATTATGAATTGGAAACTATTACACTCAAAGTTCACCAAAAGTACAATTTCAACCATGAGCCAACAATCCAATAGTTACTTTCAATACCTTGAGGGTCTGAGATCCTGTATTGGAATTATGACAGTCATTTCCTATAATGATAGGTGTGCTGCGTCTCCATATAACCCACAATGCCGTGTGTAATGTGGAGTAATGACATGTTGCGGGTCGCCCGTCTGCCGCCATATTGTTCTGGCCCAGTGTCAGGTGCTCATCTGCCACAAAAATGCTCAATCATACTGTCTGGGAGCTGCAAATGACTGTGACGGTTTCCACGTGGTGGTTCAGTGATTGTTCTGCTCTCTGAGGTGATGTCTCCTGTCCCAGTTCCAGTACATTCCAGGACTGACCAATGGGTGACATCACTGCCTCGGACACCGAGATAAAACATTTAAAGGGGGGGGGGACATGTTAAGCAATAGAAAGAAAATGCGCTCTGTTTTTGTTCTACAGGAATTATCACGACTGGCTCCACAATGTTGGACTATGACTACTATGTGATGAGCTTTGTGATCGATCACAAGGAGAGTCGTCGGTGGAGGACCTACACACAGAACAATAGAACACAGAACATGGTGAGTATTCAAAATCCAGTTGTCTGATATCTGACTTCCATATTCAATTGCCTGTTATGTCTATTGTTCCATAATTAACTGTCTTTATACATTATTGTACAACAACAGACCTTCCTATATGCATAATCAATGTCTTCTGTTACTCATGAGTCACAAGAATGCTTGCCAGTCCCTCTGACCCTCTCCTCTCTCTCTCTCTCTCTCTCTCTCTCTCTCTCTCTCTCTCTCTCTTGGTCTCTCCCTTTCTCCCGGTCAGGTATTTGAGGGGAACCAGGACAGTCTGCATCAGACCAGGAACACCTTCCACCCTCCAATCATAGCCCGCTATTTACGCATCATACCTCACACCTGGCACCAGAGGATTGCCATGACAGTAGACCTGCTGGGCTGCAACTATGTCAGAGGTACAAATCCTAACCACATCTAACCTGACTACAGCAGAAATATACAGTGGGGAGAAGAAGTATTTGATACACTGATGATTTTGCAGGTTTTCCTACGTACAAAGCATGTAGAGGTCTGTCATTTTTGTCATAGGTACACTTCAACTGTGAGAGACGGAATCTAAAACAAAAATCCACATTGTATGATTTTTTAAGTAATCAATTTGCATTTTATTGCATGACATAAGTATTTGATCACCTACCAACCAGCAAGAATTCCGGCTCTCACAGACCTGTTAGTTTTTCTTTAAGAAGCCCTCCTGTTCTCCACTCATTACCTGTATTAACTGCACCTGTTTGAACTCGTTACCTGTATAAAAGACACCTGTCCACACACTCAATCAAACGGACTCCAACCTCTCCACAATGGCCAAGACCAGAGAGCTGTGTAAGGATATCAGGGATAAAATTGTAGACCTGCAGAAGGCTGGGATGGGCTACAGAACAATAGACAAGTGGCTTGGTGAGAAGGCAACAACTGTTGGCGCAATTATTAGAAAATGGAAGTTCAAGATGGCGGCCAATCACCCTCGGTCTGGGGCTCCATGCAAGATCTCACCTCGTGGGGCATCAATGATCATGAGGAAGGTGAGGGATCAGCCCAGAACTACACGGCAGGACCTGGTCAATGACCTGAAGAGAGCTGGGACCACAGTCTCAAAGAAAACCATTAGTAACACACTACGCCGTCATGGATTAAAATCCTACAGCGCACGCAAGGTCCCCCTGCTCAAGCCAGCGCATGTCCAGGCCCATCTAAAGTTTGCCAATGACCATCTGGATGATCCAGAGGAGAAATGGGAGAAGGTCATGTGGTCTGATGAGACAAAAAGAGAGCTTTTTGGTCTAAACTCCACTCGCTGTGTTTGGAGGAAGAAGAAGGATGAGTACAACCCCAAGAACACCATCCCAACCGTGAAGCATGGTGGTGGAAACATCATTCTTTGGGGATGCTTTTCTGCAAAGGGGACAGGACGACTGCACCGTATTGAGGGGAGGATGGATGGGGCCATGTTTCGCGAGATCTTGGCCAACAACCTCCTCCCCTCAGTAAGAGCATTGAAGATGGGTCATGGCTGGGTCTTCCAGCATGACAACCACCCAAAACACACAGCCAGGGCAACTAAGGAGTGGCTCCATAAGAAGCATCTCAAGGTCCTGGAGTGGCCTAGCCAGTCTCCAGACCTGAACCCAATAGAAAATCTTTGGAGGGAGCTGAAAGTCTGTATTGCCCAGCGACAGCACCGAAACCTGAAGGATCTGGAGAAGGTCTATATGGAGGAGTGGGCCAAAATCCCTGCTGCAGTGTGTGCAAACCTGGTCAAGAACTACAGGAAACGTATGATCTCTGTAATTGCAAACAAAGGTTTCTGTACTGTATTAAGTTCTGCTTTTCTGATGTATCAAATACTTATGTCATGCAATAAAATGCAAATAAATGACTTAAAAATCATACAATGTGATTTTCTGGATTTTTGTTTTAGATTCCGTCTCTCACAGTTCAAGTGTACCGATGATAAAAAAATACAGACCTCTACATGCTTTGTAATTAGGAAAACCTGCAAAATCGGCAGTGTATCAAATACTTGTTCTCCCCACTGTAACAGTCTGGTTGAGTGGGTTTGGCTGCAGGACAAGATGGTGTTATCAGTGAGTCAGTATTTGCGATTGACTGCCTTTTAGAGAAGCTTTGGTGAGGAAGATCAGCTCCTGTAGGGAACTGACCTATTGTTTTACAGTACGTTTACTATAAAGTGGGGAAGTAGGATAGATCTGTAATTTTGCTGAATGTTATTGGCACATCTGTTGATCGTTCAACGCTCACTCGCTACCACTTTTTTTTCTCTACTCTTCTCCCTTTCCCTCTTTACCCTCCTCCCTTTCCCTCTTTACCCTCAGTGAACATGTCATCCCAGGTCACCCTGGAGACGGTACCCACCAAACCCAAGCCTCCGGTGGGGGACGAGGAGATCACTGAGCCGTTGCCCTCCCAGGCAGACCTAGGTACCCATATCATTAAAACATTGCTTCCACCAGATGTTTGTTTGTGTCATAGCTGGCTAACATGCTCTCTCCTCTCTATTCTCAGTAAAGCTGGCCATCATCATCGTACCCACAGTCTTATCTGTGGTGCTCATTGGGATTTGTCTATTCAAGATGCTGCAGAAGTAAGTGGGTCGTTCATGTCATTTGAATAGATAATGTAATGCTTTTAGAGACGGTAGTGTAAGGTCGTGTAAGAAGAGCTTGCACCTTAATGACTCATGGGGTTCCTGTCCCCATGACAACGTGACTGACTAGCTCAGATTGGCCTGACCTTATATGGCCCCGTAGCAGCGGGTTCTCTCTACCGTGTGCCTACTCTCTAGACGATGTCTGTTAATTATGTGTGGGAGATGTCGTCTATCTGCCTGTGTGTCTGTCAGTATGGATGTGCCTGAGGAGGAGATATTTTCAGGAAAAGAGAGAGGTGAGGACAAGGATTAGATTGGAGCAAGGGAGAGATAGATGTATGGGACAATGAGGGTCAGGAAGATTCCTAGAACGGTCCTTTGAAATAGCTGCCTGTCTGTTGCTCAGCTCACATAACAAGTCTGACCACCAACACAACCAGTCATTCGTGTCAGTGAGAGAACACTGGAGGAGGATGCACAACATACAGTGGGGCAAAAAAGTATTTAGTCAGCCACCAATTGTGCAAGTTCTCCCACTTAAAGAGATGAGAGGCCTGTAATTTTCATCATAGGTACACTTCAACTATGATAGACGAAACGAGAAAAAAAAAATAGTATTGTAGGATTTTTAATGAATTTATTTGCAAATTATGGTGGAAAATAAGTATTTGGTCAATAACAAACAAGCAAGATTTCTGGCTCTCACAGACCTGTAACTTCTTCGTTAAGAGGCTCCTCTGTCATCCACTCGTTACCTGTATTAATGGCACCTATTTGAACTTGTTATCAGTATAAAAGACACCTGTCCACAACCTCAAACAGTCACACTCCAAACTCCACTTTGGCCAAGACCAAAGAGCTGTCAAAGGACACCAGAAACAAAATTGTAGACCTGCACCAGGATGGGAAGACTGAATCTGCAATAGGTAAGCAGCTTGGTTTGAAGAAATCAACTGTGGGAGCAAATATTAGGAAATGGAAGACATACAAGACCACTGATAAGCTCCCTCGATCTGGGGCTCCACTCAAGATCTCACCCCGTGGGGTCAAAATTATCACAAGAACGGTGAGCAAAAATCCCAGAACCACACGGGGGGACCTAGTGAATGACCTGCAGAGAGCTGGGACCAAAGTAACAAAGCCTACCATCAGTAACACACTACGCCGCCAGGGACTCAAATCCTGCAGTGCCAGACGTGTCCCCCTGCTTAAGCCAGTACATGTCCAGGCCCGTCTGAAGTTTGCTAGAGAGTATTTGGATGATCCAGAAGAAGATTGGGAGAATGTCAGATGAAACCAAAATAGAAAGTTTTGGTAAAAACTCAACTCGTTGTGTTTGGAGGACAAATAATGCTGAGTTGCATCCAAAGAACACCATACCTACTGTGAAGCATGGGGGTGGAAACATCATGCTATGGGGCTGTTTTTCTGCAAAGGGACCAGGATGACTGATCCGTGTAAAGGAAATAATGAATGGGGCCATGTATCGTGAGATTTTGAGTGAAAACCTCCTTCCATCAGCAAGGGCTTTGAAGATGAAACGTGGCTGGGTCTTTCAGCATGACAATGATCCCAAACACACCGCCCGGGCAACGAAGGAGTGGCTTTGTAAGAACATTTCAAGGTCTTGGAGTGGCCTAGCCAGTCTCCAGATCTCAACCCCATAGAAAATCTTTGGAGGGAGTTGAAAGTCCGTGTTGCCCAGCAACAGCCCCAAAACATCACTGCTCTAGAGGAGATCTGCATGGAGGAATGGGCCAAAATACCAGCAACAGTGTGTGAAAACATTGTGAAGACTAACAGAAAACGTTTGACCTCTGTCATTGCCAACAAAGGGTATATAACAAAGTATTGAAACTTTTGTTAATGACCAAATACTTATTTTCCACCATAATTTGCAAATAAATTCATAAAAAATCCTACAATGTGACTTTCTGGATTTTTTTTCTCTCGTTTTGTCTGTCATAGTTGAAGTGTACCTATGATGAAAATTACAGGCCTCATCTTTTTAAGTGGGAGAACATGCACAATTGGTGGCTGACTAAATACTTTTTTGCCCCACTGTATGTGGTTGTATAACATTCATCTTTTTATTATCAGCCTTTGTTGTCTTTAGTTATGTGGAGGTGGAAGGTAGAGGGGCTTAAAAGCTTCCTCAAGGTTCCCAGCCAAAACAGTTCGGAAGAGTTTGCGCTTATATTATGACGATATTTTGTGAAATGTTTGTTTGGTCGGCTGTTCCGGCACATTTTATTTCTGGAGGCAAGCCGAAGTCGGTAGCTGAAGTTTGCGCTTCTTTGTCTGTGATTGGTCAACAGTGGGGATTATAGGGCCTCCTGAGTGGCGCAGCGGTCTAAGGTACTGCATCGCAGTGCTAGAGGCATCACTACTGATCCGGGTTCGATCCCGGGCTGTGTCGCAGCCGGCCTTAACCGGGAGACCCATGAGGCGGCGCACAATTGACCAAGCATTGTCCGGGTTAGTGGAGGGTTTGGCCTTGTGTCCTTGTCCAATACCGCTCTAGCGACTCCTTGTGGAGGCCGGGCGCATGCACGCTGACTTCAGTCCCCAGCTGTATGGTGTTTCTCCTGACACATTGGTGCGGCTGGCTTCCGGGTAAAGCGAGCATTGTGTCAAGAAGCAGTGCGGCTTGGCAGGGACGTGTTTCGGAGGACGCATGGCTCTCAACCTTCGCCTCTCCCAAGTGCGTCCGGGAGTTGCAGTGTTGGGACAAGACTAAGTACCAATTTGGATATCACAAAATTGGGGAGAAAAAAGGGGTAAAAAGTGCAAAAAAAAAACAGTAGGGATTATTCAATAAAGTCTTTGTTGCCATTCAATGAGAGACGACTTGTTTTCATGTAGTTTTTTTCATTAAGAAATAATGAACCAAACAACTTGGTTAGATAAATTAATAAAGGGAATATTGAATGATCCCCAATGATCCATCACGTCTCCCCAAAAAACTTTTTCAACATACATCTGTAAAATGATAGTGTAGAAACTAAAGCATTGGTTGTCTTCCTCTCAGACTTCCATGTCTTCTCCTTGGACCTCCTCAATGTCCACCTCTTAAACATCAGACTCTGAGGCCTCATCTTCACTGTCACTTTCCAACCTTGTTGAGGATGGTTCGTTGCCTGGATCAAAAAGCCTCACATTTGCCCAGATGGCCACCAATTTTTCAACCCTTGTATTGGTCAACCTGTTGTGTGTTTTGGTGTGTGTGTCCCCAAACAAGGACCAGTTGCGCTCTGAGGCGGCTGATGTTGGTGGGATTTGGAGGATGATGGAGTCAACAGGGGAAAGAGCCTCAGATCCACAAAGTCCCTTCCACCAGGTGGCTGATGAGATATGTTGGCACGACTGCCATATTGCATCTCCATCCCAAAGCCCTTGCTTGGAAGTGTACTTTGCCAGGCTGCCAATAACCTTTCTCTCATCCAGGACAAGGTGGCGAAACACGGTAGTGATGACACCATAGGCCTTGTTGATCTCTGCACCAGACAGGATGCTCTTGCCAGCATACTTGGGGTCCAACATGAACGCTGCAGCGTGTATGGGCTTCAGGCAGAAGTCTTCATGCTTTTTGATGTATTTCAGAACTGCAGTTTCCTCTGCTTGGAGCAACAGACAGGATGGCATTGTCTCCCTCAATCCGCTACTGCCATAGGTTTCAGGCTGCTTACCACTCTCTCCCAAAATACATCATCCAGGAGGATCCTCTTGATGGGGCTGTCCATATCAGCAGACTGTGATATGGCCATTTCTTGGAGAGACTTCTTCCTCTCCAGGAGATTGTCAAACATGATGACAACACCACCCCAACTGGTGCTGCTGGGCAGCTTCAATGTGGTGCTCTTATTCTTCTTACTTTGCTGGATGAAGTAGATTGCTGCTATAACTTGATGACCCTTCACATACCTAACCATTTTCCTTGGCTCTCTTCTAGAGTGTATCCATTGTTTTCAGTGCCTGATGTCCTTGAGGAGCAGATTCAATGCATGAGCAGCACAGCCAATGGGTGTGATGTGAGGGTAGGACTCCTCCACTTTAGACCAAGCACTCTTCATGTTCGCAGCATTGTCTGTCACCTGTGCAAACACCTTCTGTGGTCCAAGTCATTGATGACTGCCTTCAGCTCATCTGCAATGTAGAGACCGTGTGAGACGGTGTGTCTGTTGTCCCTTGTGTCTGTGCTCTTTTAGAATACTGGTTGAGAGGTGGAGATGATTCCTTGCCCACAAACATTTGACCACCCATCAGAGATGATTGCAATACAGTCTGCTTTCTCTATGATTTGCTTGACCTTCACTTGAACTCTGAAATCGGCATCCAGCAAATTAGTAGATAAAGCATGTCTGGTTGGAGGGGTGTATGTTGGGCGAAGAACATTCAGAAATGTCTTCCAATACACATTGCTTGTGAGCATAAGAGGTGAATCAGTTGCATACACAGCTCAAGCAAGACATTCATCAGCATTTCTCTGACTATGTTCCTCCATTGAGGTAAAAAAAAAACTTCTGATTCCAGGAGGACCGTGAGCTGTTGCTATTGATAAGGTGTCTGATTTGTCATTTTCACCTCGAAGAGAGGCAGAGGGACTTTTGTCAGAGGTTGCTTGTTGTGAGCACTGAGGCAACTTTATGCACTTCAGATTATTCTGCATCTTTGTTGCATTCTTCTCATATGGTTTGACACATTATTTGCAAATTGCTTTTACTACTACATTAGAAACAGTGAAATGTCTCCACACATCAGATAGTGCCCATGGCATTTTCCTGTAAAGATTAGAAAACAATAGTAAAAAAACAAACAAATACAATTCCACAGATAAATAGTTAAGCAGTTAGATTAAACAACTCCTGTGTAAGATAATTTTTTAAAAATGAAACATGTATGGAAACAGGTGAATTAACACTCCTCAGTTAGCAGGCAAGCTAAAACCCACATGGTAGCAAAAACTAACTAGTTAGAAATGATTTAAACACACTTTGCTGTAGGCTACTATTTACTAGTTAACTAAAAAACATGTATGTCATATAAAATATTTACTCCACCCAGTATTGTAATCAAAGCATGTAGTCCTTGGCTCAGACAGTGTAGTAGTGTGGGCTCAATAGCATCTCATTAGTGTGAAAGATCTTGAAAATCAGCTGTACATGTAATGGAAGAGTGCACTGTGCATACAGACGGTTGCAATTCCATTGAATTGGGGATAGTTTAACCAAAATATGCCACAAGACCTAGAATTGCCTTGTATATCCCACAAAAAAAAAGGTTCACTGTCATAAGCTAACTTCTTTGATGAATTTTAAGCAAAATTCCTGGGCTTAACTTCACATGGAAAATGCGCAACCCTAATTCAGACTAGGAACTGGCTATTGCGTCTCAAAATGGACAAACAGTACTATTGACGCTTTTTTTCTCGTTTTTCAAGCGAAGTCTTTCTAACGGAGTATGCGAGCACTCTCATTCGGTTCGGCTGAAGCATGCTAATGCCTTACGGGGTCATCTGTCAGTGTCAGAAGATGTGGCCAGCTGTTTGACTCCCCGTGAGAGGGAGCAAAAGGGAGAGGGGGAAGAGAAACGAGAGAAGGGGTGCTCAGCAGAGCCAGGCAGTGGTGCCTCATCTCCCCCCAGGAGGTTATCAGAGGAATGGGGTGAGGGAGCACCACTGTCCTCCCTGTAACTGGAGTTCACAAAGGCATTTGTCTTTCTGTCACAGGAAGAAGACAAAAGAGAACTCGTACGGATCTTCAGATGCCCAGAAACCAGGTCGGTGAACAATTGACATTGTAAAAGATGTCATTCATATTACTGCACATCAAAATTGAATCACTTTTTTTGTGAGAAACAACATGTATGGTGAAGATGAGCCCTAGAATCCTTTGTTTACAAACTGTAGGCAGGATAATCCATGTTATAGTGATACCCGGGCAGTGGACAGGTTACATATCATTCCTTATCATTATGGCTGCTTTAATGAAACTACCAGAGCCCATTTGTTGATCTGTGACAACATGTCTGTGCTGTGTAGTGGGGGGTTGTGGTTAGTGAAAATTCAGTCAGGCCTGGGCTTGCATCTGGGGCTTATATATGTGCTATCTCTCCATGCTAGAGTCCTGTCATTATGTCTGTCTGTGGAGTTGTCTTTTTACTGCCTGCCGGCCCTCAGGTTGCTGGAAGCAGATCAAGCAGCCGTTTGCCAGGCACCAGTCCACAGAGTTCACCATCAGCTACAGTTCAGAGAAAGACCCAATACAGAAACTAGACCTGGTCACCAGCACCATGGCAGGTGAGGACACATGCACTCACTGAGACGTACGTCCATACTCTCACACGTCCAATCATCACAACTCAAGAGGCTGAGGCACCCATGGAAGTGAATATAGAAGCATTCTGTGGCGGCACCACTAGGGCTGTGGCGGCACCACTAGGGCTGTGGCGGCACCACTAGGGCTGTGGCGGCACCACTAGGGCTGTGGCGGCACCACTAGGGCTGTGGCGGCACCACTAGGGCTGTGGCGGCACCACTAGGGCTGTGGCGGTCACGAAATTTCGTCAGCTGGTGATTGTCAAACAAATAACTGCCTGTCCCATGGTAATTGACCGTTAATTAGCATGAACACGTTTGGCATCTCCTGGCTTCCACACACAACCTACAAACCACTGATGCAGACCTTTGGAACATCTACATTTGAATAAATCCAGTTTAATAAATCCATGTAATATAGCCTACACCTTCACAATAAGTTCTAAAGAAACATGAAATTAAGAAAATGTAGTCTATTTCAGAAGAACAGAATAGCATACTGAGTTGTCTTTATGTTAGGTCCTGATCTGACTATGCCATATGGCAGTGGGCTACACTAGTTCATTTAGTAGATAAGATTAGCTTAGAATTCTGTGGCATTATTTTATATTATTTTACAAAGCTGAATAAAATAGAAGGGATATTTTCTCCAAATAATTTGCTGGAGTGCGCACATGCGGCAATTCTGTGTTGAGCGTTTAACAAAGAAATAGGTATATGCTTAATTTAGATTAATTAATGTAACTTTCATGTCAGGATAAGCTTGCAGGAAGGGTACCACATGAGGGAGGAGGATGTCTTCCCTGTAATGCACAGCGTTGAGATTGCCTGCAATGACAACAAGCTCAGTCCGATGATGCTGTGACACACTGCCCTAGACTATGACGGACCCTCCACCTCCAAATCGATCCCACTCCAGAGTACAGGCCTCGGTGTAACGATCATTCCTTTGACGATAAACCCGAATCCGACCATCACCCCTGGTGAGACAAAACCGTGACTCGTCAGTGAAGAGCACTTTTTGCCAATCCTGTCTGGTCCAGCGACGGTGGGTTTGTGCCCATAGGCACCGTTGTTGCCGGTGATGTCTAGTGAGGACCTGCCTTACAACAGGCCTACAAGCCCTCAATCAAGCCTATTGCGGACAGTCTGAGCACTGATGCAGGGATTGTGCGTTCCTGGTGTAACTCGGGCAGCTTGCCCGCGTTGCATGTTATTTTCGCATTTAATACATGTCACAAATCAATTTGCATTTGGTACCTTGGGCAGAGTGTTAGCACCAACTCACGAAACCCCTGTTTCTCCACCGTGTAAATTGGGACCATGTCTTTGCAGATGTAAGTTGTAACGGCAGCTGTTATCTCCTTCCATCTTTGATTCTTTTTCATATGGTTTGCCGCGGGCAAAAGCCTCAGCAAGTTGGGGGTTTGTTTTGAGCACTCTACACATTTTTTGGGGTCTCATCCATAGACTCTCACCGTACTGTTTGACATGATTCTTGCGTAGGTGGTAAAATAGGTTAGTGGTATTTGAGGCCTGCGGCATATTTAGCAGAGGACTGTTTTCTGGTCCGTGTCAGACTTTTCATACCCAAACCACGTTCATGTGACCGAAGTAGCCCCTCTTTTAGGGCCGAGCTCCGTGCCTCCGTGCTCTGTGTCACGTTCACTCTCCTCCATGTTTGTTTGTGTTGCAAATTTCCTTTCACAGGTGTCGTGTGCAAGTCTGGTAGGTTACTAATGACCATCAGCAGTATCAGAGCCTGGAGAAGCCTAATCACCGTGACTAAATGATCATAATTAAATTTGACTCCCTTCAAGGCTTGTGACTGCCGGTGTGGCGGTAATACAGTCACCGTAACAGCCCTAGGCCTTAGGCACCACCACCTGCTATTGAACTTCCATCTTCCTTCACGAGAGGCTGGGTTACTTGTATTGATCCATAATTACTCCATCACCCAGGCAGTGTGTGGTGGTGAACTCTGAAAGTCAAGCTCTCCACTCTTTACAGACAACTCCATTCACAGTAACTGTGACCCTTCTCGCACACACAATTCTCTGCTTTACAGTTCTCTGCTCACTCCATGGCCAAGGTAATCTAGAACTCATTGTAAGCTCCTGGCTCAGTGTGTGAACCGACCATACAAAGTAAGAAGACATCACACAATGGCCTGTAAAGCCAGTTGACGATCCTCTCTTCTCTGGCTCTTATCAGTAATTACATGTAATTCTGGGTAAGCTGGAGAGGGTTTGATCATTAAAGCTGGAGCCAGCAGGAGGCTAGCCGGTGTAATCCTTGACTTTGGAAAGTCCTCTACTAGTCTGCTGAATAGTTCCTGACAGGCTGAGAGGCAGCCAGATGAATAATGGTCTACTGCTACTGTTAATAATCCACAGCTTCCCTTCAGGGCACCAATTATTAATGATTCACATACTTTGCCAGGGTTGAATATTCTATATTTAGATAGATCACAGGCTCCCTGTGCACTGTTAACCTGCTACCTGTATATGCAGAGAAATCAAAGAGATAATGTCCGTGTTGAAAAATTGGTGTCCTTTTGATCTATAACAGAGTCATGTTATTCATTATAACTGAGTGAAAACAATTTTTTGATTTGGTGTTTTAATATGCTCATTCTAAATTTGATCACCAGTAATAAAGTTGGTAGTATTCTGTTCTTAAGTGGCCTGTGTCCTTGTCCTCCAGAGTACCAGCAGCCTCTGATGATTGGTGTTGGCACAGTGGCCAGGAAGGGCTCTACGTTCCGGCCTATGGACACGGAGACCAAAGAGGATCCTAGCAACCCCTCCACCCACTACGACTACCTGCACACAGCCAACCAGTATGCCCTGCCTCTCACCAACCAGGAGCCAGAGTACGCCACGCCCATCATCGAGCATCACACCTTCCACAAGGACGGGTTCCTGCCCGACCCGGCTAGTTACAGCGTCCCAGGTGTGGTCCTCAGCAAGACCCCATCCTTTAAAACCCTGGACAGGAAGGCAGGGGTGGGCTCCTCCGGGGGCTACCAGATACCCCAGCTCAAAATAGACCGGGGACACAGTAACTCTGAGGGGGTCTACGACAGCCCCAAGGTGAACAAGCCTGTGGGCCAGAGCAGTGGCCTCTCAGACTACCAGAGGCCCCAGGCCAAGCCAGGCGTGCTGGAAACCTACTCCACCCCCAGGGACTGTGTGAGGGTGGCTCCCACCATGGGCCACAGGCCGGACCATAGACCAGACCCTGAGGGCAGTTCTGGAGGAACCTGAAGATGGAACATGTCTGGGACTACAGGAATAAACTGTCAAACTGTGATTTTGATCAGTTCACGGCCATTTTGGACTGAGCTTACTGTAGCAAACACAACCGCTAAATTATTTCTCAACTGACTTTCAGGAATGTGGGAGACGACAGTGCTTGTATCTGAGGCTGTGCTGGCAGACATTTTGTGAATAAGAAAATACAGATAGTTACTTCAACTGTCCTATTTCTTTTAAGGGGTGGGGTGATTTTATTAAAAAGCAAATGGTGATGGAGACAGGAAATATCCTGAAAATGGGAAAATACCTCTCCTCATTCTCAACTGTGACTGATGCTTGTGACTGTAATATACATTACGAAATAATGTGACTTCGTTCCTTAACTGTACAGTATATTTTGAGGTCACGATAAAGCTTTCAGAATCTCTCGGTCTGAGGTTAAGCTGCTTTCAGCAGGGAAGCATAGAGGAAGCAGAGTGCTTTATTAAATAAAGCAGCACCCCAGTTAAAAGTGGTAGATTTGTCCCCAGCGGGTCCTACTATAGGATGTTTAACAAAGTCAGTCCGTGCTCTTAACAAAGAATTGTAAGTACACACTGTGAATGAAGTGACTGAAAGGACTAGTGTCACCGCATGGGGTCCCCCACAATGGGGGCTTTGTCACCATGTTGCAGGGGGCTCTGAAGCCGACGGCTGCATCGCTGCTCTGTGTCAGTCTGGAGGCAAATCTGGTCAGTGGGATCAGCGAGCCAATGAAAAGGCAACAGGAGAGTGTTTACAGTTAGTCTGGCGTATTGAGGAGCGCCCGGCAGGGGATTTAGGGGAGTAAACTGGACTGAAACACATCACAGAGCTGTGTTTAGCTGGACATGGTGAACTACTATACAGGCCAGTTCCATTTAAATGGATGTTGAATACAAAGCCATGTTGAATGGTACCAATACTACAGTCTAGTCGATTGTGTATAGGTGTGTACATACAAGGGCATAGTTTGAAAATGTATATTGCCAAGAGGAAAGAAAAAAAGAAATGGAATAAATGCTGTCGACTGTATTTAAAGCACCTGTGCGTGTGGTGTTGCTGCTGTGTACTGAAGACAGAACTTGGGATCGAGCTAAGAACTCTTTCATTTCTGTGAAATATTTTTGGGAGATCTTTTCAGCTGGGTTGTATGTACATGTACTGCGAGAAGTTATTCTCTCTGTGATGTCACTCTTTCAAAACGTTCTGTGTGTCTACTGCATGTTGGCTGTAAGCTGAGCCCTGAATAAAAACACCAGCAGTTGACTTCATGTCAAGGTCTCTTTACTATGTGAAAATGTGTTTCTCAGCAGCCGTAGCCTCGGCCCTAGGATGCCCGGCATTCCAGTCCCAGCGCCCAAAGAAGCAGGAAGTTTGCAGGATCCCCCCCACCTCCACTCAGCCTGTGTCTGTCTGTGGAGGAATGTGGCAGTTTGGTGTCGGTCGTGGGGAAGCAGCTGATGATCAGCCACACTGCTGCTGCCCAGTCCTCCCAGCTATGGGCCCACCCGAGGGGAGAAAGCTGGGTTGTGGGGGGTATGACGGCCTATCTGAGGACCCTGATAACACGTCACTGGTCTCTTCAGAAGCGGGGGGGTAGGGTGATGGTCTGATGGAGATAGGCTCTACTCAAGCCTAGTCTGTTTTGTGTGTGTGTGTGAGGTGGTGTCTGCCAGTGGCCTCGGCTTGGTCGTTCACACAGGGGTGTGGAACACTGTTTACACCTCCAGCCTCCAACCCAAAACTACATGAAAGCTCAGACTCAGAGCAGCTCTCTGTGAACACACTGCTCCTAGCTATTCAGCTTATCCCCTCAAATTCCAGTCATGTCTCTTCTTGCAGACTGCTGACTTTGTTCATATGAGCTTGAAGAGTATGGCTTTTTCTCAATTGCATACTACTCGAGACCTCTGTATCCTCAAAACCAAGCCTGATGTCCCTCCCCTCTGACCTTCTCCAATGGGTTTTGAGGAGATGAAAGGACGTAAAGAGTATGCAATTGATTGAAGGCCCATCTGTTTTGTACTGTGCCTCCCATCGAAACGGCTTAAACGGTTCAAATCTAAAATTGCAGCCTATTTAAAGTATTTGGCAATTTTTTTTTACCATAACTAAGATCAGCAGTTTGAATCAGCAACATTTCATGTATGTATAAACTCAGACTGTACCGACTGGTTCTACAGTTTACATCGCCCCCTGGTGTTCATTGTGGTTCACTGAACAAAAGCAATATTATAGTAACAAACAGATCAGAAAAAATTAACTTCCACTTAATTCTGTTCCTCATTCAAACATTTGGATCTTCACATTTCAACCTAGTGAAGATTGAATCCTTCAAGAGATCTGAGCCCTGACGGCAGGGCTATCCACAGACCACATTGGGCAAATACATTTGTTTATTTAATGTTATACATTACGTACAGATACTTCAGAGACCCCTTTTAAAATAACATTAAGAAAACAAGGTCGGGTAAAAAAAAACTGTGTACAAAAAGGTAGCCTTTGTTCCTTCAGGCGAAATCCCTGGCAACAAGCGGAAAGATGAACATTCTTTATGGCATGACATCTCGGTCTCTAGTGCCGCTCTCATTTCACTAACGTTAAGCAGGGTGTGGACACATCCTTCATGCAGAGCATTTGAGTTAGATCAAAGCGCAATTTACATCCAAAACCGGACCTGCAGTTTAGCCTCACTGATAAGAAATGGCCATGAATGAAATCAACACTAGAACACAAGGCTGCAGATTGTCATGACCCCACCCATGGGGGTACATTTGTAATAAGTAGAGATGCTACTACAGTAGCTAAATTCCAATATGATCTACAAAAATTATTTTAAAATAGCTAATACATTAATATAGCATATACAGATTTATTTCTATAGTCTAAGATGATAGTTTGTGAATTTGAATAAATGGATCGTGCATAAAAATATTCTATTGCTATTATCCTTTGCATATACAGAAACCTTTTGGTTGTGTAAAATGAATTGAATAAAGCTAGAAAACAAACCCCCATCACTCAGATAAGGTTACCAACCTATGACGGACTGTACATATGTTTTTTCTATTGTGTTATTGACTAAGTTTGTAAGTGTTGTTTTTTGTCGCACTGCTTTGCTTTATCTTGGCCAGGTCGCAGTTGTAAATGAGAACTTGTTCTCAACTGGCCTCCCTGGTTAAATAAAGGTGACATAAATACATTTAAAGAAGATATCAGAACACAGTGCAGCAGACACACTGTTGTCAGTCATCTTTGGGTCCTAACGAGTCTGAAGACAGTTTGACTGCCACTGACAGTAGAGAAGGGTGGGGAAAACCAACCAACGATGGACTTTTGGGAGATGCATCCAAAAGGCAAGATATGTACTTTGTTAAAAGGGAATAGAACAAAGGAGAAATCCTAGTTGAGTTTAAGAGGGGAAAAATAAAGACATTGCACTTCTGATTTTGGTCAACGTGACAACAACTGAAAAGACAAGATTTGGCCCTCCAATCCGGTGTCTCCCTATTCTGTCCTTTTGAGTTGTCCCCCTGACCGCTCACTTCCTCTTACAGACGACTCAATTTGCAGTGCTTTATACACACGCGAATCATATCATTGTCCGTGTAATGTTGAAGATATAGCCCAACTTTGCAAAAACACTGGTCAGTTAATCACCATTAACTATGATAATGCCCTTTTAGTATAAGAGCTGTTTGAAAAGATCACCTGACATTTCAGCCAGTTTTGGTGGGATGGAGATTTTGCCTGCCTGTTGACATCACCAGGTGGTACATTTGTTAGACCAATAAGAAAGAGAGAGTTCCAAACCTCTCTGCCAATAACAGCTAGTTTTTACCTCCTCGCTCAAACCACTCAGACAGTTCTACCACAATTCTTGCTTGAGAAACTGCTCTTGCTGAGGAGCAATTTGCTTCTATTTAACCATTTTAATCGATTGCTACCCAGAAATGATTTTATATTGAGTTTTTTTTTATATATATTTTTTTTAACTGAGCCATTAAAGAAAAACATTGTGTAATGAGTGCTCAGAGGACTGAAAAACAGATGTATCCAGCATTTAAACACTGAACTATGGTGACATTATGTGATACCATTGATCAAACACAGATGGAACACCCTCATAGCTGATATAGTTAGAATTCTTTCACTGTACATTCTGTTTTGACATACAGTAGGTGAATGTAGCTCTCTCATATTCTGAACACTAAGGACTAGGCCTACTGGTAGGTGGATCTAAGAGCGGTGCAGGTTTGATGTGGGATTCAACATCGATACCATAATCAGTGGTAGAAGATGAACATTCAAGTTGAGAGAAAAACCCTCATCTACAATAGCTACATGTGGAAGAGAGAAATAAAAGCCAACATTTATGAAGGGAGAAGATCTTTCTCGGCCTTGTAAAATAGTATTCATTACCAGCAGGGCAGTCCCAGTAAGGTAGTGTCGTCAGTGTGGGGGGAAAAAAGGATCAGTAACTATACGCAAACAGAGAAAAATACCACTCAGTTGAGAGATCTACCATCTTCTCCAAACTAGACCCACATCCTCTCCTCAATATCGGGTCTAATCTAATTGGCTCCTCACCACTGCACGAAGATAGTAACGTGAATTCAACAGAGCTCCGAGTGTGTTTCCATAACAACTTAATGATGAGTCAACTCTATCCCCACATATATCCTCCGGGGGAATCTGGTGCAGGCCAGTCTCTCAAATCTCATACAGTATAGTACACAAACACACATGCACTTCAGTCTTTCAGCCCCCCCCCCCCCGCTCTATGACGAGCTCTCTCCGGACTCAGCAGCCTTAGACAGGGTCTCCTCCGATGTCGTCTCACTGGAGATCCCGGTGTCTCCGTTCTCCGGGCTGTCACTCACGGACATCTTCTCCAGAGCTGCAGCAGTAGGCACAGAGACAGAGAGAGACAGACGTGAATACTCTCTCTTTACTGGAGGATCTACCATCACCTTCTGTGGGCCTTTCAGGTGGATGAAACGCTACATTTTCGGTTCATTCCCATATGCTCATGTCATTTTGGCACTCTTTAAAGTCCATTTTCACATTAACACAAAGACTCCCATTTGTATAAAGCAAGCGAAATGTGAAGTAAGACAACATTGTTTAAAATGCACGCACATTAAAATAAAGCCATACTACTATGAAAACAATGTGTTTGTTTTCTATGAATAATGAGGTACAGTAGACATAACATACCTTGTAGCGATGCGGAGTCTGCGGTGCCGTTGTTCCTGCTGGCGGCTGACCCCTCCTCCAGCTCATCTAGGTAGAGCCGGTAGCGATGGCCGTCGTCATCCTCATACTCCACGTTCTCATCGTCAGAGTCCACCTCCGGGGCTACGTACACAACCTCAAACTCTATCTCTCCCCTCTGGAGGAGACACACACACACACACACCACAGAGGGTGAGACAAAACTTAACAAGAGCTTACTTAGTTCATTTGTTGGTTTGCTGAGGCATGATTAACTGTTTCCCCCCCCAATGCAGAGCAGCAGTCCCGCAGGCTGAATTGACTAACCCCAGCATGAACCTCCGGTTGTAGACTGACCGAGGTCACCACTGATGTTTTAGAGAGAGGAGAGATGACTGACTCTCAGTAAAAGCTTTAACCCCCAGGCTAACCACTAAATGGTCACACAGACTCACACAAAAAGGTGTCCCCAACTCAATAAATGCTTTTGAAATCACAAAAAGAATGTCTTAGCTTTTTACTATTGTTTTACTTAGAATGGTCCCTTAGTGTACATGGACCAACGCTTCAATGCAGTCATTGTGTCATACATGTATAGCATGACAACAAACATAACAAAGCAAACATATCTGGACCAGCAGGCTAAGTTTGCCTGAATTCAAGATGCGAGCACTCAGCCCTTCTCTCTCCCAGGAGCCGAGTCTGACCTGTTGTGAGAGGATGGTGACGGCTTCCTTGTGTTTGGCGTCCCTCAGGTTGATGCTGTTGACAGCCAGGATGGCATCACCCACATGGAGCCCCCCACAGCGCTCCGCAGGCTGGGTAGGATGGATCTCTGAGATCAGGATGGGCACCCCGTGTTCCTTACCACCCTTTCCATCCGGAAATAAGACATACACACACATATTAAGGTATGGACCATGACAGATGAGCAACACACTACGGGTTAAGACATAGCATTTAACACTTTCTGGTTTGGGCTAAATTGGTGGAGGTTACCGTGATTGAAATTCCAAGTCCCTCGTGATCTTCTTTGGCCAGCACTACTTTACGAATAGGACCAACTCCTTGGGTCTTCTTCAGTACATCTGTTTCCTGAGGGAGAGATCAAACAGGCAAATAAATAGTGAAAAGCAAACAGTACAAATACCTTAACTACAATTAAGATCAATCCCCTAGCGATGGCTCTGATGTCTACTCACATGCCCTACTGGAGAAGGTAGGGGTTTCTTGGGATCGTTGCGCCCCCTGCAGGCTCGGATGACTGTCTTGTGGCGGTGGAGGTGGATCTCAGCCTCCAGCTGGTTCCATAGTTTGTCATGAGCGGGCCCCTTCATGTCCCGACCCAGTAACTGGATCTGCTGAACTCTGGAGACAATGGACACAAAGACAACCAGTTACCAATGCCAGCATTATTGGTTTCAGGTAGTCCCTCCCTATTTCAAATCTGCTTGCTTCTGTTTGTGGAAAAATGGATATGGCCCTGATCAGGGGTTAAATTGGGAATTTGGAGGGGAAGATCCTATTTGCGTTATGTCAAGATTAGGGTTGGAGCTGGAGCTAGGGTTGGAGCTGGAGCTAGGGTTGGAGCTGGAGCTAGGGTTGGAGCTGGAGCTAGGGTTACCTTCCAGCCAGCTCTTTGTCCAGGTACTTGGCTGCCAGTCTAGCCCCGTAGACCTCAGCCTGCAGTACGGCGATGTGCCTGCGGAGGGCCTCATTCTCCTTCTTATGCAGCTTGACCTCTGCCTCCAACTTCACTTCCTTCACCTTCTCCTTCTTGTTGTCCTGCAGCTCCCTCTCCTGTCACACACACACACACACACACACAAAGAGAAATGGTTGAGTTAAACTCTACAGAGAAAGTGCTTTACTCCGGTCAGCTGGCACTTTGCTGTACAGAGACCCATCCCTGCTCCACTGAGGAGTCAGAGAGAATGGGCCATGACTGGAGGTTGGAGCAATCTCCTCTGATCAACATTAGAGGAAGCGCAGTCGACAGGCACTGCAGCCCGCAGGGCAGGGAGCAGGAAAAGAGCAGTCCACTGCTGCATCCTCACAGGCTGGACTGCAGCCACAAAGACCATGTCACAGACAAACATGGATACAGTATCGGTGAAGCAGAAATTAAATATCTACTTGGTAACAAAATACACGCAAACAAGATCGGTGACTGTGGGTTTGGCTGTCATAAGTTCAAAGCATTGACACTTCTGCTGATTAAGAACGAACAACACACAAACTGGGTTACTCACACACACACACATCCTGGAAATCATTGACTTCCCTTTGCGCTTTTTTGACAATTGAAACAAAACACGTTCCAAGTAACAAAACATGCACGTTCCAATCAAATGGGGCAACACGGACATACATGAATAGGCAATAATAGACAATGTAACAAAGCTACAATAATTCCAGATCAGTTGTCACTGTCAGTCATTGCCAGCATGAGCCCCATAGGCAGCCTGTTGGACTTGTTGATGAACTGTTGTTAGCAAGAGCAGGAAAAGACAGAACTTGAGGGTGGGATGAGTACAGACACAGACGCACAGCTATCCCCAACCAAACAACAACAAACACACAGAGGACATGCACACACTTACCATCTCCTCCACTGAGGGAACAGGCTTAAGGTGAGAAGAACAGAGAAGGGGTCAGAGGTTAGAAAATCACAGCCAAGCAGTGGGGAAGAATGCGACCATTTACCACTTTACAGGCCCACTGGAACCTTAGCAGGTATACCATAATATAATTTAGCAGTCCGAAGATTCAGGTACAGTAACGCATCAACAACGGTAAAAAAAATAAAAAAATAAAAAAGGTATTTGTATTTCTTCCCAAGAATGTCCAAGACGCATTCAGGTAGTTTTATTCTCGGACGGAACAGCGACATAAGAAACCACAGTAGGACGTACGTAGTAGAAACTAGAGCGAGAGTCGTGTGGGTGTAAGGGTGTGTGGTCGGTGCCCTACCATCCTGTCTTTGATGGAGTCCGAGTCCACGGTCTGCCCAGCCTTGGCGTGAAGCTGCAGCTGCATGGCATGGAGCTGGAGGAGCTGGTCGTGAACCTCCCTCTCCACCACCACCCTCTCTGCCTGCACGTCAGTCAGCTCCGATCGCAGGCCAACCAGCTGAGCCTGGAGGAGAGAGGGAGAGAGTCAGACAGACAGAGTTACATAATTGTACACTTCTTCAGACTTCCTAGATTCTTAGGAACCCTCATCATCATGTATGTATAGTCAAGTCAAGTGTACCAGGTCCAAATCATTATCCCAGCACGGATCAAATTCCATTTTTGATTTTTCCCGTTTTACATTTCCACTCTGTTCTCCATCAGATTTTACAATGCTATTTTTCTTAGAAAGCAGGCTCCTTGTTATTCAAGCCTGAAGGAATTGTGCCAAAATGAATTGGCCTACAGATCTTGTGCTGAAGGTTGTCTATTGTACACAACAAAACCCTGGGAAAAAAATAGATATATTTGTGCTTGTCTCTGGAGCTTATTCAGCTTGGCAACACAGGAAGCAGAGTGGAGTGCAGAGAACAATTCATCTATTTATTTATGGCATTGAAATGGGGCCACCTGCATGTCACAGCTGTAGGAATGAATTGATCCACAGTATTCTTTGAATAAGGTTAGGATTCACTCCACCTATGATGATGAAAGAGGAGTGTGATTATTTCATGTGAATCTACCTGAATACTAAACTACCCGTCTCCTAAATGATTTATCAATCATCATCCTCAGACAGAGACTCATCTATCATTGTAGTAATCAGGCAGGCCTTCATTATAATAGAGACCCAGTCTAAATCAAACAGGCCTAGAATATTCTACAGTACAACCCACCATTTAAGACAGTTTAGCCTGTATTTACTCCTCAAATGGAGGGTAGTAGGGGGAAAAAAAGTTTAAATAATTCAGGACATTAGGAGTGTGTGTGTCTGTTTGCTGACCACTTTTGCCTATTCAGACTGAGACAGCCCACATGTCTGGACACACAGGTGGCAGTATGCTACATCAGGAGAAACATTAGCCTACACAGTGCAGCTGCTGGCATTGCACGCCAAACCAACAAAATACAAAGACACATACAGACACACGCATGCAAGCAGACAAATGCACACACACACACACACACGTCAAAAAGGGGCAGGACTTCCTGATGTGACACAGAGTGTTGGGCAAGTGTGGAATGTGTGTCTCGTGGTTGGAGTCTCTATATCCTTGCTCCTAAACACTGTGCTCTCTAAGCATGAAGGAAGGAAAAAACAGGCGTCCGGCTGACCTCTTCCTGATAAACAATACCCGAGTAACAGTCCGGAGACGAGGCTGAGGAAGTCTTAATAGCTAAGCAATCACTTTTTTATGTTTGGTAATCAATAACAGTCTAGTAGGGCAGGCCTAAATAGGGCTGTTGCGGTGACCGTATTACCGCCGCATCGGCAGTCACGAGTCATGAGGGCAGTCAAATTCCAAGTGACCGTATAGTCACGGTGATTAGGCTTCTCCAAGCTCTGATGCTGCTGGTCATTAGTAGCCTACCAAACTTGCTAACTGCCTGGTACTCAGCACTCTATTGTCCCTCTAATCACTGACGACAATGCAAATGTATTTGAAAATCTAATCAAACACTTCATGAGAACCCTTGAGCTCATGCTGCGCAACATTTCCATAGGCTATGCAATTGCGTGAGCAAACAGAGTGATGGCCTTTACTAAAAAGAGGAGAATCGCACCAGCTTTCTATATTTATTTCTCAACTTCCCTAATATTAAGCACTTTGCTTATATTTACAACAGGAGTATAGCCTACTTGCCTGGCATGAAAATAAACCATGGAGAAAAGTGTCTTCCATTCGCTATTTAAGTGCATAGATGACATGTATTTTTCCCGATGCCCCTGTTTTGATACAGGTGCATGATAATGGTCCATTCTAAAACAAAACAAAATGCATACATACAGTACCAGTCAAAAGTTGACAACTACTCATTCCAGGGTTTTTCTTTATTATTTTCTACATTGTAGAATAATAGGGAAGACATCAAAACTATGAAATAACACATATGGAATCATGTAGTAAACAAATATTTATTTCTCGCACAGAATAGGTTGACTTTTGTACTATGGGGGATAGTAGATTGACATAGGCTAGTGCTTTTGCTGTCCATTATGCCTACTCATCTTGTTGGCTGAAGAAAAGTAAATGTGGACGTTCTTCCAATATCTTCAATATGCACCTCGGAATTTGATCCGATGTGTAGCCTTCACTTGTAGCCTGTGAGAAAGACCCAATCACGTGATGGAGCACGCAGCACTCAGGGAGAAGGGCACAATGGCCACTGGCCGCACAAGGCATGGATTTTTTGGGGCCTTTGATGTATATTTAGCATGGGCTTCTGATTTACCCTTCCTGCTATAAACCCAATACCTGACATGGGGACAACCACCATCTAATATGACCATTGTATCAACCTACCATTAGCTCATAAAACTACTGTAGGCCGATAGAAAACATGTAGGCCTAGGTAAGGATGTAACAATGCAGATCTAACCTATTTTCTCTCAATATATCTTAGAATCATTTTAAATGGTCACACACTCTGCCAATGGACAGAAAACTGAGGCACTTCGCAAATTGCATGATAGCGGATTTTCCACAAATGTTGTTTACTTTAGCCACGTCAAATAGCCTAATAGGCAATGACGTTCTGGTGTTGTTGGGGGCCTCAGCAATATATTGAGCTGAAGCTGAAGGCTGAAATGCAGTATTGATTTACATGCAGTAATAAGAGCTCTATGGTAGTCAGGAATTGCTGGGAAAGTCTTGTTGACAGAGTCAACTACACTCCTGATCAAACATTCATTAATGTGAGCATGGTGAGGTCATACGTGAAGTAAGGGATAGCATGATCCTTCATTTTGTTTCTCTCATCAATAGATTTGTCAACGTGGAGGGGCACTCAAATCGTGTGTGTGTGATGCCTGATTAGCTATGTCAATTAGCTATTTCAATTGACAGTCAGCTGGATGGGCAGAGACGCACTGTCATGGAAAGTGACATTCTGACAGCTATTTAATAATTCATACATAACCAGCACACCCTTACATACCAGATGATCATACACATACTTTTTAACATTGATACAAGAAAAGCTTGTGCCCACCTCGACTTTGTGATTAAGTTGAAAAATCGTCTGGGCTTTGTGGCAAAGCTGAGCAAAACAGGAGCTGAGACTTGTCATCTTTTGACGACCCTCGTAGGTGATGTCAGCTTGATCTGGATCGATTTCTCCCAGTAGTAAATCGACGTCAACAAACGCCTTGTCAAACTCCTTCTCCAGAACCTCAAGCCACCGAAACATGGACATCCCCGTGCCTGGACTGACCAGGGCAGTGCCCTGGGCTGACGGAGAGACACCGGCCGAGGCAGACATTTCAACAGTGCAGGCTAAAGGCTTTAGCTAAATCTAGCTGGCTAACCTAGCCGCTTCTTTTCACAAATAAAAACAGCGCTTTGCCTTTGTACGTTTACTGAATCGTAATACTTGAGTTACATCGTACTCTAAATGCCCAAATCATACGAAACAGTTACGTTTCAGAAAAGACTAGCTAAATTGAATGAACTTCGTTCTTTCCCAACCCCTAATCATATCAGGAAATCCGAAATCGGATATGGATCATAGCTATCAGAGATAAAACAGGAAGCGAGACATCTCACTCGCTCCTTTTTTCTGGTTCATATACAAATCAATGAACTAAGCGGACGAGACCCAGCTGCTAATGCATTGGTGCCTATGGGAGAAACACCCCTTAAGCAGACCGGAACTGTGACCATTTTTTTCAATTGTAAACGGCCTGAGTGGGACATCTTTATTTATCCGCCACATTTTAAAGCTATGAATCGACTACAACAGTCTGCCACACAGCAGAGAAAAATATATCGATAGCAGAGATAGTCGATCCCTGTTGAACTTTGGGACAGTTTACAGCGAAGAGGCGAAGCGGAGTAAAAGCAGAGTTGGAATTCCAGTGTTGGTAGAAGAAAACGTCACAGCTGTATCAAGTACAGAAAAGACAAATGCAGCGGTTCATAGATGTGAGCACCTGTGTTATGAGAGTAAGAAGAGACGTATTGAAAAGTTAAAGAAGCATGGATATGTCTTAAAGAGAAAGGGGGAGTCAGGAGAAGCTATGGATGAGTTCTCTACCCTTACAAAAACTATTACAGCTTTGAAAGTGCAGTAATTGCAGTTGACTGTGGTATTTTGGACACAGTAATTGCAGAATAACTGCAGTGTACTGCACTCGTATTGCCGTTACACTGCAAAATTACTGCATAAAAGTATTTTGGATGCAGTATTTGCAGCATACTGTAGTGCACTGGAGTTATACTGCACTCTGACTGCAATCTTTTTTCGTAAGGGCATGTTTGAGATGACAAGGGTGTTTGAGATGACAAGGGTGTTGGAGGGCTGCAGGCGGACTGCTCTTCGAGGGTGTGTTATGTGATATTTAAGCACGCACCGGACAGTGTGTTGGAAGCTGTGTTAGGGTTGTTTAATATGCTGTGGATGACTGGGGTGGTACCTGCTGGGTGGAAATGTGCTGTGGTGTTGCCGTTTGTAAAACTAGGTAAAGATGCTGCTAGGGCGTGCAGTTTTCGGCTGATCGCGCAGACATCCAACATGTGTGACTTGACAGAAAAGATGATAGTGAGTAGGATGATGTACTGTATCTCTGGGAAGTTAAGGGTTTGATGAGCGTAGCACAGAGTTGGTTCAGGAGAGGGAGGTCTGCCATGGATGCCCTGATGACAGTTAGCACAGAGATAGCCAAGGCCCTGACAATAAAAGAGGTGATGAGTGTTGTGTATTTTGTCATTGAGAAAGCTTTCAATACCATGTGGAGGGAAGGGTTGTTGATCAAGTTCGATTGAGTCATAAGGGTGAAGGTGGGGTCAGAATTGTCAGTGTGGTTTTAAGTGGGCAATGTTTCTTCTCAGGGAAGTGTAGTTAGTCCGGTGTTGTTAACCCTGATGATAGATTACATATTTAAAGCTGCAATATGTAACGTTTTGGGCGATCTGTCCAAATTCACATAGAAGAAATGTGAGTTATAGATCTGTCAGTCTCATAGAAAGCAAGTCTAAAATGCGGTAGATCTGTTCCATGTGTACGATTTCTATGCTGCCTGTTTGTAAGTTTCATTTTTGCATCTTTTACCTTCACTTTTATACACCAGCTTCAAACAGCTGAAAATACAATATTTTTGGTTATGGAAAATATATATTCACAGTGGTTTAGATGGTAAAATTATTATTTACATTGACTGCTTTTTTGTGACAAACTGAAATTAGGCTGACTTTTCGAATTTTGGCAACCAGGAAATGGCAGTGATTTCTCTGCAAATTGCATCTTTAAGGAGGTGGGACAGGGAGTGGGCGTGGCTTTGTATGCAGATGAGTATGAAAGAGAGGTGGGAATGTCAAATGTGTGATGAGGAAGATGCAAGAAGCTGTGAGAGTTGTGGAAGATTGGTCTCTAACATGGGGGTTTAGGATGTCTCTGGCCAAGTCCTGCTTTATGGTGTATTCTAGGAGGAAGGTTCAATATTTTAGGCTGCAAATGCAGTGTGGAGAACAAGTATTTGATACACTGCCGATCTTGCAGGTTTTCCTACTTACAAAGCATGTAGAGGTCTGTCTGTTTTATCATAGGTACATTTAAACTGTGAGAGACGGAATCTAAAACAAAAATACAAAAATCACATTGTATGATTTTTAAGTTATTAATTTGCATTTTATATTGCATGACATAAGTATTTGATCACCTACCAACCAGTAAGAATTCCGGCTCTCACATACCTGTTAGTTTTTCTTTAAGAAGCCCTCCTGTTCTCCACTCATTACCTATATTAACTGCACCTGTTTGAACTCATTACCTGTATAAAAGACACCTGTCCACACACTCAATCAAACAGACGCCAACCTCTCCACAATGGCCAAGACCAGAGAGCTGTGTAAGGACATCAGGGATAAAATTGTAGACCTGCACAAAGCTGGGATGGGCTACAGCACAATAGGCAAGCAGCTTGGTGAGATGGCAACAACTGTTGGCGCAATTATTAGAAAATGGAAGGAGTTCAAGATGACAGTCAATCATCCTCGGTCTGGGGCTCCATGCAAGATCTCACCTCGTGGGGCATCAATGATCATGAAGAAGGTGAGGGATCATCCCAGAACTACACGGCAGGATCTGGCCAATGACCTGAAGAGAGCTGGGACCACAGTCTCAAAGAAAACCATTAGTAACACACTACGCCGTCATGGATTAAAATCCTGCAGTGCACGCAAGGTCCCCCTGCTCAAGCCAGCGCATGTCCAGGCCCGTCTGAAGTTTGCCAATGACCATCTGGATGATCCAGAGGAGGAATGGGAGAAGGTCATGTGGTCTGATGAGACAAAAATAGAGCTTTTTGGTCTAAACTCCACTCGCCGTGTTTGGAGGAAGAAGGATGAGTACAACCCCAAGAACACCATCCCAACCGTGAAGCATGGAGGTGGAAACATCATTCTTTGGGGATGCTTTTCTGCAAAGGGGACAGGACGACTGCACCTTATTGAGGGGAGGATGGATGCGGCCATGTATCGCGAGATCTTGCTCAACAACCTCCTTCCCTCAGTAAGAGCATTGAAGATGGGTCGTGGCTGGGTCATCCAGCATGACAACCACCCGAAACACACAGCCAGGGCAACTAAGGAGTGGCTCCGTAAGAAGCATCTCAATGTCCTGGAGTGGCCTAGCCAGTCTCCAGACCTGAACCCAATAGAAAATCTTTGGAGGGAGCTGAAAGTCCGTATTGCCCAGCGACAGCTCCGAAACCTGAAGGATCTAGAGAAGGTCTGTATGAAGGAGTGGGCCAAAATCCCTGCTGCAGTGTGTGCAAACCTGGTCAAGAACTACAGGAAACGTATGATCTCTGTAATTGCAAACAAAGGTTTCTGTACCAAATATTAAGTTCTGCTTTTCTGATGTATCAAATACTTATGTCATGCAATAAAATGCAAATGAATTACTTAAAAATCATACAATGTGATTTTTGTATTTTTGTTTTAGATTCCGTCTCTCACAGTTGAAGTGTACCTATGATAAAAATTACAGACCTCGACATGCAATGTAAGTAGGAAAACCTGAAAAATCGGCAGTATATCAAATACTTGTTCTCCCCATTCTATATGGTGTCTGAGTTTAAGTATTTAGGTATGAGGTTTAATGAGAGGCTTACATGGAAGGGACATGTTGAGTATATTGAAATTAAGTGTAGGAAGGTGCTGAACCTCACAAAAGCAGTAGCAGGGTATGATTTGGGGTTGGATACACCAACACTGTTGTATATGTATAAGGCATTGATCAGGTCATCTTTCGATTATGGGTGCTTTGTATATGGATTGGCAGCCAAAACAGTACTAGGCGCCTGGATAGGATACCGTCAACGGTCCTTAGACTGTGAGTGGGTGCCTTCAGGACGACACCTGTTGAGGCATTGTAGGTGGATAGTGGGGAACTACCACTGAGGATAGGGCAGGACAAACTTGCATTAGCCTACTGACTGAGTGAGTTTGAAAGGGAGATCAGAAGGACATCTTATTGGTAGAATATGGACTGGGGGGGAGAGAGAGAGGGCTGGGAATTGCATTGGGGAATGTTCCTCCATGGATGTTTCTGAAACCAAGTGTAGATGTGGACATGATTGTTGGCAGGAGAGAATAGGGTGAGGACGTGGTGTCTAGGGCTTTTTCACTTTCTTTGAGGAACATAAATAATGAAGAGAATTTAATGTAGGTAGGCCGGGACTGTCCTCACTCCAGTACAGTAGATGGCGGTGTATGCACTTTAACATGTGGATGTGATCCGCCAACCCAATCTCAAAGAAGAAGAGGCAGTGAAGCGAAAGGGTTTGCTCCACGATAAGCAGACCGACCGCCTGTCTTCCTGCCTTTGGGACACCGACTTCCATTGTTAGGGCGGAGACAATCTCGTTATATATAGTTATATATAGTATCTCTTCAGCCACTCCTTGCACTAGGAGCAGGGCCTAAAATTAACTTTTTTAAATACCAGCCACTGTGGCAGGTAGATTAGAAAATATATTTTTTACAAGGCAAAATATTTTTTCTGCCAAATTTTCACAAAAAAAACTGATGAGCATGCTTAGTGATGTTTCTAAAACAAGAAATGTATTACTAGTAAGATGTATTGTGGTATATTGCTCGATTTAACTTAGAAGCATTATGCAGAAATCGCTCCGGCATTTCCTGATTGCTAATATACTAATAGTTTGCTTAATTTCAGTTTGTGACAAAACAAGCAAGTATAGTATAGAGAATAATTGTACCTTCAAAACCATCTAAAATTTCCATAACCCAAAATATTTTTCAGCTTTTTAAGTTGGCGTACAAAACCGAAAGTAAAAACAAAACTTAAGAACGGGAAGCATAGAAATAATCCGCATAGAAGAGATCTACTGCGTCTTACACTTGATTTCAATGAGAATGACAGATCTATAACTCCCATTTCTATGTGAATTTGGTCAGGTCACCCAAAAATCTACATATTGCACAGAGGTTGGAACCTGTTCAGGGAACAGAACCGAAAACCGGAAAATAACTTACTTAAATAATTAACAGAAACGGAAACAAATGTAATCCATACTGTTCCGGAACAGAACCGTTATTTTAAAAGCATGTAAACCGGTTAATAACATTATTTTATATTCCAGGCATTTTCTTCTAGTCCAACAAAAAAAACTGAACAACGCGCCTATGCAAAGCACTCACTCAGTCAGTCAGAAACTTATTCCAGTGTCTGCCTGCAAGCTGAAAATCTTTGCCAAGGTGTGCATCATGTTTAGGCTACCAACCCCTCCACCTCCGAAGCAAAGGCTACTGTACTGATGTGATAGAGGGGGATATATATTTTATTAGACAGAAGAATGCTAATTAAGGCCTATAGGCCTAGTTATCACATTTTACGTTGTATTTTTTTTTAATTAAAAAAGTAAGATTATTGTGGGAAGCTTGTGGAAGGCTACCCAAAACGTTTGACCCAAGTTAAACATTTATAGGAAATGCTACCAAATACTAATTGAGTGTATGTAAACCTCTGACCCACCGGGAATGTGATGAAAGAAATAAAAGCTGAAATAAATCATTCTCTACTATTATTCTGACATTTCACATTCTTAAAATAAAGTGGTGATCCTAACTGACCTAAAACAGGGAATTCTTACTAGGATTAAATGCCAGGAATTGTGAAAAACTGACTTTAAATGTATTTGGCTAAGGTGTTTGTAAACCTCTGACTTCAACTGTATATATATATATTGGGGAGAACAAGTATTTGATACACTGCCAATTTTGCAGGTTTTCCTACTTACAAAGCATGTAGAGGTCTGTAATTTTTATCATAGGTACAGTACACTTCAACTGTGAGAGACGGAATCTAAAAATCCAGAAAATCACATTGTATGATTTGTAAGTAATTAATTTGGTGGAGAGTGGACAACCCTGTCTGGATCCGGTCCAAGGGAAAATAATCAGAGGACAAGTTATTAGTCCGTACCGAAGCCATGGGAGAGAAATAAATCATCTTTACCCACGCAATGAATTTGGGGACCAAAGCCAAATCTATGAAGGGCGGCTGTTAGGTAGTCCCACTCAAAGCGGTCAACAGCTTTTTCCGCATTGAGCGAGACCAGCACCTCCGGGTTCCCAGACGCTGGGGCATACAGGATATTCATAAGGCATCTAATATTGAAAAACAAATGCCTATTTCTCATAAAGCCAGTCTGGTCACAGTGTATTACTTGGTGCAGCGAGCCCTCCATACGGATAGCTTAGAGCTTGGCTCGGATTTTGTAATCACAATTTAAAAGCGAGATTGGGAGATAAGATCCACATTCCAGGAGGTCCTTGCTTTCCTTTAATAGTAATGAAATTGAAGCCTGATAAAGACTAGGCGGTAGCTGTAATGTATCAAGGCACTCTGCAAATAATCGAGACAGGAATGGGTAAAGCAGACCGGAAAACGTTCGGTCCTCTAAAATTAGTTTGGAAAACTGTCCAAACCCGGTGATTTACCACTTTTCATTGCGGACACTACAGTTGCAATATCCTCAAGTGTAAATTGTTCTTCTAAACCGTCATGAAAGTCTGTATCAATTGAAAGCCTTTTCAGACCGTCGGAGAACGAATCAATCAACAAAGGGAGTTGTACAGCGCAGAGTAATTTTTAAAAAACGGATCATTGATCTCTTTATGTATAACTGTGGTAGCACCAGACAGGGTCCTGTTTTGTGGGATTAAATGTGAGGCCTCTGATTCACGGATCTGATGTGAAAGGAGTTTACTGGCCTTGTTGCCTTGCTCGCACACTCTGGACCAAGCTTGTAAGAGTAATTGTTCAGCTTGTCTGGTAGAGAGCACGTCAATATCAGATTGGAGTCACTTTATATAGATCAGAGGAAGGATCTGTAGCATACAGTGCATTCGGAAAATATTCAGACCCCTTTACTTTTTCCACATTTTGTTACGTTACAGGCCTAATTCTAAAATGGATTCAATAAAACAAGTTCCTCATCAATCTACACACAAAAGCACATAATGACAAAGTGAAAGCAGGTTTAGAAATGTTTGCAAATGTATTAAAAATAAATAAACAGAATTACCTTATTTACATACACTACCGTTCAAAGGTTTGGTGTCACTTAGAAATGTCCTTGTTTTCCATGAAAACATACATTAAATGAGTTGCAAAATGAATATGAAATATAGTTAAGATGTTGACAAGGTTATAAATAATCATTTATAATTGAAATAATAATTGTGTCCTTCAAACTTTGCTTTTGTCAAATGATCCTCCATTTGCAGCATTTACAGCCTTGCAGACCTTTGGCATTCTAGTTGTCAATTTGTTTGAGGTTTTCTGAAGAGATTTCACCCCATGCTTCCTAAAGCACCTCCCACAAACTGGATTGGCTTGATGCTCCCGCAACAGCTCAATAGGGTTGATATCCGGGGACGGTGCTGGCCACTCCATTATAGACAGAATACCAGCTGACCGCTTCTTCCCTAAATAGTTATTGCATAGTTTGGGTCATTGTCCTGACAGATGGCATCAAGCACTCACACAGCATCTTTTCATTTTTTATGCGTCTTACGAATGTTCTTCTTTGTGATCCGAACACTTCAAACTTAGATTTGTCTGTCAATAACACTTTTTTCCAATCTTCCTCTGTCCAGTGTCTGTGTTATTTTGCCCATATGAATATTTTCTTTTTATTGGCCAGTCTGAGATATCACTTTTTCTTTGCAACTCCGCCTAGAAGGCCAGCATCCCGGAGTCGCCTCTTCACTGTTGACGTTGAGACTGGTGTTTTGTGGGTACTATTTAATGAAGCTGACAGTTGAGACATCTGTTTCTCAAACTAGACACTCTAATGTACTTGTCCTCTTGCTCAGTTGTGCACCATGGCCTCCCAGTCCTCTTTCTATTCTGGTTAGAGCCAGTTTGCGCTGTTCTGCGAAGGCAGCGTTGTACGAGATCTTCAGTTTCTTGGCAATTTTTTGCATGGAATAGCCTTCATTTCTCAGAACAAGAATAGACTGACGAGTTTCAGTAGAAAGTTCTTTGTTTCTGGCCATTTTGAGCCTGTAATCAAACCCACAAATGCTGATGCTCCAGATACTCAACTAGTCTAAAGAAGGACAGTTTTATTGCTTCTTTAATCAGGACAACCGTTTTCAGCTGTGCTAACATAATTCCAAAGGGTTTTCTAATGATCAATTATCCTTTTAAAATGATAAACTTGGATTAGCTAACACAACGTGCCATTGGAACACAGGAGTGATGGTTGCTGATAATGTGCCTCTGTACGCCTGATGTAAATATTCCATTAAAAATCAACCGTTTCCAGCTACAATAGTCATTTACAATATTAACAATGTCTACACTGTCTTTCTGATCAATTTGATGTTATTTTAATGGGAAAAAATGTGCTCTTCTTTCAAAAACAAGGACATTTTTAAGTGACCCCAAACTTTTGAACGGTAGTTTATTTAAAAAAAGTGTTAACAACCAACATTTTTTAATAAACCAGGTTGTCACCAAAATACTTGTAATATAATAGTAGCCTTACGTTTATTTGATTTTATTAATGCTAATGCTGTTTTCTGTGCTTTGTTTCACTTTATATTTTGGGATAATGGTGTTATGTCAGATTTTATGAGGGTTGCCAGATTGGAATAAAAAGTTGTATTTGTCTGTTTTTTGTGGTATCGATGAAGGTATTTGATTGGGGAATGGGGATACATTTTCATGATGGGAAAGTAATTAATCAATAAATGTTGGGAAATAGAAGATCTGTTTGGTTTCATTTCCCCCGGTGCAACTGAATGGTATTTGCAACTATCACGAGTCTGGAATATGATCAGTTAAGCCATATCAATCCAGTTAAACAGGCTATGTAAAATAACTTATGTTGGCTTCCACCTACAGTATGGCACTTCCAAAGCTGTTTCATGATGATTATTATGTTGTGTCAATCATGTTATATACTTAGGCTATTGTAACAACTAACAAGGCATATGCCAGCATTGTTGACCCACTGCCTCTGCCCATAGGCCTACTAGGCTTTCACGGCAACGGCCATTAGAGTTTACTTTGCCACGTATGAGCCCTGGTTAGAGTCCCTGTTGCAGCATTCACTTTCTTCTGCTACATTGGTGGCAGCATTGGGATCTCGTCCAGCCCAAGTCTAGTTCTGTGATCTAGTGGTGGGAAGCATTCTGTTTTTCAACATTGTGTTGGGTGTAATTACATGGATATATCTAGTGAACAATGGATAAGCAACAATGGGTGTAATGGTTAGAAGTTGTCACTACAATTGTGATCAAGCCTTACATCAAAGTTGCCTGAAGGTGAATGGAAAGTGCTATGCTCTGACCAGTTATTCCGAAGAAAATCCTCTGTGACTGTCTAATTTACACAAGTTAACTTACCAATGTGGACCCAAAGCAAACACATTCTACACATTTACAAACTACCTGTTTAAAGTGTTATTATAACCATGGTGTTATTTTGTTACAGAAGCTTAAATATCTAATAACCTGACAATGATCCACATCATATGAGTAGACAAATAATGTAAGTGTTATGCAGCAAAACACAACTATCCCTTTTTTTAGGATGCAAACCAGTAATATGAATCACTGTTGAACCAACCTGTTCTGATCTAATGAGATGGAAGTAGGATTTTCCACGGCCTCGAAACGAGGCCTTTCCCAGTCAGGAAGGACGAAGCTAGACCCCTCTTGGTTCTCATTGGCGAAGACTGTACTCACGTTGGGGGTTATATGTTGGACTATCCTATACAACTTTTCCCAACATCTTATACCCAATAAGTTGTAAATAAACCCTTTTTAAGGGTACAGGTTAGGTCATTTGTACATGTACAGTTGAAGTCGGAAGTTTACATATACCTTTGCCAAATACATTTAAACTCAGTTTTTCACAATTCCTGACATTTAATCCAAGTAACAATTCCCTTTCTTAAGTCAGTTAGGATCACCACTTTATTTAAGAATGTGAAATGTCAGAATAATAGAGAGAATTATTTATTTCAGTTTTTATTTCTTTCATCACATTCCCAGTGGGTCAGAAGTTTACATACACTCAATCAGTATTTGGTAGCATTGCCTTTAAATTGTTTGACTTGGGTCAAACGTTTCAGGTAGCCTTCCACAAGCTTCCCACAATAAGATGGGGGAATTTTGGTCCATTCCTCCTGACAGAGCTGGTGTAACTGAGTCAGGTTTGTAGGCCTCCTTGCTCGCACAAGCTTTTTCATTTCTGCCCACAAATCTTCTATAGGATTGAGGTCAGGGCTTTGTGATGGCCACTCCAATACCTCGACTTTGTCCTTAAGCCATTTTGCCACAACTTTGGAAATATGCTTGGGGTCATTGTCCATTTGCGACCAAGTTTTAACTTCCTGACTGATGTCTTGAGATGTTGCTTCAATATACCCACATAATGTTCCTTCCACATGATGCCATCTATTTTGTGAAGTGCACCAGTCCCTCCTGAGCAAAGCACCCCCACAACATGATGGTGCCACCCCAATGCTTCACGGCTGGGATGGTGTTCTTTGGCTTGCAAGCCTCCCCCTTTTTCCTCCAAACATAGTGATGGTCATTATGGCCAAACAGTTCTATTTTTGTTTCATCACACCAGAGGACATTTCTCCAAAAAGTACGATCTTTGTCCCCATGTGCAGTTGCAAACCGTAGTCTGTTTTTTTTATGCCGGTTTTGGAGCAGTGGCTTCTTCCTTGCTGAGCGGCCTTTCAGGTTATGTCGATATAGGACTCGTTTTACTGTGGATATAGATACTTTTGTACCTGTTTCTTCCAGCATCTTCACAAGGTCCTTTTCTGTTGTTCTGAGATTGATTTGCACTTTTCGCACCGAATTACGTTCATCTCTAGGAGACAGAACGCGTCTCCTTCCTGAGCGGTATGACGGCTGCGTGGTCCCATGGTGTTTATAATTGCATACTATTGTATGGACAGATGAACATGGTACCTTCAGGCATTTGGAAATTGCTCCCAAGGATGAACCAGACTTGTGGTCTACTTTTTTTTCTGAGGTCTTGGCTGATTTCTTTTGATTTTCCCATGATGTCAAGCAAAGAGGCACTGAGTTTGAAGGTAGGCCTTGAAATTCTTCAACAGGTACACCTCCAATTGACTCAAATGATGTCAATTAGCCTATCAGAAGCTTCTAAAGCCATGACATCATTTTCTGGAATTTTCCAATCTGTTTAAAGGCACGGTCAACTTAGTGTATGTAAACTTCTGACCCACTGGAATTGTGATACAGTGAATTATAAGTGAAAAAATCTGTCTGGAAACAATTGTTGGAAAATGTACTTGTGTCATGCACAAAGTAGATGTCCTAAGCGACTTGCCAAAAGTATAGTTTTTGAACAAGAAATTTGTGGAGTGGTTGAAAAACGAGTTTAATGACTCCAACCTAAGTGTATGTAAACTTCCGACTTCAACCGTATACTACCACGGGTGAAACCATGTCTTTGTCTAATGCAGCTGTATTGACTGTCTGAGAAGAAAAAACTTGGTTTTAGCTTTCCCAGTGTCCATTGAGTTCTTCCTCTAATAATATAACCTAACATAAGGAAGTTACTTTTAGTTGTGTAGCCTATTTAAAAAACATTAAACTACTGTATTAACAGCTACTGCAATATACATTAGTAAATAGGTATAAGTAGAATACATAGACAGACTTGCACTTCTAGGGTACTAAACCTGCGCATTAGGTTGTATGTGATTTGGTAGACAACACTGGGGAGTTTTTGCCATTTGATGAGTACATTGGTAAATGTCAGGTTAATATTACTCAGAGAGAATATTTGAAGGTTTGCAAAGCAATTCCACTTCCTTTACTAGGACTCATTAAGAACACTTTGTTATATTATGAGGTTGTTCTCTCTTTTCAAAGTTAACAAATTAATGACTTGAATCTTTTGGATAAAAAATGCTACAATAAGTGGATACAATTGGAATTGAATGAAGTCATTTTTGGTGATTCAATATATTGCTATGGAAGTGACCAACCCATGCTATGGTCAAAAGTGACTACCTTTTACATTACTTGTCCAGTTATCCCAAAAGTTAAAGAAACTTATTTTAAAATATTTTCTTCCATCTACCATGTTAATGATTTATTGCACAAAAGATAACATTTTGACAAAATGCCTTGTGTTTTTTGTTCTTCTGATTCAGAATCTATACAGCATTTATTTTTTTCATGCCGCCATTCTAGTAAACTATGGATTGAAATTCATGAATGGTTTGTATAAAATCTCCAGAATTACCTATGTTTACTTTTGATGATGTTAAATGGCATTATAAGCTTATCCTTGTAATTCCAATCATAACTATTTTATTAAGATTATTATTCTCTTGGCCAAATGTTATATTCACAAATCTAAACGGGGTGGAAAAATTCCTTATTTTGTAGTTTTTGTCATTGAACTGTTACAATTTCATAAATCCCTCAAACTTGCGAAACTCAAAAAGTTGGAAAATTATTAGAAGTCATGTCTTTGAATGTCTGTTAATGTCTCGTTGCCTTGTCACATATGAATTATGAAATCTTTTTTTTGGGGGGGGGGGGTCGTTTGGTGTTCTATTATTTCATTTTTTCCAATTATATTCACAGGAATGTCCCTGAATTGATGTGTGATATTGTTATTATTGTTCCAATAAACATTTTAAAAAATTATAATAATCTAGTTTGCTATAGAAAGTCCAACCCTAGATCTCGCGTGATTTCATGTTTGCTGAATCGTCCAATCACTGAGCTCGACTGAGTAACGTGTATCTCCGAGTTCAGAGGGTAATGGTTGGATGAAGATGGCTGTCGGCAAACGGAGGTGTTGGCAGTAAGCGAAATGGCTCACAGAACTAGACTCTTGTTTAGCCATCATTACTACACTTGAAATGCAGAGCTATATGCATTTCTGATAATTATTATATTTTGACATTTTTGTCGAGGAGGGCTGCATAATGGTGCACGTGTACGAGTTCATGTGGCGGGTTTTGCATGTCCTTCTCCACATTCATAGAACGTTTATCACTTTGTTCCGAATCCGTCTTCGCAATTGGAATGGGCAGCTATGGTCACGAGCCTTAGCGGCGCTTCTTGTGCCGATAGCTCTCTCGTTTCCCAAACACAAAAAGCTCGTTCCTGCACCCGGTAAACGCGTTGGTCGTCGGTATCGCTGGGGGGCGGATGGGAAATCCCTGGAGAAGCTGCCTGACCATATCGGCTTGTTGATAGCGGAAGAAGAGCCGAGATACACAGACATTGCCAACCTTGTCGTGTGGTGCATGGCAGTCGGCATATCTTATATCAGTGTGTACGATAATCACGGTAAGATGTCATTTGATTATAAAATGTGTTCATTATTTTTATTCACGCCAGGAAGTGCTACATACAACACCAGCAGACAGTCATGTGCCAGCTACCTCTGTTTTTGTATTCAGATTCAGCAAGTCGTGAATTTTTCTATTTTGGTGCTTAGTTATCTTTGATAACTTATCTACATTATTTTCCTGATAGTAAATGGCTTTATCCGGCCTAATTCCCTTTCAGAAGTCTACAACAACCCACTTCTGCCATATATGCTTAGTAATGTATCATTACATAGATGATTTCAGACAGAGGAGCCTCAATAGGCTTTCAAGGTTTGCCCAATGGCTTTTTCACCTAATTCGTTATTTGACCCTACAGGGAATTGTCTTAACACACACACACACACTCACACACTGTATTGCTATTCCTGTTTCACCACAGCCACTCCTACTGGGTCATAGGCTAGTTGTTGTAAAATATTTTGAATCCTTCTTGATGGCCGTCTAAGTGTTTGGTGGTGTGGCACAGCCAAATCTGGTATATGACACATTATTTGCCCCTAATGACTAGCCTTACTTGCTATATCATGCTGTTAATTTCAGATCTCAGCTCTAAAAGACAGCAAATTATTTCTCTCTCATTTTTCTTGTTTCAAAGTTGTTGAGATTGTGTGTAACCCCCCATATGATATAGGCTATTGGGTTGCTCACATATCCCTTTTTGGTTCCCAGGTGTGTTCAGGAGGAACAACTCCAGGCTGATGGAGGAGATCCTGAAGCAGCAGCAGGAGCTCCTGGGTCTGGAAGGCTCCAAGCAGCACTCTGTAGAGTTCCTCAGCAATGGCACTGACAAACAGGACCATCAAGGTGAGACACCAGGGGCCAGGGTATGTTTCAAGCTTCCCAGATTAGGAGTGCTGGTCTAAAGAGCTGTGCCCTATACTACATATTTTGTTTAAGGAGTTAGTGAAGTAACTTTGAACTCAGGACAACCGGTAGCCAGGTACATTTTTAAGGCAACAAATCCTTAAAAACTAACCTGCTCCCAGGCAGGCTAAGGGGCTTTTCTCATTAATGAAAGTTGGAGAGGCAGTGTTACAGTACACTTTTCAATTCACATTCGCAACGGAACATCATGTGCCGCGAGATCGTTCGGCTCTTGGCAACGGGCATTTACTGCAAATATCCCAATGAAATATCCCAGTATAGCCACTAGCCAGCGTGCTTCGACTATGCAAGCGTCTTTTCATCTTTAACCATATTACACGTTTGAAAAATGGATACAAACCACATTACACTCTTGAATAACGCAACGATTCACAAACGTGCAGACCATAAAGGTTAAATTTCTTCGTCTGTAGGCTACACCTATTATATTTTAGTCTCAAGACAAAGCACAGAGTTGCTAACAGCATGTCTTCATCAAGCAACATTAGCCTATCAAAAATGAACAATTAAGCCTACAACCCCTCTCATATCAGTTTAAAAGTACTGTAGGCCGACCATAGAACATAAATAAGTCAGGCATCATTTTTTTCATCAATATGGAAATCATTTAGCCTACATGTGGGAAAAGAAAAGTGTGACTGAAACGTGGGTATCATATACAGTACCTGTCAAAAGTTTGGACACCTACATATTACAGGATTTTTCTTTATTTTTACTATTTTCTATATTGTAGAATAATAGTGAATAGATCAAAAGTGTTAAACAAATTCTTCAAAGTAGCCACCCTTTGCCTTGATGACAGCTTTGCACACTCTTGGCATTCTCTCAACCAACTTCGAGATAGTCACCTGGAATGCATTTCAAGTAACAGGTGTGCCTTGTTAAAAGTTAATTTGTGGAATTTCTTTCCTTAATGTGTTTGAGCCAATCAGTTGTGCTGTGACAAGGTAGGGGTGGTAAACAAAAAATAGCCCCATTTGGTAAAATACCAAATCCATATTATGGCAAGATCAGCTCAAATAAGCAAAGAGAAAAGGCAGTCCTTTAAGACATTGTCGTAACATTGTATTGATTAGCCAGCCGTGACTGGGAGACCCATGGGGCGGCGCACAGTTGGCCCGGCGTCGCCCGGGTTAGGGGAGGGTTTGGCCGGCAGGCATGTCCTTGTCCCATCGTGCGCTAGCGACTCCTTTGGCGGGCTGGGCACAGTGCACGCTGACACGGTTGCCAGATGCAGTGTTTCCTCCGACACATTGGTGTGGCTGGCTTCCGGGTTAAGTGGGCATTGTGTCAAGAAGCAGTGCGGTTGTGTTTCGGAGGACGCACGGCTCTCCACCTTTGCCTCTCCTGAGTCCGTACGGGAGTTACAGAGATGAGACAAGACTGTAACTACCAATTGTATACCATGAAATTGGGGAGAAAACGGGGTAAAATAAATCTAATTTAAAAGTCAAAATTCAATCAGAGAGTTCCCTTAGATCATGAGAAAAGGCTGCACTTGACCGTTGCACTTGAATCATTCCCATGGTGAATGGCTAAGCCACGCTATGAAACCACACACTATTGCAGAAACTTTGATATTACCGGCCGCAATTGATATGGTGAAAACAATGTGTTGGGAGGCACAGAAACTCGATTCAATACCTTTGTCAGATAGCACTGTGAAACTTAAGAATTGATGATATAGCTAGCAATATCCAGAGGAAACTGACTGAACGACTCAAACTCCTCATCTTATGTTCTCCAAATGGACACTAGCTGTGAGGGCCGTGCATTGACTTTTGTTTGCTGCTTCGTCGAATGGTGGGCTTTTGCACAGATGAGGCGACATCTGTCACGGGACGCCAGGCAGGCCTCTGCAATGTAGTTATGAATGTGTCTCCCTCTGCCATATGAACGCATAGTATGATACACCCACTGAAATATAATGGATACACAGAGAGCAATTGGCAGCAAAAGAGCTGAGCGCAGAACTCTGAGATATGTAGCAGGTAACTTCGATTGTAAAGTACATCACGCACGCCTGTTTGCAAAACTGGAGATAAGGGCTGACCCCATTTAGTCAATTGTTTTGTTAATAGGCTGTTGGTCGACTGAGATTTCTTTAGTCGAGCAGCAGCAAAAAAATATTTAATAATCATGGTGTACAAGACCACTGTCTTATTTACACCTGTTTGAGTGGACTGGACTGTTTGAGTGATCCATTATGGAGGCAAGTTCCTTGCAGACAGGCCATGCGTAACCAACAGGATTTATAGGATATACATTTCTATCAGGATATTTTCTATCTGCGATGCTGCAATGTTTTTATTTGTTGCCTTTATGTAGGCTATTTTTACTTATATGCAATGGCAATAGAAGTTACTTTCAGATTTGTCATTTTCATTTAGATAGTGTTGATTAACCATATGACATAGATTTTTAGATAAGAAGACTTTATTATATATGAAATTAAACTGTTCCACAAATGTGCATATGAAAATCATAACTGGCACGCAGATAAGTAGAAATGGTACAGTAATTTGGCACTCCAAATGCAAAAGGATACCGACCGCTGGTGTAGCCTTTTACCGGCAACATCAGGAGCATATTGGCAGAATATGTGAAGGCCAGCAGCAGAGGGAGGAGGGGGGGGGGGGGTCGGGAACAGGTTTTTGTTCTTCTGGTTAGGCTATATTGATCTCTGGCTCCCTCTTTAGTAATTTGTGTCTTGATGTTTTTATCGGGGTGCTTAAAACCTCTTTAAGGTCTTACATTTTTACAATTTTCGCCAAAAATTACACCCAAATGTGCCTGTTGCTCAGAACCTAAAGCAAGGAGATATGCAGATTCTTGATACCATTTGAAAGGAATCACTTTGACTTTTGTGGAAATGTGAAATTAATGTAGGATAATATAACACATTATATCTGGTAAAAGATAATACAAACCAAAAAATGTTTTATTTTTTCATCTTTGAAATGCATGAGAAAGGCCATACATTGCGTTAGGATCCTAGGTGTAATTTCGATTTTTTTCCCCCACAAGATGGCAGCAGTGTGTGTGCAAAGTTTCAGACTGATCCAGTGAAGAATTACGTCACGACACAATATTTTGTATGAAGTCTGCCAGGAGCTTGCCCAACTGTGCTGAATTGGTCAATTTATACATTTAAGTTCATACAGTTAAAGTCGGAAGCTTACATACACCTTAGCCAAATCCATATTAAACTCAGTTTTTCACAGTTCTTGACATTTAATCCTAGTAAAAATTCAATTTTATGTAATTTAGGGTCACCACTTTTATTTTAAGAATGTGAATTGTCAATAATAGTAGAGAATGATTTATTTCAGCTTTTATTTCTTTCACATTCCCAGTGGATCAGAAGTTTACATGCTACCAAATACTAATCGAGTGTATTGCCTTTAAATTGTTCAACTTGGGTCAAATGTTTCAAGTAGCCTTCCACAAGCTTCCCACAATAAGTTGGGTGAATTTTGTTCCATTCCTCCTGACAGAGCTGGTGTAACTGAGTCGGGTTTGTAGGCCTCCTTTGATCGCACACACTTTTCCAGTTCTGCCCACAAATCTTCAATAGGATTGAGGTCAGGGCTTTGTGATGGCCACTCCAATACCTTGACTTTGTTGTCCTTAAGCCATTTTTCCACAACTTTGGAAGTATGCTTGGGGTCATTGTCCACTTAGAAGACCCATTTGCAACCAAGCTTTAACTTCCTGACTGATGTCTTGAGATGTTGCTTCAATATATCCACATAATGTTCCTTCCTCATGATGTCGTCTATTTTGTGAAGTGCACCAGTCCCTCCTGCAGCAAAGCACCCCAACAACATGATGCTGCCACCCCCGTGCTTCACGGTTGGGATGGTGGTGTTCGGCCTGCAAGCCTCCCCCTTTTTCCTCCAAACATAGTGATGGTCATTATGGCCAAACAATTCTATTTTTGTTTCATCAGACCAGAGGATATTTCTCCAAAAAGTATGAACTTTGTACCCATGTGCAGTTGCAAATAGTGGTCTGTTTTTTATGGTGGTTTTGGAGCAGTGGCTTCTTCCTTGCTGAGCGGCCTTTCAGGTTATGTTGATATAGGACTCGTTTTACTATGGATATAGATACTTTTGTGAAGATGCTGGAGGAAACAGGTACAGGGTCCTTTGCTGCTTCAGACGGGCCTGGACAAATAAATTCATTAACAATCCTACAATGTGATTTTCTGTCATAGTTGAAGTGTACCTATGATGAAAATTACAGGCCTCTCTCATCTTTTTAAGTGGGAGAACTTGCACAATTGGTGGCTGACTAAATACTTTTTTGCCCCACTGTACTTTTATTTTGAAGGCAATCCGCAAATTCCAAGAATAGTGTAAATGACTGCAGTTTCTTCTGATCATTGTTTTCAGGCTGGTTGTATTGGTGCTACCAATATAAAGCTAAAATAATGCTTTATTATTGTAAGCACATCGTTCGTGGCCGGTGTTTGCTTGTTTGCATTCTTTTTTGTACAGCTTTGACAGTGCTGATAGTAGTGGTGGCGCTTGGTTTGCACGTGCAAATTCAGAACCCACAACATTCTATAATTAAAACTGTGTTATATGACATGTCAAATTAAAAGCTTATTTAACGTGTCCAATAGTATTATTGTCAAATAGTGCTATTTGACGTATCTTTTTTGACACGCAAAAACCCAAACAGCGTTCCATAGTATATATGTCGTGACGCTAATACTGTGTAACTCCGGTAGGGCAACATCTGAACAATAGCACACTTCGTAACGTTAGTGTGTACCGGTGCTCGACCAGTCACGAAAGCCAACATCACTCACGACAGAGAACGGTTGATTGTCAAGGGAAATTAATTCCATTATCTTGGCTTTAATGGATTTCTCCTTTGAGTTGCCTTGCTGAAATGTTCTTACTCTTTCAAATGACTGCTCGACTTGTTGACTGTTTGATCCACACAGTAGACGTTGTGGGCTAGGTTAGGAATGCTGAGTTGCAGGTGTAGTGCAATGTTTTACGTGGTGTCATTACGTCATCTACCTATGTTATATAGGTGTGCACGTCAACTTTCAGTTTTTCACATCGCCGTTAAACTAGACATCGGGTCGATACCGATGTTGGTATTTTTTAGCCAATATCGTCCGATTCCGATATGTTCACCGATTTTTATATTGTGCATCCCCAGTTTAAATAGTCATTTTAAAATACCTATCACATTACACATTTAGTAATGACAAAATGCATTTGAAACATCACACACACCAAAACTTGTGTATGACTATTTTGGATGACATTATTTTATTGACAGGAGTGGCGGGAGTAAAGGCGTTTGTGCATTGATAAGCACATAGACTGCATTAATGATATGTAGTAAATGAAGGACATCACTTCATCAAGCCTATTTAACACCATAGCCTGAAAAACGGGAAGTGCTACAACAGAGAAGCATTCAGAACTCTGCCATGTGTAGGCTATTTGGTTGTGAATAACCATTATGAATAAATAATCAATTCAATTCTATTCTAGTGGATACAAATACACAAACACTTTGAGTTGATTTTAGATAGCAAGGCATCATTGGGAGTGCAATTTTCACAATTCCTCACTTATTGAATGAAGTTTGAAACCGATTATAAATATTATAATTTTTTTTAGATGGATTCCAGTTCCACCAGGCTTTTGTTTATATTTTCTGTGGCATGTGGACTGCAGCCAGCCTGTATGGGCTAATTTAAGATGCATTGTGTGGTTTTACTCTCCATATGCTTTTGGCACCACACCTTTATCCCCTGAGCAAGTCAATCTGTTATGACATACAGTCAGAATTAGACCATATGGAGTTGTGCAGGAACACAACACAGAAGAATTCTCTTCACCAAAGGAAGTTGGGTGGCAGGTAGTCTAGCAAACGGAAAAGTTCTCAGCCAACTAGCTGAGAAATCTGTCAATGTGCCCTTGAGCAAGACACTTAACCCGTGGATAAGAGTGTATGCTAAAATGTAAAAAAAAAAATAATAATAATGAATTCCTGCTTAAATACCCTATAATTCACGTAAATAACTTATGAATTCTATGATCCTGTTCTTCATTGTGATTCCTGTTATTGATTGTTTTGTAATCCAACAAATCACTTGTTTATGAATGCAATATTCAAGCGCAACAGCAGGATTGTGAAGCAGGATTTCCGAGTTACCACCCACTGTCCACCCACCACCTTTAGTCAGACACCTGACATGTTTACATTGACACATTGATTGGTATTATTACTGTGAATGGGTGTGTGTTTGTGCCTGAGTACCGGTATTTGTGTTTTGTGGGGCTGATTATGACTGTGTTCCTGTGTGTGTGTGTGTGTCCACAGTGCTGTCGTGTCAGTCAGTGGTGAAGGTGCTGTCTCCAGATGATGGGAAGCTGAGGATCGTCCAGGCAGCACAGGAGCTGTGTAGAGCTGTGGAACAGATGGAGAAGACAGCCAAAGACATCAACGTCACTGTGCTTGACTCTCTACTCAGAGGTGAGGAGGAGGTCCCTCCCCCATGACCAGCAGGAGGACAGGACATGGTTCTCACTGTGGACAATACCTTTTATTTCATTGTTTTATCAGGTTAAACCCCACAGACATTCTATTGATCATAGACTGTAAATCTGTGCCATACTATTACAAGCTGTAGTGAAGCTTAGCTCACCAGCTCTCCTTTGGCATGATGTTCTGAATAGCAATTTCACTATTTGAAGCTCAACAAGGATGTAGGAAAGGGTTTGAGTAAAGGTCAAGGAGCCCCCTGTTAGACTAGCCTTCCACAGTGTTTGATCAAAAGATGAAGGAAACATGAAGCACTGAGAGTCTGTGCCAGAGTGACCTCTTCTCTCAGTGGGTTATTTTCCCTGAGCCCTCTGCCCACCCCAGCTCTGCCCGTCATTAGTCCCTGGCTAAGACTGATCACCCTCGCCCGCTGTAAATCACGTCACGAGTACTTCAGTGGAACACATCCGTGTGTACTCATTCAGTAGAAGGTGCTGGATGAGACCCAAGGCAGGAATATGAATAAACTCATGAGAAAGATGGTCTCCAGACAGAATATAAACTACAGAGGATAGCAGAGTTCACTTCAGTGCAGTTAAGTCCAGCGTAGTGTACCGTGAAGTTATGGTGTGTTTACCTCAGGCCCAGTCAGTGCAGCTGCTCGTCAGTACAATCAGATGTCGGAGACCCGCTCGCTGTCAGGATCCAGGGGCGCACAGCGAAAGGGAGTCTCTAATCATCTCACTATCTAAGGGGCTTGGCAAGCTGCTGCTGCTGTTCTCTAAGCTGTGTTTACACAGGCAGCCCAGTTCTAATTATTTTGCCAAACTATTGGCAGAAGATCTGATTGATCAAAAGACCAATTAGTAGCAAAAATATCAGAATTGTGATGCCTGTGTAGATGCAGCCTAACATTCAAGAAGGAATTGAACTGTCATTTCAGATATCTAGGTTCTCTCAATCTTTTCAACAGTCCTTATGCTTTAGCAACCTCCTAAATATGTCAAAAAAATAATAATTTCCTGATATTTTTCTTATATCTCTCAGATAAAGGACAAACACTTCAAAACAAAATATCTGTTTTTCCATGTATGAATCTGTTATTCAATGCATTACTATGGACTAATATCAGTAAGGCCCAATTCATGGTTTGATCTAATGTTTTCTATATTTTTAAAGGTGTCCATTATACTTTTTTTTTTTTTTTTACCCAACTACACACAATACCCCATAATGACAAAGTGAAAACGTGTTTGCAAATGTGTTTTTTAGTTGTTGTTTTTTAATACAGAAATATGGTCTCATTTACATAAGTATTCACACCCCTGAGTCAATACTTTGTAGAAGTACCTTTGGCAGCGATTACAGATGAGTGTCTTTCTGGGTATGTGCGCAAGAGCTTTCCACACCTGGATTGTATAATATCTGCCCATTTTATTGTTTTCTAAATTCTTCAAGCTCTGTCAAATTGGTCATTGATCGTTGCTAGACAACCATTTTCAAGTCAAAACTGTAAGTCAGCCACTCAGGAACATTCACTGTCTTCTTGGTAAGCAACTCCAGTGTAGATTTGGACTTGTTTTTGTTATGCTGAAAGGTGAATTCATCTACCAGTGTCTGGTGGAAATAGTTTTACTCCTGAACTTTGTTTGGCTTGACATAAAGGGGTTGAATACTTATTGACGACTCAAGACATTTCAGCTTTTAATTTTTAATTAGTTTGTACAAATTTTGAAAAACAGAATTCCACTATGATATTATGTGTTATTGTGTTTAGGCCAGTTCCCAAGAAATCTCTCTTCTTTTTTTTTATTCAGGCTGTAACACAACAAAATGTGAAATAAGTCAAGTGGTGTGAATACTTTCTGAAGGCACTGTACACTTCCATTCATCAAGTCTTGTGAGGCTTGGGGGTGTCCTAGAGCAAAACAATCGACATGCTCTTGAGAGGCCAAACCGTTAGGACTCTTCAGACAGAAGTTGGCAGATCGGTGCTACCGACTTCAGATGAGTCCTGTGCGGTTTGTGTGTGTGGGGGGGTCTTAGAGCAAAACAACTGACATGTTCGTGAGTCATCTTTCCATAGAGTGGTCATATTAGCTTGTCGGCCAAACCGTTCGGACGGTACAGCCGTTTTCGGGAGAAGACAAACACCGCTGTAGCTCGGCCACCTTCCACCGCAGATGCAGAAGTCCGCCATGTAGAGAACTCGTTTGTCTAGCTTCAACAGGCAGATTTTGATGGGGATTTTGTTTATTATACTCATTTGATTTCTTCGGGTCCACAAAAAATGTCTCGAGAGGGCACTTTTGAGATTTCCATTGATTGTGTTTATCATTGACCTCTGTCCATGCTATCTCGGTTTGTGCAGAGTCGAAGACTACACCAGATCCTGACCTGGTTCTGAAGTTCGGCCCAGTAGAAAGCACCCTGGGGTTCCTGCCCTGGCACATCAGACTGACAGAGTTCATGTGAGTATTGCAGAAGACATTCTGGGATAGTCGCTGCTCTGTAGAGCTGGACAGGAATGTCCCATTATAACCACTCGCTGTGTGTGTGGGAGACTGAGGAAGTGTGTGTGTGCTTATGCTTTACATCTGGAGTAGAATGGATATGGGCCTGTTGTGTTCATCTGTGCAGAATAACTGGTAATCCGGTCTCTGCTGCCTCACTTACCTCCCGGCTTGAACGATTGGCAAGACTTTTAAAAATGCCTCTGTGCAACCCTGTATAAGTAATAGGGCTATTTTAAGGATCATGGAAATACTGAGAGTTAATGTTGCAGTTCAGCCTACATAAAATGTGTAATTAGACTTTACCAGATGATGATGCATCACTAACAATGCTATTTTTAGACGTCATTGTTTGGGAGTCATGAAGTTCAGTCCGAATGGCCCACATTATTGAACGTTATCAGTTTTTACAAAGCAACATTTTATTTGACCGACTGTATTTGTAAGGACCTTTTTGGACTTTTTACCTTCACCAAACACTAGATGGCGGTATAGTACCGTTAACTGCTTTGACGGTAGCTCAAGCAGCAGCTTTTGGTAATCACAGGAGATTTGTTTATGACAGCCGTCGTAAAGTACATAATTGTATTTACTGTGAGTCTTTACTAATGTAACATGACATTTCTGTTGATCCCTTATTGCTTGGTATCTATTTTAACAACATTATTTAGCATTATTATTTGTTAAAATGGCGCCCAGAAGAAATGGCAGCAGTTTTACGGGTGCTTCACCTAATACCTTTTTTGCACTATTGGTTAGTGAGCATTTTACTGTAAGTTCTACACCTGTTGTATTCGGCACACGTGACAAATACATTTTGATTTGAGATAAACTGCTGCCATCTGAAGTAGGCTAGAGGTGTCTCACTAGTATATATCTCTGACATCCTCCCTCTCTCCTGCAGCTCCTTACCCTCCCATGTGGATGTCTCCTATGAGGACTTATTCAGCGCCCTTCAGCACTACTCCTCCTGTGAGCAGCGGCTGGGGAAGTGAGTGATTGGCCAGGCCCCCTTCCTCCCGGGTCTCTGTTTACAGTGCAGGCGCTAGAGAACAAGCAGACAGCGTACCGCCACATCGAATCGCATCTCCACCACCACTCACTCACTGTTTCTCTGCTCATCTGGAACGCGCAAGGCTTGCCAGGCCACCTCTGTGAGGCATGCTGGGTAGTACGGGCCCTGCCAAGGTAGCGTCACGCACTGAACATCTACCCCCGCGTCAGTCAGATTAACGAGGAACCAACATCACCTGAAGGACATGGTTAGCAGTATGGTATAAATCTAGTTTAGCTTCGCTTCTCTCTCTGTTTGCTCTAGATCCTGCTGTGCCCCTGAGGTATGGCTGAGGATGACGTTCTGCTGCTCTGAAGGGTGCGATGTGTTGAGAGGGGTGTGTGAGGCAAAATGTTTAGTGCTGAACAACATTTCTCCACATCGCTCATCAGGAGGTCTCTATCTCTGACTACGTGGGGACCTCCTTGGGGGTTTGAATGGAAATTAACTTTATGTAAGTGTGCTTCAAATATAGCGCTTGATCAATGTGGTACGAGAGGCTTTGGAACGAGAGCTCTGTAATCCATGACTATACTCTGCTCATGATGTGAAGGATGCCCGACTACATGGTTGTACTTTTAAGTCTTTATTCCAAGTTACTATTGGTGGACTGTCTGCTTGTGTACGTGTGTGAAGCTCAGCCAGCATGTCACACTTAACCTACACTAAATCCAATCTTTGAAGAAAGAGAAAGCAGTTGTCTGTATACAATGTGACCATCACTACTCTTTCTATTGCTCCGTCCATAACGTGAAGATGATTGCATATTGAACTGCCCCGTAAGAATCCGCAGTGCTGCCTCCGGTTGTTCATCCATGTGAAGATCGACTAACTCTTGTCTGAAAGTGTTGTTGGTCTGCTATTTCCTTATCTCATGAACTCTTTTTTTAAAACCCAGATTCAGTGTTTTCTTTCTCTCTGGTTAGATGGCATACTTTTCACCATCATGCTAACTTTTCATACCAATGGGACTAAAACTCCCAATCCTTCACTAGCTAAGGTGCCAGCGGTTGAGTTGTCATTGGAAGGTTTGGTGGGTTGTTCCACATGGAGCCTGTCAGTTTAAATGATCAATAAATGTTACTGAAAACCCAATATATACAGTACCTGCTTTGATTGGATGTTTTTTTTAAGACAGGCTGACAATGTCTTGTGAATAATCTTCCTTTGAGATAAATGGAACGGATGTAAATGGTTGATTTTTATAGTTGTGTTGTATGACCTCATTTTCTGCATGTAATGTGTTTGGTGAACAAGTGTTGTATCCCTAGTACTGTATGCACCAAGAGGTGTCAAGGGCCTGGTGGCTTTTAAACCTCAAATGATCAACCTTTGAACAATTGAAAGAGTCAAGCCATAGTCCCCTTGGATTTGTTAGCTGAAAGCCGTGTGACTCGGGAGAGGGACTCCGATGCAGGTTTCTAGTCCTTCTCAATTGATATGCAGCAATCATCCAAATGCATGAAAGACGACACCATCATTCAAAGGGAAAGCAACTTGAAACGCTTCATAACTGTCTGAGGTGTGCAGGAGAGCTGCGTCTCCCTGGATGCTGTGTTTTTAGATCAAACACACTGGCCCACGCAGCTGAGAGTAGCCCCAACCACTACTGCTACTCCACTTCCTTTCAGATGCAGCACTTTACACCCCTAAACATCCCCTTCCAATTGAAGATGGTTGTGTTTTAGAGGGTTTGCGATGTCGGCTGTTTCTACATTATGTTTTCTATGCATTGCAAAACGTATTCAACCGTACTGCAAAAGGACTAGGGAAGGTCCCTGTTACCTACTGTCATCTGCATAGCTGAACTCTGTCACATACTTGCAGGTGCAGCAAAATTATTGTATTTTTTGCTACAGCAGTGCATTAATAATACCTAGTAATACACACAATTCAAAAATGTCATTAAATATCAGAACGGGCAATGTCAGAGTCCAGAATACATATATACTTAGTGTACAAGACATTATGAATACCTTCCTAATATTGAGTTGCACCCACTTTTTCCCCTCAGAACAGCCTCAAGTTGTTGGGGCAAGGAGTGTTCCACAGGGATGCTGGCCCATGTTGACTCCAATGTTTTGGTTGGATGTCCTTTGGATGGTGGACCATTCTTGATACACACAGGGAAATGTTGTGACAAACCCAGCAGCGTTGCAGTTCTTGACACACTCAAACCAGTTGGCCTGGCATACCTCATTCAAAGGCACTAAAATATTTAGTCTTGTCCATTCACCCTCTGAATGGCACACATACACAATCCGTGTCTCTATTGTCTCGAGGCTTAAAATCCTTATTTAGCCTGCCTCCTTCCCTTCATCTACACTGATTGAAGTGGATTTAACTGGTGACATCAGTAAGGGATCACTGCTTTCACCTGGTCAGTCTGTCATGGAAAGAGCAGGTGTTCCTAATGTTTTGTACAGCTTCTGAGACTTGCTTTCAATGAGTGACAGATCTATAACTCTCATTTCTATGTACATTTTGTTGGTCGCCCCAAAAGGTTGCATATTGCAGCTTTAAGAACCCTTGTTATTGCCATGACATAATGTCAAAGCTCCTTATTGATGTCCCTTGTTAAATCCACTTGAATCAGTGTAGATGAATGAGAGGAGACTGTTTTTAAAGAAGGATTTTTAAGCCTTGAGACTGGATTGTGTATGTGTGCCAGGAATGGATTGTGTATGTGTGCCATTCAGATGTTGAATGGTCAAGATGAAAATTGGAAGTGCGTTTTGAATGGGGTAAGGTAGTAGGTGCCAGGCACACCGGTTTGTGTCGAGCTGCAACACTGCTGGGGTTTTCATGCTTAAAAGGTTTTCCGTGTGTATGAATGGTCCACCACCCAAAGGACATCCAGCCAACTTCAAACAACTGTGGCAAGCATTGGTGTCAACATGGGCCAGCATCCCTGTGGAATGTAGAGGACCAGGTGGCTAGTAAACAGTAATTAAAGTTCAGGGCAGGGTACTGTTTGGAGGCTGGCTAGTGGTGACTATTTAACAGTCTGATGGCCTGGAGATAGAAGCTGTTTCTCAGTCTCTTGGTCACTGCTTTGATGCACCTTTACTGTCTCCAAGTTGGTAGCAGGGTGAACAGGCCGTGGCTTGGGTGGCTGAGGACTTTGATGATCTTCTTGGCCTTCCTGTGACACCAGGTGCTGTAGACGTCCTGGAGGGCAGACAGTGTGCCACCGATGATGTGTTGGGCTGACCACACCACCCGCTGGAGAGCCCTGCAGTTGGGGACGGACGGTGCAATTGCCGTACCAGGCGGGGATACAGCTGGACAGGATGCTCTCCATTGTGCATCTGTAGAAGTTTGTGAGGGTCTTAGGGACCAAGCAAAATTTCTTCAGCCTTCTGAGGTTGAAGAGGCACTGTTGTCTTCAGTGATGTGCATGCCGAGGAACTTGACGCTTTTGACCCTCTCCACTGTAGCCCTGTCGATGGGGCCGTGCTCTCTCTGCTGTCTCCTGTAGTCCACGATCAGCTCCTTCATTTTGTTGACATTGAGGGTGAGTTTATTTTCCTGGCACCACTCTGCCAGGGCTCTCTGAGTTGTAGAAGTGTGTGGCCACGCAGTTATGGGTGAACAGGTAGTACAGAAGGGGGCTGAGCACACACCCCTGTGGTGCCCCCATGTTGAAGATCAGCATGGCGGAGATGTTGTTGCCTACCTTCACCACTTGGGAAGTCAGTAAGTCCAGGACCCAGGTGCACAGGGAGGGGTTCAGACCCAGGGCACTGAGCTTAGAGGGCACTATGGTGTTAAAGGCTGAGCTGTAGTTTATTAACCCCGTTCTTACTTGGGTATTTCTCTTGTCCAGGTGGGATTGTACATTGTAATGGCGATTGCGTCGTCCGTGGATCTGTTGGTGCGTTGTGCAAATTGTAGCCGGTCTAGGTTGTTGCGTAAGGTGGCGGTGCAGCCTGGTCTCATAGACTAGACATAACATAGTAAATGTAAATCCGGGACGCTCAAATTTTACTGAATAAAAATATAAACGCAACATGTAAAGTGTTGGTCCCATTTTTCATGAGCTGAAATTAAAGAACACAAAATTGTCCATATGCACAACAAGCTTATTTCTCTCAAATGTGTTTACAACCCTGTTAGTGAGTATTTTCTCCTTTGCCAAGATGCTACACCTGTCAGGTGGATGGATTATATCAGGAAGTTGATTAAACAGCATGATCATTACACAGGTGCTGGGGACAATAAAAGGACACTCTAAAATGTGCAGTTTGGTCACACAACACAATGCCACAGATGTCTCAAGTTTTGAGGGTGCGTGCAATTGGCATACTGACTGCAGGAATGTCCACCAAAGCTGTTGCCAGCGAATTGAACATTCATTTCTATACCAAAAGCCCATCTGTGTGCTCGTCGTCCTCACCAGGGTCTTCACCAGACTGCAGTTCAATGTCGTAACCGGCTTCAGACGTTTGTGAGAATACCAGTTTTCGGGATGACTCATGGTCTGCCAAGTACCGCTCTAGCTCTGCCACCTTTCACCGCAGATGCGGGAAAAAACGAAGCAAAAAAACACATCTCTAGCTTAAATTGACAGATTTTGAGGGATTTCTTTGTTCTAACTTACATTGGTGCAGCCGGTGCTCTTAGGGGGTCATGATGACAGAAGTGAGTGCTACAGTGCGATAGTCATTTAGTTCAGTTACCTTTGCTTTCTTGGGAACATGAACAATGGTGGACATCTTGAAGCAAGTGGGGACAACCGACTGGGATATGTAGAGATTGAATTTGTCTTTAAACACTCCAGTCTGCTGGTCTGCACAAGCTCTGATGACGCAGCTTGGGAAGCCAAGCGGACAATATTCTCCTATCCATTCTAGAACCAACCTTCTGAAATATCGATGACTGCAGTAGTCGTGAGTGCTAGATTCACATTTGTTTGATTTTGTTACGCAATACCATTGTGGGGCCACTGAACAGAAAGAGTCTTATATGAGATGTTGACATCGTTTGTACAGTTATGATGTAGAGTCAGAATGACAAAAGCATATTTTCATGAGTCTTTCCTTCCCAATAACTGCCCTCTGGTTCTCCCTGCTGATTGATCAAGGGGATTCCAGAAAGTATTGGTGGCTCTCCGTATTCTGGCCTAGCAGCTAACTGTAAATAGAGCCGTGAAATGAAAACAATAATGAAGATGTGACCTTGTACTTCATTTGTGAATGTTTATTTTCATTTTCAGTCTGGTGCAGGGGGAAATAACAGACAGACGGTCTATTTGTAAACAGTGCCAAAGCCACTATGATCTGGGGTAAGGGATGGTAGGGGTTTTCACATGTTTTATATGTTTCCTGTGTAGTGCTGAAATAACCACGGCAACCACATTGTTAATCTGTGTATGATTGTAAAACAGTTTTTCTTGATCCAGAAAAATGATCTTGAAACAAATGACCTGTGTACCTATTTTAAATGAAGGGTGAACATTAAAAGGAAAATTGATTATAAACTGAACTGCTGTTCTTATATGTTCACTTCTATATTTTCATCCTCAGTTTCATCCTCAATGGCAACAGCATAGAGCGTTGGGCCAGTAGCAGAAAGGTTGCTGGATCGAATCCCCGGGCTGACAAGGTACAAATCTGTCATTCTGCCAGTTAACCCACTGTTCCTAGGCCGTCATTGTAAATAAGAATTTGTTCTTAACTTAGTTAAATAAAACATTTTTTAAAATAACATACCTTGGTCTACTACAATACACAGTATTCCTTTTTTAGGACCTGTGGCAGTCCCCCATTGTGACTTGATTCAGCATTGACAGTAAACTGCAGTAAATACCCATTGGGGTGAATTTGACAAATATCACAGGATGTTGGCACTATGAATAGTAACAGATCAATCGATTTAATAGAGCAAAGCCCAACCTCGGTGTCAGTAAATCTACATGAATTAGTCCCAGCACATTGATTCAGAATAAGGTCCTGAAGCCCAAGGCTAAATCATCATTTCGGATCCCTTTATGAGCACACGAGCCTAGTCAGGACACGTTAGGGAAGACATAAACACATCCACGGACTTTGGTTGATTAAGACCCGCGAGTTGCCTCTGTTTTATTGATTTGAATGCTGTAGCCTGCTATATTTAGTGCAGACACTTGAGTTGCTATTTCTTTCCTTTCAGGGTGTTTGTCTGTAGCTGGGGGAACCATGCTCCACTAACACACTCCAGCTAAGATGAATGTCCCCCTGATGCATCATTACACCACACCGGGTTTGAAATTGGAAATGGGGTTTGGCTACTGATACCCTTTCAGACAGAGCCACAATTATCTGACAGTGACTGATACATGTGTGTGCTTATTCCTCTAATAACGACATCTCTCTCTCTCTCGCGCTCTCTCTCTCTCGCAAAGGTTAGGATACAGCTCAGCTTACGGAATCAACAACGACAACAAAACAGATCCTTCTAGCTGGCTGATTTGTCCTTGGCAGATTTGTTTTATTAATGCCTAGTTATCATGATTAATCTATGAGTACCTCGAGGGCTGCCTTGAGGAATGCTAAAGACAGGCACTCAAAAGGATTGAGGCTACTTAATATGAACAGACAGCAGCATAGTACTACAACAACATGTTGAAATCAATGATCAGTCCTTGAACATGGACAAGGCTGCATGTGTGTAGAGTACATGCCACAAGAGAACCAATAGTGTGGGCAGGTACCAGCTATCTCTTGAGTATTCCCTCCTGTATTGAAAGTGACCCTTGAGTAGAGCAGACTCAGAGACCAGAGAGAGAGAGGTTGCCTGTGCATCTGGTTGTGTGTGTGTGGCAGAAATACTCCAGCTCTGCCTGATCATCAAATGTTTCCATGACAACTCCGATAGGTGAGAGCCTGAGTGTTGGTGCATGAAAATGTTTCCCAGCACCTTTTCAACTTCCAGCCGATGGATGATTAGAGCAGTGTCTGGAAACATGTAATTGTAACCCTAATTATTATCTATCACCTCCGAAGGACCCGTGGGTTTGATGATAACGAGTCGGGTTACAATCGAGTTCTTTTCTATAGTTTAATCCTTCCATGTAGCAACAGCACAAACCTTAGTGGCACAACAGGTTACATCTCCATCACTTCACTTCTCTGTCACACATCTCTCCTGTGATTCCTCCTCACACGCAGGTGAGTCTGGGAAGGATATTTTCCCGAATAATAGTCCCAACATAAAATCGCAATGACAATGCCATATAAAAGTCACATACACATGACATATTTCTGATGATAAAATATATTACATTCCAAAACCATGTCTGCATAATTGTAGGAAGTAGCCGTTCCCAACATGTACCAACGAATGTAAATCAAGCACATCTAAATGATTAGATAA